>NC_040907.2:100606828-100910705 GCF_004126475.2 Phyllostomus discolor
CCCTGGCAAATACCTAAGGCTCTGCCCCTTATGTAACAGGAGATCTGAGACAAAAACAATATGGCCCAAATGAAAGAACAGATGAAAGCTCCAGAAAAAATACAACTAAGCATGGAAGAGATAGCCAACCAATCAGATGCAGAGTTCAAAACACTGGAAATCAGGATGCTCACGGAAATGGTCGAGTATGGTTGCAAAATGGAGGAAAAAGTGAAGGCTATGCAAAATGAAATAAAGGAAAATGTACAGAGAACCAACAGTGATGGGAAGGAAACTGGGACTCAAATCAATGGTTTGGAGCAGAAGGAAGACATAAACATTCAACCAGAACAGAATGAAGAAACAAGAATCCAAAAACATGAAGAGAGGATTAGGAATTTCTGGGACAACTTTAAACATTTCAACCTCTGAACTATTGTGGTGCCAGAAGGAGAAGAGGAAGACCAAGAAATTGAACACTTATTTGAAAACATAATGAAGTAGAACTTCCCTGATCTGGCAAAGGAAATAGACTTCTAAGAATTCTAGGAAGCTCAGAGAGTCCCCAAAAAAGTTGTGAACAAGGAAGCACACACCAAAGTACATCATAATTACATTAGCCAAGATTAAAGATAAGAAGAGAATCTTTTTTTAAAATACTTTATTTATTTATTTTTAGAGAGAGGGGTAGGGAGGAAGAGAGGGAGAGAATCGTCAGTGTGTGGTTGCCTTTTGTGTGCCCCCTACTGGAGACCTGGCCTGCAACCCAGGCATGTGCGCTAACTGAGAATTGAACAAGCAATCTTTTGTTTGTAGGCCGGTGCTCAATTCACTGAACCACACCAGCTAGGGAAGGAGGGAATCTTAAAAGTAGCAAGAGAAAAGGAGACAGTTACCTATGAGGGAATTCCCATAAGCCCATCAGCTGATTTCTCAAAGGAAATCTTGCGGGCAAGAAGGGGCTGGAAAGAAGTATTTGAAGTCATGAAAGGGCAAGGACCTACATCCAAGATTACTCTATGCAGCAAAGCTATCATTTAGAATGGACGAGCAGATAAAGTGCTTCCCAGATAAGGTCAAGTTAAAGGAGTTCATCATCACCAAGTTCTTATTATATGAAATGTTAAAAGGACTTATTTAAGAAAAAGAAGAAGATAAAAACTATGAACAGTATAATGACAACAAACTCACAAGTATCAACAACTGAACCTAAAAAAGCAAAAAGAAAAACAAACTAAGCAAACAACTAGAAGAGGAACAGATTCACAGAAACAGAGATCACATGGAGGGTTATCAGCAGGGAGGAAAAGAAGGGAGAATGAGGAAATAGGTAGAGTGAATAAAAAGCATAAATGCCAGATACAAAATATGCAGGGGGAGGTTCAGAATAGTATGGGAAAAGGAGAAGCCAAAGAACTTATATATATGATCCATGAACATGAATTAAGGTGGGGGAATGATGGTGGGAGGCATGGTACAGGGTGGACGGGAATAAAGGGGAGAAAAATGAGACAAATACAATAGCATAATCAATAAGATATATTAAAAAATAAAATGACTTGAATTGTAAGAACTACAAAAAGACATTTAAAAAAATTAACCTGTTTTGAGCTAATTGTAGATTCACATGCAGTCTGTGAAATTATATAGAGAGAGATCTCATGTCCCCTTTACTTCAATGGTCTTATCTTGCAAAATTATAATATGTATCTCCCACACAGACAGGGTCTATCTTCATATATTTACAATACAGAACAATTTCAAGAGGACTTTTTAGAGACTTTTTTATAATACTATATCAACTACTAGAGTCAATTGCCATTTCAGCAAAAGAATGAACCTGAGGTCTCTTCAGGATATTATGACTAAGCTGGGACAATTCCTAGGCCGAGTGTCTCATGGGAGTGCCTGTCCCTGACATGTAACCTGCAAATGAGGGGCCCTTTCTTTCCATCAGTTCTCCCACTCTCTGAAAAGAAGTGGGACAAAGGGAGAAAGTGGAGTTGATAGAAAAGATATCCACACCCTTGGGCTAACATGAACCAGGCAGCAAGAAGCATCCAGCCCTAGCTCCAGTGCTGGCCAGTCCTGCACTTATTTTTTAGGTCATTTTCCCAACCTTAAGATTAGGTGGCTGAGTCAGGTGCTCTCTAGTATAATGGTCACAATCCACATGAGGCTCCTGAGTACTTCAAACATGGCTAGCGTGACTGAGAACTGTGTTTTCAATATTAATTAGCTTTAATTAATTTAAATGTAAAAACACATGTGGCTCGTGGCTACTACATTGGACAGCACAAAAGATGGCCTTTCAAATCCTTCCCATCTTTCAAATGTTCTAATAAACACATCTAGGCTTGTCTGCATGAACCATCTAGCCTCCCTGTGGGATAGTCAGTGAGCCTTACTTCTGAGGAAACTGAGACACAGAGAGGTCCAGGACTTTTCTGAGGTCCCACCAGTGAATCTGAGCTAGAGACAGAAAAACACCCCAGGTCATGGGATTTCTAGACCAAATCACAGTCATTTTGTTTTACACGACAGCTCAATAGCAACCCCACCAACATTCAACTGTGACAAAAAAGAACTGAGTCATGGAACTGTTTTTCCTTCCTCTACACTGAATATGAAACCCCAACTATGGTCCATAAAAGTTCTTCTTCTAACTAAAAGTTCTTATTCTAACTAACAGTTTTCCATTTGGAAAGAAAATCATGGTAACCAGTGACAGAAATGAGAATAATTATCTTGACAGCAAAGAGACTCCTATTTAAAGACTTAAGTTTCTGTGAGCAAAATGGAACAGCAAATAGCAAACCAGTTCTAGGGGAGAAATGCTGAAGATAAATCCATACAACAGCTAACAAAATACTAGCTGCAGCGCTGTTTGTGTTAGGTTAAACTCACTGCTCATTCAGTGATGGTGCCAGCTCCATAGGTGGGCTTCACCAAGAGTCCCAGTCCTTCCTCATCAAAGGAGACTCCAGAGAACTGCAGGTACAATGTGTTTGGAAGAAATTCCACCAACTATATAGCATGATGAAGACATATTTAGCAGAATATTTAGAATAAAAAATAATTCATGCATTCTAATTAAATCCTATAAAGTTTAGCTTAATATTAAAAACATATTTTTAATAGTTTAAGACTCTCTATGTTCAATAAAACAACCTACGTATTTTACACTACCTTCCTAAAAACTTACTTTTATTTAATATTCCCTCAAACATTTTAAAACTGTCCCATCTAATCAGAAAATGTGTATTCATGTGTATGGAGAGGGAGCTCTAAGTCCCTAAAGTGCCATGGTTATATCTTTTAATGACCATAAATGTCCCAGTTGTCCCCAGATATAGGTCTAATGAGAGAAAGAAATTGCAAATACAGGAAGATCCATAGAAGGTTTTTACCAGCAAGGATTTTCTCCTCCGGAGCACCACAGGCTTTAGGGGATTTGGTTTTTTTTCACCTTACCTTTGGGAGTCTGTGCACTTCTTTCACTCTCCTTTTAGTGACTGTTACAGTTGAAAGCATCCTTTGGCCTTCCTTGGGTTTATGGTAATTGAATGTTTGATGTAGGAGAGGCGTGACTCTCTGTGCATTATTGGCAGGTGAAAAGAGGGAGGCCTGAGGTTTGATCACATCACAGATGAAATTTAATATTGGAGCCTTTCATGTCTGACAGCCCACTTCCCTCAAACCCTCCCTGCATTTACCCTCCTCCACTTTTTCCTTCTGTACCCCTTTACCTCCCAGGCAAAGATATATTTCCTGAAAACTGGAAAAACCAGGTACTAGCAACCTCAGATCAGTGCTAATTAAATTCAGTTATAAAATTCAGGCCCAGTTCCCTTATCTGTGACACCTACTTTCCAACTAAGCTCTTAATATGCACAATTAAAGCATCTTACATTACCATATCCTTGGATCTAATACAGTCAATCTATGTCATTAGCATATCAAAGTGTTTTGATCAGACTGACTTTGAAGCAATCATCTTCTCCTGGTCTTTTTTTGTCCATCATCCATCTCATGTATTAAGTTTTAAGCACTCAAAAATGTATCATGTAGCATTTTATTTGCTGCTTGAGTTCTGTCTTTGTTATTTCTATTATTAATATTTTTATTTGATCATGGACTATGGGTGAAGGATTTTCTAAGAGTGGCCTTAAGGCACTCCACAGGAAGTGTAGTGGAGGACCTTCACAGGTTGAGCCCATAGGAACTCCCATTATGTGATTTCTCACTTTTTGAGCTCTGTGTGAGGTCTGCTTGAGGAAGTCCAGGAGCTATCCCTGGAGGGAGGACTGGCCTCCTGGTAAGAGAGAGCACTGACTACAGGAGCCATGTCCTTGGCTAACTGGCAATATAGGACAACTCCACAAACAAGGTAATCAAAGCCAAAGTGAGTAGAAGAGCAAAGGGGCAAAGAGCAGGATTCCCTTCACCAGGGTTTACCCTGGACACCAGCCAGTCTTGTATTTTTGAGATCTAGTCCCTGGGATAATAAGTTGTGGGGTTATATTCCACACAGAAAACCAGAAAAAATAAGAATATCAAAGGCTAAACATTTATTTTACTTCAACACTTCATGTTCTCCCTGAGGCTGCAGTGAATGTGCTATAGAAAATATGGTTTGAGGGTTTTCAGGCTAAGAAAGGGAGCAGAGGAAAGGAGAGGACTGCTGCTCTCAGGTCTTTAAAGTTAGTGTTTATGTGTTTCTTGCTTGTTCTTTTATCCTTTTTTTCTTTAATATCAAAGAGGCTTATAACAGTCTTCTGCACCACAAGCAACTTCCTGACTTTTTCTGCCAAAACACCGTGGCTATAAAACTTGAAAAGAACTGGTTGCTATCCATGCATGGAATGTGTGTCTTTGTAGAAAAATTTAAGGTGTTTGATCCTATAATTGCTTCAGTTTTACTTTATAAACCAATTTCTTTTCCTCAAAACTTCTGATGACACAATGTACTGGGTAAAACCAGACTGTGTATTTTTTTTTGTTTGAGGATTTCATGTGTGGATTTTTTAGAAAGGAAAGTGAGAGCCCACAAAGATAAAGATAAAATCCTCTTCATATAACAATGTTACTGAGAAGCTATGTCACAGAGACAAAGGTGGAAAACCCTACGGATTGTCAAGTCCAAGACCTATGAAATGCAGCTCATGGAAACGGAGAGCCCTATAGCCCAGCAGCCAGTCCCAGAGAAGAGCCTGTGCTCACAGAACAGAGCCTTGTGTTCACTTACACACTGGGAGAGACACCTAGAGAACGATGTTCATCCAGAAGCATACAATTATAATACAATTTGGTAAGGGTTTCAAAACAAGGGTAACTGTGTCTGAATTTATTTCTTTGTCCCCTTTATTTCTCACATTTTTGATTAAGTATAGGGATTTTACCTTGAGTCATTAAAAAAAGATATTTATTAAGTGCTTAATAAATACTGAGTACCATTTCAATGCTGAAAGATATACAAAAGAAATGAAAGATAAGTAAGCCACAGTTCCTGAGGCCTTACCACCTAGTGGGGAAGACAGTTAGAAATGTAAAAAATGGAAACACCAATGCCAGGCAGTGTGTGATTAAGAGTGAAAGAACAGCAGAGAACAAAGTCATGCAGAGACCCAGAGCGGGTGAAAGACAGCAGTCAGAGTAGGCTTCAAGGAGAATTAGAGTTTGATCTGGGTTACAAAGATCAAACAGATTTTAAACACAGGAGGAGAAAAGTAGGAGAATTTCTAAAGGAGGGACAGTGTGAAGGCTAGGGTCACAGTTGAGCCTTGGCTACTGGCTACATGAAGAGTCTGACTTGGAGGACTTATGCTGCCATGTGGATGATGACAGCTAGGATGGGCAGAATGAGGCTGGATTATAGAGCACCTTAGATGGTCAGCCTTTGGGGAATTCACCCTGGCACCACCCTGGGATTGAGTTAGAACAGCTAGACACTCTCAGGCCCCACTGCCCACCCAATGAGCTGGAATCTGCATTTTCACAGGACTCCAAGTGGTGCACATTGGAATCTGAGAAGCACTTGTTTAGGAAGTCAGGGGCCAGGAGCTGTTTGTAATCAGTGACAAGATGAAAGAAATGTTTCAGGAACACGAATCTGTTAATGGTGTATAAAGTTAGAGTGAAGAGAATATGGAAGCCAGGAGTCCAACTAAGGGTCCATTTCAGTGGCTGAGCTATATAAAGTGAGGATGGTCCTGAGCAGAGGGCAGGGCAGTGTGTGGAGACACCTGGACAGGTCCTCAGGAACCAGGGGAGGGCCAGCAGGTGGATGTGGTCAGCTCACACAGAGCAATGATCCCAGGAGACAAGATTAGTCCTAAGGGAAGAGAATAGCCAAGGAGGAAGGGGATTCTGCTGATAAGTGAGGCTCTTGGAATCTTCCAGTTTCTCCCTACTTAGAGAACATGAAGAGGACCCTGAAGAGAAATCAGCAAAACCAAAAGAGGGAAAGAAGAAAAATGAGAACATTAGTTACTTGCAGTTTCTTTAAAAGAAATCTTACTAGAATTTTCATAAACCTACAATTTCACACCATTAAAGTGAGTTCAGAAAACATATTTTGTTAGTGGTTCCAATAAAAGTGGGCTCACTAAACAGTAGAAGTTTCATTTTGGGAATATATTTTATGAAACTGAACAAATATAGACAATGGATTTGCTAATATTTTTCTTTTCCTGTGGAAATAACTACTGTTTAATAAAACTAATTCATGAAAGACTTCCATAGATTATAGAAGGACCTGAATTTTCTGCTCCATTCTGCTGTGTTAATGATGAAATGGAAGAGACCTGTACCTGTAGTGGTGAAACCACAGTGTAGGCTGGAGTCAGCAGGTAACTTGGACACTCTTCACCACCTCCACTCAGTTCCTGGAGTTTATCATCTTGGCCACATTTTGGCACTTAGGTCTTGGGTTGTATTTACAGTTTCATACTTATGTCTTCACTCTCTCACCAGATTCTTTGTTCTTTGAGGATGAGGATTATCTTTGTATTTGTGCACCTTTCTCCCAACAACTTAAATTTGCTATTCCAAGTGTAATCTTTGGAATGTATTGCATTACATGGGAGTTCCTTAAGAAATATAAAATCTTGGGCTTCACTCATGTCCCACAGTATCATATCTGCATTTCATCCTGATCCCCAGGTGATTCTTGTCCCCATGAAAGTTCAAGACTAACACTAGACCAATAGTCCTCAATCCTGACAGCATATGAGCATAATTGGAATTTTAAAATACTATAAAATTCCTGAGGTCCATCTCAGACCAATTAAAAACTGGATTTCTTGGGTGGGTTTCAAGCACCAGTATTTTTTTAAGAAGCTTTCTAGGTTTTTCAGTGTGAGACCAGGACTGAGTACATGTTTAGTATGTGCATAAATGCAGAGAATGAGTGAATAATAGAGCATGAGAGCTGAGGGGAGGCTCTTAAATGTCTGATCAACTCTTATTTTACAGAAAGAGAAAATGGGGAGCAGAGCTTTGAAGGGATTTGCCCAAGGTCACAGAGAAGTTAAAGAAAGCTACCATTAGGAATCAGGCATGTGGGAGTACATTTGTGGTAAAAGTTGTGTTTATTGGTTCTTCTTGCAATAAGAGAGACCACCCAAAATGGGGAACCAGTAAAGGGGTGTTAGAAGGACTTGTTACAGGATTAGAACTTGTGTTAGAATTTTGAGTGCCTGGTAAAGCTTTGAATTGGGTGCTTTCAGAAACTGGGGCAATTCTGTAATTTGGTATCTTAATTAAGTTTTATCTGGGATGCAGGAGGAATAAAGTGTGCCTAAAACTCTGTTTGTTAAGGGAACAGCAGTCACTGATGTTAGCTGGGAGAGTGGCATGTTCGATCATTTTTGTGGTTTGTTTTTTTCTGTGTTTGTCTGTTTTATATCTATACTCAGGCATGGTTATAAAGTGGTCTTGTCTATCTTGCTCCATCATAGTTTCAGAGAAGTCTTTTCTGATGCAGGTATTCAGTGACATGGTTTTATTTAGGAGAAGCCATGGCCTGGCTGTGGGACCAGCCTAGCTCCCAACTGATTGCTGTCAGGGCTCCTTCTATTTTTCTCTCTAAATATATGTACATATATATTTAACCATATTTAGGATCAGCTATTGTATTATTATCATGTTGTATTTCTTTTCATCTTTATAATTATATCAGCATCAATGTAAAGCTACATTAAATGTTGAGAGAAAATTTTAAGAAAAGAAATCAGATGTGGTAGTTTGAAATGTTACGCAAATTCTTTGAGATGGCCTTGAAAAGGTAGAGCCTAGTTCCCCTCCCTGTGGTTTTAGTGACTCACTAATAGAAAAAGAGCAGAAGTGACTGTGGGCAACTTCAGAGACTAGGTCATAAAGGACTCTGAAGCCTCCTGATCTCTCTCACATCACAGCAACCTATGGAGGGGCTCCCCTGGTGAGGAACTGAGGCCTCCAGCCAGCAGCCATGAGAGTGAGCCTTCTTCCAGTTCCAGTCAAGCCTTCAGATGGTATAGCATCAGCTGACTGTAACTTTCTGAGACTCTGAGCCAGAACCACCCAGGTGAGCTACTCCCTGATCCTATCTATCAAACATTGTCTGAAACAATATATGTCTGTTTTAAGTTGCTAAGTTTTGGGGTTGTTTGGTATGTAACTGGGTACTTCACCTTTGAGTCCCCTGCTATTTCAGCTACACCTCAGTGAGATGTCTAATGTGGTACCAAGTTCTGTTCCATAGAACTTAAATAAACATGGTGACCCCGATTATTGAGAAGCTTAGGATTTAAAGCAGACAATAACAATGAAATCAAAAGACAGAGGGAGGCAGGGCACTGGGATATTGTGGTCACCCAGCCCAAGAACATAGTCATGCTGTGGTCCTCACCGCTTTCTTATAGCCCCTCAGGCAACCACCCAGTCCTTCTAGCCGGCTTCCAAGCCAATATTCTAACCACTTCCCTTTTCAACTTTGCCAGGCTATGGGAATACCAGGGGCAGGGTTGGGTGAGGCTGAGGCTGCCTGGTGAAAGAAAGAATATAACCTTGGATCAGAACAGGATGTCTGGCCCTAAATGCCAAGTGTTGGCAAGCCCAGTGCCTGAACAAGATTGATGAATTCTCCCCTTACCCTGCTTGTCTTGTAGCTGTGGCTGTGACTGAATCGGGGTGGGAATTTGTCTGGTTAATTTGAAAAACAACACCCAGGTGATCTGCTAATGGACAATGGCACAGAAAGTAGATGCTGAGACCCATAAAGGAGGTGAGCAAAGGTGGCCTCAGGCATGGCTGGCTCCTCCTGGGGATCCTGTCTGTGCCACTTCCTTCATTTAGGATCCACCTTCCCACCTGGCTAGCTAGATTTTCTCCTTTGCCTTCTTGGCTTTTCTTCTAGAGCTTTCTGAACCAGGTATGCCCAGAACACAGCAACCTGTGTCCCAAGTCCAAAGTATATTATATAAAGGTGCTCTGTCAGGTGTTTATAATAAGGTTACCTTCCTGCCCTTTGTGAAAACAGATCTTTAGAAGCTGGATGGTTCCTCAGTGGTTGGCTGGGATAGGAGGGCAGTGCTGACAAACAGCAGCCCTCAGCTGTGTCTCTGCAGCAGCCCAATCTTGAGGGAGACCTCTAGTGCCAAAGGTGTCCTGGGCCCCTAGCAGTAAGCAGATGTGTCTGACTCTCTGCTTTGTACTGGAACCATCCTAGCCTGCAAGCAGTGTTTCCTGGAACTCACAGTGCCTGCCAAGGTGCCAGCTGCCTCTGGGGGAAGAAAAAGAGAAATGCATTTTCCAGAGAGCCTGTTTGGAGCCCAGGGGTGCATACAGTAGTCATTGCTTGCTCATAGTTCCACAGACTCCAAACACTGGAAACTGGCTTAGATCCTCAAACTTGGCTTCCATCTCATGGTAAGAAAAACATGTGAGAATTCTAAAAGTCCCTTCAACATTGGGCTCTTTTGGATGCACTATTGGCCTTTGCTTTTATGTATATAACCCAGCAACTTCTGGGGGGTTCAAGATCAGGCCCTAGAACTTTTTCAGTAGAAAGGTCTTATCCATTATCAACTAAGTATAGAGCTGTAAAACTCATCTTTCTTCACAAAAGGTTACGCATTCTGCCTCTGGGTGACATATCTTCCTATCTTTTCATTTTCCAAATAAAAGCAATAATAAAAGTAAAAATGACCACATATTGATTGTAGATTATGTGTTAGGCACTGGGGTATCTCTTTACAAGCATTATTCCAATCATTATACCAGAAAGAGTAGACATGATCCTTATTTTACAGATAAACTCATACTCAGAGGGGAAGAAGGAACTTAACATAACTCATAAGTGGCAAAGGTAGAATTCTAGTTCTTTTCACTGTTTTAAACTGCCTCACCAGACACACTGAGCACCTGCAGTTTGCACAGTAAATTTTAGCCTTTCTGAGCTTGCAGGTGGTAGAAAGTTAGAAGGTTTCAGAGGCAGTAACTCAATCATCCTCTAGATTGTTCAGGCAGCCATTCTACAACCTCCTTTAATGAGCATCACCTTTACACCTTGTCTGGAAAACCAACACTCATCACTCAATCTGCTTTTCCTCTGAGCCATCCCCAAGGACATTGCCTGTAGGAACTAGGCAGAATTCAGGGGGCAGGAAGAGATGGTACAGTGTCCGGGGGCCAGTACCCCAGGAGCTGTTACCTCTCATAAGCCTGAAGGGGTAAGAGGCAAAGCGAGTCTGAAGCCAGGGATAGCTCTCAAGCAGAGAGGTGCACGGAGCAAGTGGGTGTGGACACTCTGACTGCCACCTGCCTCCTTATGCCCTCTTCATCCTGCCTGGGCCTCCTATTGGTCAAATCCAACTGAAAGCCAGAGGTCAAGGAAGTCCTTTGGTGCAGCTCATGCCACACCAGATTCTCCAGCCCAAAGCACCAGTACTGGCTAGTGAAGCCTTTACAACATCTTGCTGTGAAAATCAGCAGGAATTCCTTCCCTCAGTGTGAGACAAAAGGCTGACCCAGGCTTCCTCTTAAAAGGCCTGCACACAGACTTGCACTTGCTTGAAGGCACTCACCTTGGGCTCTGACAGAGGGATGGAGACTTAGGAGGTGCCATGGACATATAGGGAGAAACTGAGATGTGTGGCTTCAGGGCAAGGGCTGAAGGGACAGCTGCCATTGTCCTTTTCTTGAGCCCTTTTCCCACACAGCCACATCTGAATCTGCATTAGCTTGGTAAACACAACTTGCCTCACCCTAATGACTCCCTGTGACCCCACCCTACTCACCTCAAGCATAGCCAGAAGCTGTTTCAGTGGTGTCAGGCAGTTGGCTTTTGCCCACACTGCAGTCTCTCTTAAAAACTCTTAAAGTTCTGCAGATCTAAGGCTGCTGCCCTTGGTGTGCCCTGTAGCTTTTGGTGAGTAGCCTCAGGCTTAGCACTGGTGCCACATCTAATCTGCATTAACCTGGTAACACCCCTTGCCCCATCCTGGCAACTCCCTGAGACCCCATCTCACCCAACTCAAAAACCACTTAGGGTTTTTTAATAGTTGATCCTTAAGGGCAGGTGACATGTGGTGGAAGGCCTTGTGGTGCCCCTTGCCTTTTGCTAAGCAGCCTATGATCAGTACTGGTAGCAGCCATCCTTGGTTTGTAGCATGGCTTCGTTGATCTGCCTCCAGGTCCAGCAAGGAAGCTATAAAGCATGATCACTTTGCAGCTTCTATCAGGGGCCAGTTATAGGCAGCACTTGACCTTGGCCTGCACTAGAGTCCCTCCAAGAGACCCAGAACCAACATACCTGATGGCCAGCTTCAGAGCTCAACAGAGTACCACCCAATTAGCTTCACAAGCAGCACACACAAAGGGTTGTCTCAGCAGGAACCAGAGCCTGCTGTGGCAAATCTTGCTCCATGGAGTCAGCTCCTACACAGCAGCTTGTACCCTGTGGTAATGACCAATTAGTACAGCTAGTCAGCCATGAGGGTCAATCGTACTCACTGATGTGCCAACAGCAAAAAGGCTCAACAACAATAGGAGGGTAGACATAAACCACATAAGGGCACTCCTGGAACAACTGGCTCAGATGATCAGGGAGACTGTGTCACTGGGCCCCAAAGGACACCTACAACATAAGTCTACCTTGTCAAGACTGAGAGATGTAGCAGATCTAACGGATACATAGAAACAAACACAGAGTTGTAGGCAAAATAAGAAGACAAAGAAACATGCCTGAGGTGAAAGAATAGGGAAAAAAAGCCCTGAAAAATGACTAAACAAAAATGGAAGCAACAAGAGAGTTCAAAACACTGGTCATAAAAATGTTCAAGGAACTTAGTGAGAACTCCAAAAAGAAATAGTGGGCATAAAAAAGACACAGAAACCATAAAAAATAATGAGTCAGAAATAAAGAATACAATAACTGAAATAAAAAGTACAATAGAAGGAATCAACAGCAAATTAGATGAAGCAGAGAATCAAATCAGTGATTTATAAGACAAAGTATAAGAAAACACCCAATCAGAAAAACAAAAGGAAAAAAGAATTTTAAAATATGAGGTACTCTTCCAGACATGATGATGGCATAGGCAGGCAGGGTTTGCCTCCTCACATAACCACATCAAAATTACAACTAACATATAGAACAAACATCATTCAGAACTATCAGAAATCAAGTTGGATGGAAGTCTGACAAATACCAAATGGAGTTGTATGGAAGGCTGAAAGCTCCAGAATTCAAGAAACCACAAATATCCAGACTAATAGGTGGTGTGCAGACACAGAATGGGCTGGGCTCACATCTATGTGTGGTGGATAAAAATTCATGGGGGATATCTCATGAGCATGGAGTCCCATCCCCACACCAGACTCCCAGGCTCAGTTTTCCAATGCCAGGAAGAAGATAGTCCCCACAACTTCTGGCTGCAAAAAACAGTGGGGACTGAGTGGGTGGAAGAAACTCTGGACCTGCACAGTTCCTCTTAAAGACCCACACATGAACTCACCTACTCAGACTTACTCCCTCTGGGCTCCAGCACTGTGATAGCAACTTGAAAGGCAACACTGGTATACAGGGAGAGACTGAAGTGCCTGGAGTCAAGGTGAGCAGAGACCATTGTCCCTTTTCTAAACCCTCACAGAGCTGGCAACCTGGTGCCATATTGAGAGTCCATTAGCCTGGATAACACTCCGCCCTACTCAACTTACAGGCCCACCAAAGTTGCTTTTCCATGTGAATGGCTGGTCTTGGCTCCTGCTTCACAACTTCCTAAATCCTATCAAACAAGAAACAGCTAGATTCAGTGAGTCCCAGGCCCACCACTAGCAGCAGCCAGCTTAGATTCACAGCTTGACTTTACCTGAGAATCTCCAAGCCTAGGAGCTACTGGAAAGCACAAGTAGCAGCCATCTCCGACTGTTTTATAGCTCAGGCAGGGTGCCCCAGGTAAAACACAGGTAGGGGCTGACCTTGGCTGGTACCACCTGGGAAATCCCAGGGCCAGCATACCCAGTAGACACCTATAGACCATGTCAGAGCACCACCACCCTGCCCCTGCACAGCTGATCCTTCATGGACAGCGGAGGTTGGTGGTCAGTTGTCATAGCCAGTCTTTGCAGTTGACTGGACTGGGTAAATCCCTCCCATTGATCTTCCAACAGTGACCAAGCCTCAACTACAAGAAGAGAGTGTATTCAACTAACACAAAGAGTATAACTTGAATACCCAGCTTGGGAGATAGGGGAGGCTGTGCCACTGGACCACACAGGACACCAACTACATTAAGCCATACTACCCAGATATGGAGTTAAAGCAGCTCTACCTAATACATAAAAACAAACACAGGGAGGCTGCCAAAATGAGAGAAACAAGGAAACATGGCCAAAATGAAAGAACAGATCAAAACTCCAGAAAAAGAGCTAAATGAAATGGAGATAAGCAAACTCTCAGATGGAGAGTTCAAAACCTTGTTTAAAAGGATGCTCAAGGAACTTAGTGAGGACCTCAGCAGCATAAAGAGATCTAGTTAGAAATGAAGGATGCACTAATAAAAAACAATTTACAGGAGAACAACAGTAAAATGGATGAAGCTGAGAATGAAATCAATGATTTGGAACATAAGGAAGCAAAGAACAACCACACAGAACAACAACTAGAAAAAGAGGATCCCCCAAATGAGGAAAGTATAAGCAGCCTCTGGGACAACTTCAAGAAGTCCAACATTTGCATCACAGGGCTGCCAGAAGGAGAAGAGAAAGAGCAAGAAATTGGAAACCTATTTGAAAGAATAATGAAAGAAAATTTCCCTAATTTGGCAAAGGAAATAGACATGCAAGTTTAGGAAGCACAGAGTCCTAAACAAGATGAAAGCAAAGAAGCCCACTCCAAGATGCATTATAATTAAAATGCCAAAGGTTAAAGATAAAGAGAGATTCTTAAAAGTAGCAAGTGAAAGAAAGTTATAATTACAGGAGAGTTCCCAGAAAGACTGTCAGCTGATTTCTCAAAAGGATCTTTGCAAGCTAGAAAGGATTGGCAAGAAATATTCAAAGTCATGAAAAGCTGGAACTTACAACCAAGACTGCTCTACCCAACAAAGCCATCATTTAGAATTGAAGGGTAAATAAAGAACTTCCCAGACAAGAAAAAACTAAAGGAGTTCATCATCACCAAACCATTATTATATGAAATGCTTAAGGGACTTATTTAAGAAAAACAAGATCAAAACTATGAACAATGAAAGGGCAATAAACTCATATCTATTAAAAATTAAATCTAAAAAAACAAACTGAGCAAACAGGAAGAACAGAGACAGAATCATGGCTATGGAGAATGTTTTGATGGTTGCAACATGCAAGGTGGTACAGGAGAATGGTTGAAGAGGTGAGGGGACTAAGAAGTTCAAATAGGTATTTACAGAATAGCTTTGGAGAATCCTAAGTGTATAGGAAATGGAGTAGCTAGAGAACTTATATGCATAACCCATGGACATGAACAATGGGTGGAAATTACCTGAGAGAGTGAACAAAGGGAGGGGATTGCCTCACTTGCTAGGTGGAGGAGGCAGAGGAGAAACAATCAGAACACCTCTAATAACATAATGGATAAAATATAATTAAAAAATAACTGGGAGTTCTGGCCAAGATGGAGGCAGAGGTAAAAAACCTTTGCTTCCTCGTACAATCATAAGGAGGATAACCAATCTAAACTCTAAATCAACAAACAATCTAAAATCAATAAACAACCAAAAGCACCAGAAAATCAAAGGTCATGGAACTCCAACAACCAAGGAATTAAATTAAAAATTAACCAGAACAATTAGATCAGTAAGGCAGTGGACTATGCAGGTGGCTCTGAAAAACTGTGGCGAGGCAGCAGGCTATGTGGGCAGGACTGACTGAAGGTGAAACTGAGACTCGGAGTTGACTGTGGACTATGGCGATTGCTGCGGTGGGAGAAACTCTCAGTCTCACACGAGAGTCTGTTGGAAAGTGTGCTAGTGACTAACAGGTGAGTTGCATTGTCCCCTCTCTGACCCCTCCCCCACAGGCAGTACTGTAATGCAGCAAGGAGGGTTGCCTTGCCTGGGTGAATACCTAAGGCCCTTCCCCCTTACAACTTATCAGGTGCTCTAAGACAAAGAAATATGGCCCAAATGAAAGAGAGTAAAACCTCAGAAAGAGAACTAAGTGATGAGGAGATAGCCAACCTATCTGATGGAGAATTTAAAGCCCTGGTAATCAAAATGCTCACAGAACTGACTAAGCTTGGTCGAAAAATGAAAAAACAAATGAAGGATACTGAAAGTGAAATAAAGTAGAATGTTCAGGGAATCAACAGTGACAGGAAGGAAACCAGGACTCAAAGCAATGATTTGGAACAAAAGGAAAAACGAACATCCAATCAGAACAAAATGAAGGAACAAGGATCAAAAATGTGAAGAAAGTCTTACAAACATTGGGGACAACTTGCAACTTTTCAATATCTGAATTATAGGGTTGCAAGAAGGAGAAGAACAACAGAAAGAAATTGAAAAATTATTGGAACAAATAATGAAGGAAAACTTCCCCAGTCTGGTGAAGGAAATGGACTTGCAGGAAGTCCAAGAAGCCCAGAGAGTCCCAAAGAAGTTGGACCCCAAAAGGAACACACCAAGGCACATCATCATTAAGTTACCCGAGATTAAATATAGAGAGGGAATGCTAAATGAAGCAAGAGGAAAGAAGAAAGTCACCTACAAAGGAGTGCCCATAAGGCTATCAGCTCATTTCTCAAAAGAAAACTTGCAGGCAAGAAGGGGCTGGAAAGAAGTATTTGAAGTCATGAAAGGCAAGGCCCTACATCCAAGATTACTCTATCCAGCAAAGCTTTCATTTAGAATGGAAGTGCAGGTAAAGTGCTCCCAGATAAGGTCAAGTTAAAGGAGCTCATCATCAGCAAGCCATTGTTATATGAAATGTTAAAGGGACTTATCTAAGAAAAAGAAGATAAATAATGTGAACAGTAGAATGACAGCAAACTCACAATTATTAACAACCACACCTAAAACAAAAACAAAAGCAAAGTAAGCAAACAACGAGAACAGGAACAGAACCACAGAAATGGAGATCACATGGAAGGTTATCAGCAGGGGACTGGAAGGGGAAGAGAGGGGGAAAAGGTACAGAGAATAAGTAGCATAACTAGTAGGTAGAAAATAGACAGGGGGAGGTTAAGAATAGTATAGGAAATGGAGAAGCCAAAGAACTTATATGTATGACCCAGGGACATGAACTAAAGCGGGGGCAATGTGGGTGGGAGTGGATGTGCAGGGTGGAGGGGAATAAAGGGGAGGAAATGGGACAACTGTAATAGCATAATCAATAAAATGTATTTAAAAAAACACATTAGAGTAGATGGATTTAATTGATATTTTTATAGCATTTCATCCCAAAGCAGCAGAATATACATTCTTCTCAGGTACACATGGAACATTATCCAGGAGAGATCACATATTAGGTCACAAAACAAATCTGAACAAATTTAAAAAGACTGAAATCACATCAAGCATCTTCTCTGACCAATGGTATGAAAATAGAAATCAATTATAAAAAATATTGAAAAATAAACAAACACATGCACGCTAAATAACATGTTACTAAACAATGTTTGTGTTAACAATGAGATCAAGGAAGAAATAAAAAGATATCCTGAGATAAGAGAAAATGAAAATGCCCAAATCTATGGGACATAGTGAAAACAGTCCTAAGAGGGAAATTTGTAGTAATACAGTCCTACCTCCAGAAACAAGAAAAATTTCAAATAAACAACCAGAACTTACACTTAAAGGAACTAATCAAAAAACAATAAACAAAGCCCAAAGTGAGTAGAAGTAAGGAAATACTAAAGATCAGACAAGAAATAAACAAAATAGATTCCAAATAAACAATATAAAAGATTAATGAAACCAAGAGTGGTTCTTTGAAAAGATAAACAAGATTGACAAACTTTCAACCAGACTCATCAAGAAAAAAGAGGGAGGACCCAAAAGATACAGTCAGAAATGAAGAAAAGAAGTGAAAACTGACACCATAGAAATACAAAAGATTTTAAGAAAATATTATCAACAATCATGTATGAACAAGCTGGACAGTCTGAAGAAAATAGATAAATTCCTAGGAACATACAATCTTCCAAGACTGAATGAAACAGAAAACCTGAACAGACAGATTACCCCTGACAAAATCAAATCAGTAATCAAAAGATTCTCAAAAACAAATTCCTGGACTGGATGCTTCACAGGTAAATTT
This sequence comes from Phyllostomus discolor, assembly GCF_004126475.2. Classification (NCBI taxonomy): domain Eukaryota; kingdom Metazoa; phylum Chordata; class Mammalia; order Chiroptera; family Phyllostomidae; genus Phyllostomus; species Phyllostomus discolor. The sequence continues at coordinate 100,624,589 of NC_040907.2, forward strand.
TACAAAACATTAAAAGAAAAATTAACACATATCTTTCCTAAGCTATTAAAAAAAATCAATAGGTGGAAATTTTCCCAAGCTCATTTTATGAGCCCAGCATTACCCTGGTTCCATAAACAAAGAACATTACAAAAAAATTATGGCCCCAAATCCCTGATGAACATAGATGAAAAAATCCTCAACAACATATTAGTAAACCAAATTTAGCAACACATTTAAAAGATCATATACCATGTTTAAGTGGGATTTATTCCTGGGATGCCAGGTTGGTTCAATAGCCATAAATTAAGTAATGTGAGACAGTACATAAACAAAATCAATAAAAATCTTATAATCACATCAGTAGACATAGAAAAAGCATTTGACAAAATTCAGCATCATTTATGACAAAAACTCTCTGCAAAGTGGAAATAGAGGTAATATATCTCAACATACCAAAGGCCATATATGACAAACCCACAGCTAACTCAATGGGGAAAAACTCAAAGCAGTTTCCTTAACATTAGGAACAAGGAAAAGATGTCTATTTTCACCACTCTTATTCAACATAGTACTGAAGTCCTAGCCATAGCAATCAGAAAAGAAGAAGAAATAAAAGGCATCCAAACTGGAAAGGAAGAAGTAAAACTGTCATTATTTGGAGATTACATGATTTTATCCAAAACCTGATGAATGAGAATGAGTGAGGAAAGAGTGAGAAAGAAAGACCATGGAGTGGGAATATGTTAGATGGTAGTAGGGGGCCTACAGAAGCTGACCAAGGCTGCTGAGACATAGGGTTCTAGAAGGAAACTCCTCCCCTGCCTCCCTTCCCAGGTCAGATTAATTGTGGAGGCCATAGAAGGAAAAAATTGAAGACCCAGCCTAGGACTCCTGCAGAACTTAGGCAACAGTGGTCAACAGGTAAAAGCCATTTGGGTGTGTTTATGAAGGAGAAGCTATGGTTCCCTGTGCCCTGCTCTCCTCTGGAATTATTGGTCCATTGAATAAAGTTTCTTCATTTTGATTATCGGACATGAATCATTTCCTGATGGGCTCCTGACCATGCCTGAGATCTGAGTGGTACCATGTTGGGAGGCAGGGACCCTGTGGGCATGTGGGGGCTCAGGGCAGGTGAAGCAGGGACTGCAGCCTTACTCTCTGTGACAGAGCCAAGAAAAGTCTCCTCCAAAGCTTGCTGTAAGTGGACAGATAATGGTGAACACGTGCACTAATACCCAGCCACTGTGCAGTTCCCTAGGGTGGGTGTGTGGGTTGGGGGATGAGTCACTTGCTATTCATGTTTTTTTTTAAAGCTGGGGTAGCAGTACTTATAACTGAAAAATAGACTTTATCTTTTTAAAGATTTTGTTTGTTTATTTTTAGAGAGAAGGGAAAGGAGGGAGAAAGAAAAGGAGAGAAACATCAATGTGTCTTTGCCTCTCGTGTGCCCCCAACTGGGTACCTGTACCTGACCCACAACCTAGGCATGTGCCCTGATTGGGAATCAAACCAGCAACCCTCTTGTTCATAGGCCACTCAATCCTCTCAGCCTCACCAGCCAGGGCTACTTTCTGTGTTCTCAACCTGAAACCCAACTATGTCGATGTCTTTTAGTTATTCTTTAACCTTAGCTCATTTCCTCCTCTTTCCTATATGCTTCACTGATTACAGACAGATCCACAATGGAATGATCCCAGGAAGGTTCCTGAGAGTCACGTGCTGAGAGATCTGCAGAGGAGGGGGGAGTGAAACTTCCCTGTGAGCCTCTCAAGCACAGGAGGAAATCCCCATCTTCAGCTCTGGCAGGCATGCCTGTCCCTGGGATCCATAGCAATCCATGATTTTAAACAAAGATTTGTTGGCTACCCACCAAGCCTAGGCTCACACACATATGGTATTTATGTTATATTATATTCATAATAGGTCATCTAGTGATCAATGCTATACACAGAAGTTTTGGGGTAGGAGCTGATATTTCATGCAAACTGGGACCAGGAAGGGATTTTGTTACTCATTAACATAGGCCTGAAGGGAATGAATACAGAGATGCTGGACAAGAGCATTTTGGGCAGAAGGAACAGCAGATGCAGCATCTTGCAGCTTGTACAAGAAGCACCAGGAAGGCCAATGTGGCCAGAATGTGTAGTGGTGTCTCTATAAGGGATGGCAGCCAGACACCATGCTCCAGGGGGCTTGAAGACCCTGCCTTCTCCTCCCTGATGTAGCTACTCCTTAATTTCAAGGTCCCAGTGATTTTGGCTGAATTGGTAGCTTGTGTGAGGGACAGACAGACACATCAAATTGACTTGATCTCTACAAAACCAAATGAATGATTGAAAAGCAGAGGCATGGCTAACATTAAACTCAGTCCATGAGTGCATGCAGAGTATTGACAGGACTTACAATGTGTCCCTGTCCTGCTCTAAGTGCTTTGCCTACCTAAACTCACTTAAATCCACACAATAACCCCATGTATTAGGTACTATTATCCTTTCTCAGGTAACCAAGAGACTTTACCCAACAACAATTGTCCAAAGTGTCATCACTAGCATGTAGAGGAGCAAGAACTGGGCCCACATTCATCAGATGTTGGAAGCTAAGCTCATTCCTACTTAAGCACTCACACTGGCCTGGTCTCAGGATCCTTTCCCAAGCTGTGCCACCTCCGATGGCCATGACTACTCTAATCCCATCCCAACTAGACTTACTGAGCCCAACATCAGAGGAGAAGAAAGGTCCCTGAAGTTGAAGTAGATCTGGCTTGCCCTGGCTCTCTGACACTGCTCTTGTGAGAAGAGTGGCAATTTGTTCTACTTCTTCCTTTAGATACTATCAGCATGAGAATAGGAACCAGGTCTTCTATTTCTTTTAGATCTACAAAACCTTGAGCAAAATCCTATAGCAAATACAGTGGCCTCTCTAATGTAACAATGAAAACATCCGAAGAGTCCCTAGAGAAGTATTCTTCAGGCCACACCATGAACAGGAAGGACAATCCTCCAAACCCACTGTCTAGCCCACACTCAGGTAGCCAGTATCCTCCCGCCTACTGCAGGGGACAGAGGAAGGATGCTCAGTGACCGACTGAGGCTTGCACCTCCAGAGGCCTTGTTTTTGTGTAACTGATGCTGTAGGGGTGGACAGCCAGCCCCTCAGAAAAAAAGGGACACTGTATTTGTCACTATCTCAATTCTGTTTATTCTGTAAACACAAAGATCTCAACGTTATACTGCTCTTAGTTTTGCAATCTTTACAAAATAAATATTCTCCTTCAAAAGCAACAGTTGCGATAATCATCACAGCAATATCCTCAAGCACCATTTCTCTCACACTCACCGATCTCAGGAGTCAAGTTAAAAAGCCATGTGTGGTCTGTTTGGATAATGATTTTCTTGTGGAAACCTCATGTTGGAAATTAACCAGCAGCAATTCTGTAGAAAGTTTGGTCTCTTGTTTTTCAGAGTTGACTCAGAACCTACTGTCCCAAGGCAGTGGAACATCCCATCCTAGCCTTGTTTTCCTCTGTCCATAAAATGGGAAGCAAAATTGTTTAAATTAGTGCTAAAGGGGAACTGAGACGTTTGCTCTGATCACAGTGGTCATAGGAACAGGGCTGATCCCTGGCAGAGGCCACCTCGAGAGATCAGTGTTTTCCCATATCTTAGGGATGAATCTCTCTAAGAATGAGTTAAATTTTAAAAAGGGTCCTGCTGAATTTAATTGATACTTATTGGAAATTTTATTGCCCATAAAGGAATACATTAACAGAAAACCACACTCTGCAAAACTAATGAGGCATTCATGCATTGTAATGACTCATGCCATTTAGGAATGCTACTCTCTGCCCAGCTGCTGTTGTCTCCTCTCTCAGGTACACTTCTTGGGAATGCTGGCTTTCTGCAGAGGTAGGAGCAATTGAAAAGCCACATCCCCAAAGTGTCCATTCTGACTTATTTTCTTCATTATGAACAGGAAGTTTTAGGAATTGCCATTTCCAAACGTTATTAAGGACTAAATGTTTAAGAAAATGAACCTTGAAGAATCCTCTGAGGTGTCTAAGAAAGTGTAGTGCATTTCAGTAGTTTCAAGGATTAGGGTTCCTTTCCAGGCCAGAAGTAGTATTTGTTAATGCAAGAACACAGAGCCTCAATAAAAATATTAAACCATAAAACTGTATCTGTCAGATATACAAAATCAGCCAAACTAATAGACATTTGCATCCCATCCAACCTCCCCCTGTGGTCTTGGGCCATGCTGTGCAGTGTCAGGAGCTGGTCAGATGTCAAGCTCCTCCTTTATAAACATCCATGTGCTCTCACTGCTCTGGGCTTCTCAGAGACAGGGTCTCTTTCTCTAGGCTGACTTCCCACCCAATTGATCTCCATGGTCATAGAACTCAGAAGGAAATTGAACTTGCCAGGTGCTAGCAGTCTATGCTGGATGGGGCACAGCAGCCACAAGGGCTGTGTGCCATGAACAAGAATGCTCTAGCATGTCACACCGGGTGTGAAATTGATCTCTAAATTAGTTCCCCAATGGCACACCTGGAAGAGGAGGGGTTTCTCTGTCCATCCAACTCCATATTTCTCCCAACACCAGGAAGTGCTTCTCCATCTCTCCCAGTGAGAAATGGGGACTTCATGGAACTGGCTAGGTTCTCTGGACTGACTACAGGAATATTGAGTAGGGCTGCAAAGAGGTAGAGATGATGTTTGACTCTGTAAGAATGTTAAACATTCTCTTTCTAGTTGAGACTTTTAAAAATGTAAGCATGTGTTTCAAGTTGGAATCTTTAAAACTTTCCTCAGGAAAATTTTGTCATTTGTTAACTACAAAGAGAAGTGATGTTGGATTGAAAGGGGTTGCTCCACAGTCCCACCAACTTCTGCTGCCTGCCCCACTGTACATCACAGCCAAACCAGCCCTCTCAGGAAGAGGCTGACTGGAGCTCTGATTCACGATGGGTGCCAGTGGGGTGGGTTTCAAAATATAACAACTGCTGGGCTATGGGCACTGAATGTCCTAGAATGGCACAGGGTATGAACAATGGCTCCTGAACTTCTGCCTTGAGTTAATATATAGTTTCATTTGACCTCCACTACCCTCAACGGAAGCCCAGACTCCTTACAAAGGCCTTTAGCCCAGCATGCTCTAGCTCCTGGTTCTGTACTCTCATCTTCTCCTGTTCTTCCTACCTTTCCCTCTGCTGTAACCTAACTGCCTTCCTGCTGGTGCTGGGACATCTCAGGTTGATCCCTACCCTATAGCCTCTACTTGGCTCCCTCCCTTCCTTCATCAGACATCATTTGTTCAGACATCATTTTCTTCTCAAAAGATCCCCTCACTCCTACCCCAAGCACTTCTTTCTGCTTGCCTTGCTTATTTATTTGTTCATGGCATTGAATTTTTCCAAAGTTACATTGAGATCTATGTATGATAGCTTCTTTCCACACTAGAATGTGAGCTCTGCAAAGCTGGGGTGTTTTACCACCCACAGTACCGCTCTACTACTGCATAGAGAACAGAACCTGCCATGGAACAGAGGCTCAGAAAAGATTTGTTGAATGAAGTATGCATATCAAAACCAATGTGAATCCTACCTTCTCTCTTATGCATGAAGTTTATAGAATATAGAATTCAAAATATGACAACATGAACATTTTAAGAGAAAGGATTTGTAATAATGGCCTGATAGTTGTCAAAACTGTGACCTTTCATTTTTCATTTGCATTTTAGATTTGTCTTCTTCATATCCTCAAAAAGCATTTTATATTAAAATCAAAGTGTTGTTGGCAGAAGTATCTCCCTATTATTTCCAGGAGACTAATATCTTATTTCAGTATTTGGGCTCACCTTTTAGCTGCTTATATCCAGTCATTTAATAGAACCACTTAACAGCATCAGCCCTAAGGGATCTAGAAATATCACAGATAAGCTTAGCTTCCATGCACTCTGGGCCTTGCTGTTATTGGTAATGACAATACAATTGTAGCTCTTACTGCTCTGCTTACTGATTCCATCAAGACTCAGAAGCCAAGACCCCTTCCTGCCATGTGTAGAGCAGTATGACTTACTGGCTAGTGAAATGACTTGAGATAACCTGACCTGTAGCTATTTCTGCAAATACATCTCCCTCTGCAAGGCTCATTACCATCCACTCATTTTCCACAGTGACCTGATTTGTCAGAAATGGAAAACAAAGGTCTCCTGGTTAGTTACATGTGCTACCATGTGCACAATCCTGTGGGAACTTCAGGGGGACCTAGGCAGAGGATGAAGGCCTCCAGCTTCACCATGTATGTCTGTTCCACCGTGTAGCCAGTGTGTTTGACATCCTCAGGTATCCTGCCTTTGAGAAATGACATGTCTCTGCACCCAGAGAAGGTAGCTTTGCCAACTGCACTTTGTTTGTTTGCTGACTTTGGGTACTTTGGTGTTCATGCATTTCCTTGCTTCTACTGTGTTATTAGAACAATTGGCAACTTTTCTTTTTACACAAATATTCATTCAATGGACATATTTTCATTGATTACCCACTATGTTCATCAGAGGACACTGGGATGGAGGATACCTTGGATTGTAGGAGGCCCTTATATAAGATCTAATGAATGACCTATCTTCCTGCCAAGACCCAGGGTAAAGCTTTTTCCTTAGCTTTGTTTGCATAAAGTAAACAACCTTTGGGAAATGCCCTCTGACTACCTTAGGACAGACAATGATGAAAAATTAAATGCAGTCCCTTCTCATTTGTTTATATTAACAGAGGCCAAGGAGTCATTGGGATGCCTGAATCCCAAAAACTATTTGAAAATTTCTCTGAGTTCCTAGACTATATTAGATTGAACTACCTGAAATTACCTGTATTCAACTGTTTATGCTATATACAAAAAGCAATTCAATATTTTCCATTCCAATATTTCTTCTATTATCAAACCTTTATTGGGATGGTTCACAAAGAATGAAATGGAGATCATTTCCTCTTTAGCCCTTGCCTATGATGAAGACAGAAGTCCAGTCACTGGTGTTGTGTCATGGTTGACTGAACCCTAAGAAACTGAGACATACAAAGGGGAGCATTTACTCATTCTACCCTATTCTTACCTGGTGGTTGTCATAGCACCTTCCCTGGTTGTTCTCAAAGAGGCAAATCTACCAGTCTGAGGCAGGAGACAAACGTTCTAGTTTTAGTCCTCCAAATCACAAGTTACACAACATGATGCCTGTGTAATCCATGTCAGTTATTATTGGTACCATAATCATTATTAGCTATATGGCTTTTGGGCAAGTCACTTAACCTTTCTAAACCTCAGTTTCCTTATTTGGAAAATAGGTAAGACATGCATAACAATGCTTTGTAAAGTACTATAGAAGTATAGGGTACAGGTTAAATGACTAGAAATCAATTTATCTTCCCTTGCTTTACTTTTTAAGATTGGGAATAATTGGGAATTAATAATTGGGAAATAATAACTAGGAATTAAATAAACAGTCCTATCTACGATATGTGAATTCAAGTTCAGCATGGTAGGCTTTGATGGGTGGTAATCTCAGAGGCCTTTGTTTCCTAATTAATCTAATGTGCCAAGTGAGCTTAATTAATGATGTTATTTAAGGTAGAATTGCTTAGGCAGAATCTAAAACAAAATCAAAGGATTGAGCAGGCAGGTGTCTCTGAGATAACTGAAGAAACAAGGGCCAGGAGGAAAGCTGCTAAGAGGCATGCAGACAAGACTCTGACAGAGCCCTGGAGGGAACCCACCTGAGGGGCTGAACCCTTTAATCATTGGGCTGGGTCCAAAACACCACCCTGTTTACTGCTACTGTTTGCATGTGAGTTTTTTCCTTGAGTCTTTGAAGCTGGGTATCTGGGCATTTCCTTGAGAGTGGATTCCTTTTTTTTTTTGAAACCACAAAACTTACTCACTTGACCACACAAAGGAGATTCAAGTGACCTAACTTCTACCTGCGGCCCTTTGGGACATAAGGAACCCTGACACTCTCTGGTCAGAGTCAACTCAGTTTTGCACCCTGTTAAATAGAATGGGCGGTAATATCAAGTTTATCTTCACTTCCTCGAGAAAACACTATGTTGCTGCCTCTGATAGGTTCTGTGCTAAGTTCAGGGACACGGTGATGCTTAAGAAAGAAGGGTGAGCTCCTGACACTTCTGAGCTTCAAAATATGTATCACCAACAAAACCCTGTTGTTTACTTTTATAAACTGGGTAGTGCCCAGAGAATGAAAATCAAACATTTCAGGGAAATTTTTTTCTCCCAAAGATAGGTGTTGTCAGGATTACTCTACGAATGTGTTGTCACAAGTTAATATGGCACAGCGTGGCTCACTTAAGGATGGGGAGAGAGCAGAGACCCCAGCTAATAGTCACTGGGCCCCCAATCTTCTCCTCCAGTGACAAAGGGCACACATGGGCCATTATCAGAGCAAATGCAAATTTCCTAACTTTGGTGAGTAACTCTCTTTTGGGTGGACTCTGTTAAAATGTTACTTTAAACGTGGTGAGTGCCTATGGCTTAGAAATCTCAGAGCTTCAAGTCAGGCAAAACATATTCTCTATCTTAATTATTTGAATTAATTCCTTTTCTTCTTTAGTCCATAATAGTTTTTTTTACCTCTTTAATATTTGGAATTAGCTGCAGTTTCAATCTTGGCTAGAGGTGTCTGTAAGTGCAACCTCAGTAGCAAACTGGAGAGCAGAGAAGAGGCCAGGCCTTTGTTTACTTCTCTCTTCTCTTCATTCTTTATTCTTGGCATCTCAAGAGTAAATGTGTCCCACCAACTCTGTCAAATTCCCTTGACTTACAGGGCTTTTGCCTCCCACTTTCCTGCTGTAATTGTCCCTCTTGAACTCTCACCTGGTGCTCCTTGCTCATTGTCCTAACACCTCTAGCCTTTGCAATGCAGGAGCATTGCTGCAGGATGCTGGGAAATCCAAACTCCTCCACGATTTGTCAGGGCATCAAGAGGAGCCTCTTGACTAGAAATGAAAGTCTCAATCATCAGAACTACAAACCCACCCCTGATCCCCTCACCTCCCCCTCAATACAGAGGCCAAAACCTACACCTTAAGTCTCCTGGGGCACGGCAGGCACTCGGGAGTGGGACACAGGAACAGAGTGCAGCCACAGGCCCATAACCAGCTCAAGGCAAACCTGAGAAACACACTTTCACGCCCTCTGGAGATAACCATTGTCCTGGTAGTGGTCAAATCTTAAAGCCTGCTAAGCACATACAGAGTTTGGTTCACTAACCAAATAGCAAAATAGGGTTTCTGATGTTTTTCTGAAAACAAAGGAACAATCGCAGGTCTTAGAATTAGTAGCACACATGTACAGTAATTGGGAAAGCTTGTTCAAACGCAACCTAAATATGACACACATTTCAAAAATGCACTCAGGCTGTTTTTGCAGCCCATGACACCTCAGTCTCATTCACACCTTGTGAGTTCAGAAAACCAAAGAAAGGGACCAAGACTTACCTGTACCCCGTTGGAGTGTCGGTTTTTAATCCAAGCAGAAGATGGTCTGTGAAGAAAGCTAGGCACAGTCCTGCTTTGGATCAACAGGTTTCACAGGTGCCCTCAGAAGCAGGTGCTGGAGGCCGGCAGAGCTGCCCAAGATAAGTCACTCTCTGCTGCCAGCCTACTTTCCTTCTGTTCCAAAAGGCTTCTCGGGAACTCTTCCTTAATTACTCCGGTCCTGTCTGCTGAGTTCTGAAAAGCCAAAGAGGCTTTCCCTCACTGCAGACTCACCTGCACCATCTAGAGGCCTCTGCCAGAACTGAAGATACTGTCACCTGGCTCTGCAGGTGCCCTGGACACACACAGTTGGCTTTTGACTTCCTCCTCTGAGACACCAGCTGGAATCTGTAAAATCATTGATTTGTTTTTGTGACGGTAAAGTCTTGCTTCTACTAGAACAAGACTTTGAGGAGTGGAATGCTAAAGAACTACATTAGCATTAAAATACCATTAATGAAAATGTGTTAGTCAAGGGAAATGGCCACAGGCAAGATACATCCATTCAGCTCTGAAACCTGCCGACACATTCCTGCCCTCCCCACATCTACTACAGGTTTGTGACACCTGGACAGCTCTTTCTCACCTCTCCCCTTCACACCACCACCATGTGCCCCATGTAACTCTAGATAACCATGTATGACCCATTTAACTCCAGATAAATACATACATACATACACACATCATCATATAACTAGATAATCAAAAAGATTTGAAACACAAAGATTTTGAAATAATATTCCCTTTCAGTATCAGTTGATTTTTTCTCAAAAGTTAAATGATTTTTAAAAACCCACAAAAATCCAACCTTTAAAAGAATGTAATTTCTCCTGCCCTTCCCTCCCCCAACCCTGTCTACATCCAGAGGAACAGAACTGCTCCTCTAGGCTAGATTTACTATATACTCCTTTTCCATTTTATCCTCTGTGCCCTGATACATACATTTCAATTCACACATGAATAGGTAAACTGCGTAAGAAAAAACAGACAAATGTGTGGGACTCAGGTAAGGATATTGAAATACTCTTTCTGCCTCTAGAAAGATTGAGCAGAACCATATTTACTGAATTTCCTTGGCCAGCATGGACGATTAGTGCAGACAATGCAAAAAGTTCTCAAATGAGAATTTTAACTTGAATTTTCAGGCTTGATCATTTATATTGCCCATGCTCAACCAAAACTGAGGGTTTGTGACAAATTAAAATTATCAAACTATTGAATTAGGAATGTAGGAAAACAAACAGAAAATAAGAATTTTGGGCTAACCTTTTTTGTTGCATATAATTTTGACTTTTTGGCATGCTCATTCTGGTAAGTGTATTTGAGGATGAAGATTATTTTAGGTGTTACTTTCTTCTATTGGCAATTAAAAGGTAACTTTAAATTTACCAAAGAGAGATGACATTGATATTGCCAAATGATAGAAAAGGAGACAGAAACAATCAGAATGGGCACAGAATATGGATGCTGTAGTAGAAGCCAAAGATGGTTTTCCCTGCTCTTTGAAAAACCCAGAACATTATGCCATTTTAAAATGTAGATGGTTATGTTTGAAATTTTCACAGTCATCACATCCAAATAAAAATGTGTATGCAAATTAATTCAGATGATTAAGAGTAAGAATGAAATAGGAGAGATTAATGCTTATTTTCATCATTTAAAGCTCCAGAGATTTGAAGATAATGATTTTGTTTTGCCTGTTTCTTAAGAGACTGAGGCTGAAATAGCAAAAAGTTATTAATAGCATTTTTAAGTAAAAATGTGAGTCTAGATTGCAGACCATGGTTGGGTAAATGAGGTCTCTTGGGGTTTTGCAGAATGGAGTGTGATTTAGAACGCAGGCACTGAGCCCTGACTTGCCAGCCCTTTCCCTTCATTGAGTGTGCACACATGCAGAGACCAGCAGAGGGACCCAGTAGAATGCTGCCACACGACTGGAAAGGCAGGCCTCAGCTCTCTGAGACATAACTTTGCAAATGGTCACAAAAATTCAATAGGACTCCCATACCTGTAGAAAACATACCTGGATTAGTAGGGATGACCACCTAGTAGATTCAATAATTTCCAGTGAGCAAAACCAGCCATATTCTAGTAGTCATTATTTAAAATCTGCACCAGAATTAATTTCATGTTGGGTGAGTGGAAGGAAACCCCTGATACTCACTTCTTTCATCAGAATAGCATTTTTCTATATTAATTTGCTATGCATCATTTATTCACTCAGGAAATTCATATGGTGTACCTCTAGGAGACAGGAACTATTTGAGGTGCTGGGATACCGCAATAAGAAAGATGGTCAAAATTACTGGCCTCAAAAAGCTTATACAGTTGACTTTTTAAAAAAGGTTTTGTTTTTATTTATTTTTAGGGCAAGGGGAAGGAAGAGAGAAAGAGAGGAAGAGAAACATTGATGTCCCAGTGAAACATTGGTTCAGCACTTGGGACCAGGCCCACAATCCAGATACATGCCCTGACCGGGAATTGAACTGGCAACCTTTTACTTTGAGGGATGATGTCCAACCCACTGAGCCACACCAGTCAGGGCTACAGTTGAGTCTTTTTTTTTTTTTTTAAAAAAGAAAGAGGGAGAAAAGCATCTTTTTTTAAAGAGAGAGGGAGAGAAGCATCTATGTGTGAGAGAAACATCAATCCCAGACTGGCTGGGGCTACAATGGACTTTTGAACAATGCTGGGGTCAGGGGCACCTTTAAAAAAATCCATGTATAACTTTTGACTTCTCCAAACTTAACTACAGTTGTCCTTCACATCCACAGATTCAACCAACTGTGGATCAAAACCAGTATTTTTGATCCATGGTTGGAAATCCACAGTTGGGAATTCATGGTTGTGAATGAGAAAATACTGTTTTTGAAATGGGTTGGTTGAATCTGAGGATGTGAAACCCATGGATATGAAGGGTCAAATGTACCTCTGTTATCTATTAGCTATAATATACACTTTCTGGAGGTGTTAAGCATATAGGGGTAGAGGACATCTTAACTTTGTGGGTGGGGATTACTGTCATCTGTTGGTGACAGTTTTCTGCTATCTAATTATTGTCTGAAAAAGTGGCATCAGAACAAGTACACCAAATGATGATACTCCTTTCTAGAAGATGACACTGACATTTAACTGCCTTACCAAGCAACTCATCACAGCAAATAGTAGTTTTGGTTACTTACAGAGTTTATTTCTGAGTCTGCTCCAAGAAATTACATTACTCAAATCATAGGGTAGCTTATGAGTACTCATGAGAATTTTCTTTATGCCCATGGGTTGCTCAGTAACACTAAGTTATTCAGAATAAAATGACCATAGCTCTATCTATGGCATGGAATTTGCAACTTCAGATATGCCCCACAATTGGACCAGAACTGAAATTGTTTCCTGAGAGTGCCCTGCCCCTGCCTTCGTGTGTGAGGATAGCAGGCTTCCCAGGTCCGTAATGGCCCAGCCCCACTCTGGTCTAAGGAGATGTGCTACCCTAGACTCTGCTAGTGGTCACTACATTGGCTGTGCCCTCCTCAGAGCATTGGCTAGATCTTCTGATTCCCCCACTTACCATAGCTCTGTAGGCAGAAAAGACAGGAAAATAAATACTTGTGATTTAAAGTCTCATGGTGTCATCCTAAAAGTGGGGAGGCTGCCCATAATCTTGGTTTGTGAATAGACACCCAAAATAGTAGACTGAAGTTAGGTGGTACAAAGGAGACAAGCTATCAGATGGAGAATGAGGGTGCATGGAGTTGGTGCTTTCACAATTAAAGGGGGCCAGGATTGAGTGTTCTGAGAAGGAAGGAGAGATTCTTGCAGAGTAGCAGGAAAAGGTGAAGAGGCCCCAGGGGAAAAGAGCCAGGTATTCTGGGAGCCCTTTAACCTAGAGAAATCATGTGGCTAAAGAGCAGGGAACTGGTCTGAGTGGTTTCAAGAAAGGCAGTGAAGACCACAGTGCCAGGAAAAGAGGTTCTGATTTTATTCCAAATATGTCATGTTTAAAGATGATGGAAACTTCCTTACTTTAGGAGAGGAACAGACTTCTACTCCTAGCAAAGTGAGGAAGGAGAGAGACTGAGACTGTGGGGGGCATGTGCCCATGTTAGGCCCTTCGTCTTATCACTAGCATGCCTGTGTAGTATGCCTACAAGCTGAAAATAAGATGGGACAGCTCCAGGTCCAAGGCAGAATAAAAGAGGTAGGCTTCAGGGCTTCAGTGGATTTTATCCCCTTGGAGAATGAGATTCTGCATTTAGTTATTTAACTAAACTTGGCCACATCCAATATCCTGCTGCTAATTAAAGAAATAAAAGCTTGGCTCTTTACTACCCATTTAGTCAGGATTCCTACAGTGGACACTTTATTAAAAAGACTGCCTAGATTTTAAACACTCAGCTGTTAGTAATGACTCTGGCCATTTAAAGTACTTTCTGGAACCCTCTGTGGTGGATAGAGAAATACATTGGGTGGGAGGGAAATCTCCAGGTGAGGATCAGAGTGGAGGAGAGGGCAAGTGCCTCAGTATTTTCAGCTCTCTCTGCAGCCCTTCTTGTGCTGGCTCCACCCACCTCCACTCTGTAGGCAGTAAAATTACAGTTGAAATTGATCTTCACCCAGAATGACCAAATATTCAAAATACTAAATCTTTTTTATAATCTGTAATGTTGTCACTTAGTTCAACAGTACAGATCAATATGAATTATAAAAGCTACTTGCAATGTGCCAGAAAAGTTAAGAGGGGGGAAAACAGTTTGGAAATATGGAATATTGATGTCTTCATTTAAAAGTCAACACATTTGCCCTGACTGGTGTGGCTCAGTGGGTTGGGCATCATCCCTCAAACTAAAAGGTCACTGGGTCCATTCCTGCTCAGGGCACATGCCTGGGTTGCAAGCCAGGTTCCCAGTTAGGGGACCCCTTAGTGGAGCTGGAGCTGTCACGTGAGTCCTGTATTACCTACCTCATTAATAGGAAAGTGTAAATTGTTACGTCTCTTAGCCATTGTGCTCAGGCCTCTGTTAAGAGAAGCCTAATTACTTTGCACAGTGTCTCATTATGAAATATCTGAATGTGCAATTTATTTATTTTTAGACAAGTTAGATTTAAGAAAGTCTGTTTTATGATGAACTTAGCTTTCATATCAGTTATAGTGGGGTATCACTCAGAGTATAAAAGTAATTGAAGTGTTGGTTAACTGAAAAGGTTCTGGTTTGGGAATGGGTAGTAAAGAGTGAGAGTTTCCTGTTCCCTGATTATGGCCCTTAGTGGGCCAGAGAATCTAGCCCATGGAGTAGCCATGGGTGCCCAGCTCTAGGTTCTGAGGTCCTAGGAGTGTGTGTCCCAAAGCTTGGCCACTCAGTTTAGGAATCATTAAACCTCAAGTACAGGGATATGGTTTTAAGTTCAACACGGTTCCTCACAATCCCAAGTTGGGCTAGACTTTAGAGACATGGGACAGGCTCTTGTCTGCCCACCCTTTCCAGGGGACCAATAATTTCCAACTACACTCCTTGGAGCAGCTCCAATTATAAGAAAGACTCCAGATGGATGAGGCCTCATTAGGAGATCCAATAATTGTATGTATGGCATCTTCAAAGTGGAAATATGCATCCCAGAGGTGATCAAGGCAATTCACTGGGTAGGGCAAGAGTATCGAAACTTCCACTTTCATTGATTTCTATTGTCTAAAAATATATGATGTCTGTCCAGAAAGTATCCAAGTATCCAGCCATGCAATATGAAAAATAGACATTGAACAAGATACAGGAAACATTGCAGGTAGGATAATGATATCTCAGTCCCCTTCAAAGTAGGCACCTTGGGATCTCACACAGTTTTCCCAATTGTCATCCACCATGTCGTATTTTCCTGAATCTCATCAACAGTCTGAAATCTTTTACCTTTCAAAGGTGATTTTAGTTTTGGGAAAAGCTAGGAGTCACAGGACTCCAAATCTGGGCTGTAGGGGTGCTGATTCATCTGGATGATTTGATGTTTTCCAAAAAACTTTGCACAAGTCACGATATATGAACAGGTATATTGTTGTGATGAGGCTGCCAATCACCAGGTGACCATAACTGTGGACCTCTGAATCATCCAAATAATTTCTATGAAGGAATGTTCAAGTTTAATGCAAAATTTGATGCAGTTTCATTGCTTCACTTGCTCAGTCATTTTGAATGTGATGACCACACAGTACACATGCTCACTCAATGGCATCTACCACCTCCACTGACCAGTACAGTAAAGTCATTATTGTTCACACATGCATATTCCAGTCCATTCCCCTTGGCTGTCAAGTAACACCAATGTTGCACAAACCACTCTCATTGTATTAACAATGGCTGGACTTTTTCTGACAGACCTCATAAAAACAAACAACACATTATTCTTGTTTAACCTAGGGACTGCTTCTTTTATATGACTTCTTTTATACAGTAAAAGCAGAATAATCATATAATCCTAGAAGTCTGCCAAAATGTTTTAAGTTTCTCAAGAAGAGTTGAACTATGCATTTACTTCCATTGTTGTTTTTTTTGTTTCTTTTTGAAGGTAAAATAAAACCTTTTTTTTCCTTTTCTTAGTTGACCAACAGATAAGTTTGTTCAAAATAAAAAAAGCAAAGCAATATATATTAGGTTATCCATGCTTATTTTAGATTTGATTTGCTAATATTTTATTGAAGATTTCTGCATCTTTGTTTATGACATATTGTTTTCTAGTTTTCTTTTCTTATAATGTCTTTGTCTGGTTTTAGTATTAGGGTAATGTTGGCCTTATAGAGTGAGCTAGGAAATACTCCTTCTGTTCCTATCTTCTGGAAGAGATTATAGAAAATTGGCATAATTTCTTAAATGTTTGGTAGAGTTCATTAGTGAACTCATTTGGGCCTGGTGCTTTCTGTTTTGGAAAGTTATTAGTAATTGATTACATTTCTTTAATTTATATAGGACCATTTACATTGCATATTTTTTCTCATATGACTTTAAATCGTCTTTCAAGGAATTGGTCCATTTCATCTAGTTTATCAAATCTGTGGGCATAAATTGTTTATAATCTTTATTATGCTTTTAATACCCATGGATCCTGTAATGATGTCCCCTTTCTCATTTCTCTATTTTTTATTTTTTTAAAGATTTTATATATTTATTTTTAGAGAGAGGGGGAGGGAGAGAGAGAGGGAGAGAAACATCAATGTGTGGTTGCCTCTTACATGGCCCCCACTGGGGACCTGGCCTGGAGGCCTGGCATGTGCTCTGACTGGGAATCAAACCAGCAACCCTTTGATGCACAGGCCAGCACTCAATCTACTGAGCCACACCAGTCAGGGCTTCATTTCTGATGTTGGGAATTTTTGTCTTCTCTTATTTTCTAAGTCTGGCTAGAGGGTTATCAATTAAACATTTTTTTTCAATTACAGTTGGCATTCAATGTATATTAACTGCAAGAGTATAGCATGGTGGCTAGACATTTATATAACTTATAAAGTGACCACAAATAAGTCTATGCCCACCTGGTATCTCTTTTTCCTGTGTGAAATTCAACTTATCTCCAATTTGTGATTACCTTGGATTTTCCATTTCTTTCTCTGATGGTTTATTCTTGATCTTCCATGGGCAATTCATCTTTACCTGCCCCTCAGGTGTTGGTGTCTCCAGAGTTCCACTTCTGGCCTTGGTATTCTCCCATTGCCATTGTTCCAGCAACTACATATAGGCTGACAACTAACATTTAAATTTTTAGCCCAGACTTCATCCTTTGAGCTTTAATTCTTGTATCCAACTGAGTATAAAACATCTTACCAGGTCTGGCTGGTTAACTCAGTTGGTTAGACTGTTGTCCCAATATGGCAAGATTGGGCATGTGATCCCTGGTCAGGGCACATATAAGAATCAATCAATTAATGAATAAATAACTGGAACAACAAATTTCTCTCTCTCTCTCCCTCCCTCCCTCTCTCTTTCTTTAAAATCAAGTTTAAAAAAATCTTTCAAAGAAGTTGCATAAATGTTGGGAACTGTAAACACTTAAAATCCAAGCCCATCATCACTCCCCAAAACCTACTCCTTTGCCTTATTCCATAGCTCAGGTGGGACTACCACTCAGCCTCCAAAGGGGAGATTAGAGTCATTCTTAGTGTCTTCCTTTCTTAGCCTCCAAACCTTGCCAGTTTTACATCCTACATTATTTTTAAAATCTACTCCCTAGTTTAGGTTCTCATTATGTTTTATCAGTATTATGATATCCTTCTGTTTTTCCTGACTTTGACTTTGTCTCCTTAATCCAGGCTCCATAACATCCATCTAAAACTCAAATACTGTGCCCAGGCTACTTTCCCTAGTGAATAAATGGACAGAATACCTGCTCAGCAGCCTCTGCCAATTGTTGCTGAAATGCAAGTCCATAGAACTTTAAGAGAAGCTAAAAAATCTGGCTTTTTTAAAAATGTGAAATCTTCCCATTTTAAAATATTGGCTACTAATCTGACTGTGCACTACACACTAACACATAAAGGCAGACTCACACATACACACCTCTGGACTGCATTAGACCTAAAGGCAGCCAATTGGTGCCTTCTGTCCTGAAGGTTGAAAGCAGAGCTTATGAATTCCACAGCCAGACCCTTGCTCCTCATTAGGTTCCTGATTCCCCAGGCCTGCTTTGAACTTCAGACCCTAACAGCAACCAAAGGTTTGTGGTCTCAAGCCATTCTATTTTTCTGAAAAAATTTTTGCAAATAAACTCATCTATAGGGAACTGATTCACATGGCAATGGAGAATGTAGCTCAGCCCCAATTCATAAAACTGGCAGGTGGGAGGCAGTACACATGAGCCAAGCCCACAGATCAGCTTGCCCATGGAAAACGGGGCCTACCTTGTACCTAGTCTGCTTTGAGGCTTGATTTTGCTAAAACTCCCTCACCCTGAATTGAGGTAGCAAATGTGTGCTGCATATCTTTAAAGTAATCTTCTAAAGTCTGAGTTAAACCTCCCAAGGATGGAGTGTAACCAGTTCAACCACTTTTCCCCTTGCATTTGCAACAAACTTTTCACTGACATAATCAGCAACATCCTTTCCTTTGTTATCTGTAAAACGTAATCACCTAAAGCAAACCTGTGCATAAAAAATGAGGACCATCCTCCATATAATGTGCCCAGAAAAACAATAAAAGTCCATCCAGGCAGGGATTGGGGTTCTCTTACTCAGAGAGTGGCCATGCCATGCCTTTTTCTTCACAGGATTTCTGCAGTCTGTGTGAATTTGTCTGTCGCAATCACAATACACAGATCCAGCTGGTCATAGTCCCTATTACTCATCATTTTATGTTCACATTGTCCAAATCACTACAGAGTTAAAAAATTTTATTAGCATAAAAATCTAGTTGTTTGGAGAGACTTTGGTGTTAGACAGAACTGCATTTTCTCAGCACAGCTTTTCACTAACTTGTTTTACTTTCCTTGCTTTCTTCATCTATAAAATGAGGATAATAATAAATAGTAATAATAGTTATGCCATTGGATTATTGTGAGTAGTAATTGAGATAACATATGCACAGGTCTTAGCCTGGAACTTGGCACAAGTGTTAAGTAATTTTAGCTACTATTCTTATTAATTTGAAATTACACCATCTCTTTCAAACCACCCAATGTATTCCATAAAATAGCCTTTGGCTATCACTAAGGTAACTTATGAATTCAGCAGCTATGTAGCAGGTCAGAACTAAGGAAACTGATCCATTTTAGGTGAATTACCAGCATGAATTTCCACACATCTAACTGAGCAAGGAGACCCTAGTCTTTATCATATGTTAAGAGCTTGCTTTATTTTGAGACTAGGCTACTAAACTGACTTTTTAATCTTTTAGTACAAAAGTTTGTCATAGTCTTTGATAGGGTAGTAATACATGGAACTTCTTGGGTAGACTGATGGCAAAAAGCAGAAGCTGCATTATATATACTTTTAAGTTCTTATATTTAATAAAGACTTGAGAAATTCCCATGATTAAGGGTTTTAGGCCTCTTAGAAGTCAAAGATTGACAAAAAATTTAATCACAGAATTTCTCATTTTACTCTTACAACAATGTGGGAGCCAGAGAGAAAAATGAAGACAGTTTGGATCTGTGACCTTTCATTAGTGGCAAAGGTCAAAGAATTGAGTTTTGAGCTGTAAGAGGTTTACCTTTAGTGCTTCGTCAAAGCAATGTTTCTAACCTGCCCACAAAAAATTTTGACCTATCAGCAACTGTCAGAGTCTGGGCAGAACAGAGTAGGAGATGGGCAGGTAAGCCAGAAAATGACAATTTGATGGAGAAGGCTCAGGAGACAAAAAAGAGATGAAGTCTTATGAAAGCACAAGGCAGACAGGCTTCTCTCATTTGGAAAGTGGGGGTGGCTTCATGGAGAGGGGGCACTGGAGTTAGGCCTTGAAGAATGATAGTAATAATGAAAATAATTAGTGTCCAGAATTGTTAAGTGCTTCCCATGAACCAGGCATTAAGTACTTTGTATGACTGAATTTTAATAATCCTAACAAATCTATGAGATAGTAATACCCATCAGTCCATTTTATATGTGAGAGAACTGAGGGTCAGAGGGTTGGAGTAACTTGCCCAAAGTCACTCAGTGAGTAAGGAGCAGAGTCAGTACTCAATCCCAGACACCCAGACCTTGGAGGAAAGTGAAGATCAGGAAAACCCTCAGCATTGTGGGTTTTCTGTCTGATTCAGAAGATTTTTTTCATTACCAGCAAAAGTACTCAGCAGTTTCATTGCTACATGAGTGGTTCATGTGAAAAAACCCACAAAGGAACTGAACAAGCCATGAGTGTAAAAGTAAAAGCTCTCAGAGCAAGCCCAGCAACCATTAGCTCGGAGGCTGAGCCCCTAGAGCATGGCCTTTACCACCTCTGAACAAATCATAGAGAGAACCAAGCCCTTCCTACCTGTGTATTGTGAGTGCTAAGGCTGAGGAGAGGGCTTGTTTGAGAATGAGTTGGAGTCACAGGAGGCACAGGGAAACTTTGACACGGAGAGAAAAGTCCATTGCCCTCCTGAGGGCTAGAAGCAGCTGCAATGGGAACTGGTCTAGACCCCTGGGTATCCTGTAAAGATCTCACTTTTGCTGGGCTGGTGGCAGGAGGAAAAGGCTGGAAAAGGAGGGACAGAGGAATCCTTCAACAGAGGCTGTACAAGTAGATGTGCCAAGCATTACAGCAGCTACTGACATACCAATAATGGTCCTCCATGAAAGATCTCTCATGACTCTTGGGCTCCCTGTTAGAAAGGAGACACACTGAATTGGCCCTAAGTTCCTCACCCCACTGCCTCCAGGAGGGCCTCTTTTTAGAATTTTCTGATAAACAGTTCAACAGGGCAAATACTAGTTTTCTATCCAAGAGCAGGGAGGTGGCAGCTGCCACTTCCTACTCCTGGCATCCTGAGGCTGTGTCATACCCCTCCTTGGCCCCCAATTCTTTCTGTCCCTGTCCCCAGGTAATATTTCTAAGAGGGCCAACTCACCCAGGAGGCTTCCAGATGAGAACTGGCCTCTTAGCCCAGGTCTGCTCTCTTCTGGAATGATGCTTTCAGCCAGGTGCCTACCCCTAGTGCCTCATACCTCATGAGCTGGGATTCCAGTTCCCAGACTGCTGAGCAGTTCCATATTAAAGCAGGGACCGCACTTGCCTCTCCCTTTCTCACTCATGTCACATCTCCTTTGGACCACTGTCTTGACTTCTCAAAATGGTCTCCTTGCTTCTATCCTCCACTTTCAGCAGCAGTGGTCCTTCTATGATTCATTTATGTTTAGGACATTTGGTGGCTCCCGACTGCCCTTGGTATAAAGTGCCAGGTCATTGCCTTAGTTACTCAGCCTCAGTATACCAAACCCTTTATAGCCTGGCCCAGCCTGTATCTGTGACCTCTCATGGAGCCAGGTCTACCATACTCATCATCACCCTCCACAAGGGAGAGGTTCCCAAGATTTGGGAACCTCTGGCATTGACCATGTTGTAAAGATAGGGCTTGGAGTGTTTGATGGAATAAATAAAAATTATACATTCCAGTCATACCAACATACTCGTGGTTTGCAAATGCTGTGTCATATTGTTCCTCATTGCTGGGCCTCAGGACACTGGCTCCTCTCAGAATTCCCTCCCTTGTGCCTCATGCTGCTCCATGGAA
This sequence comes from Phyllostomus discolor, assembly GCF_004126475.2. Classification (NCBI taxonomy): domain Eukaryota; kingdom Metazoa; phylum Chordata; class Mammalia; order Chiroptera; family Phyllostomidae; genus Phyllostomus; species Phyllostomus discolor. Next base: position 100,646,283 of record NC_040907.2, read on the forward strand.
GGCCCTCAGGTGCTAGCAAAGTGTGCTTATTTGCCGGTCTTATGCACCAGCCATCAGGACAAACCTTTCTGAGCTGACCACAGCACCTGGCGTATCGTAGCAATTTCTCCATAAGTTGCTGCAAAGATGAGTGAGTGACAGGTATGTTGTCACCTCCTTTAATGCTCTTTTTGAGAAAGAGTTCATAACAAGCACCTATGTCTCCTTAGATGCACACTCAAGTAACTCTATGCTGCAAGTGGGAACAAAAATGTGTTCACAGAAGATCAAAAACTATGAACAGTAAAATGACAATAAACTCACAACTATCAACAACTGAACCCAGAAAACAAAGTCAAAAACTATGCAAACAACTAGAACAGGAATAGAATCACAGAAATGGAGATCACATGAGGGTTATCAGTGGGGAGGCAGAGAATGGGGGGAAAAGGTACAGGGAATAAGAAGAATAATTGGTAGGCACAAAATAGATGGGGGAGTTAAGAATAGTACAGGAAATGGATAAGCCAAAGAACTTATATGTACAACCCATGGACATGAACTAAGGGGAGGCAGGAATGCAGGAGCATGGGGGGTGCAGGGTGGACGGGGATACAGGGGAGAAAAAAATTAGGACAATTGGAATAGCATAATCAATAAAATATACATAAAAAAGATAACTTTGAATTAACAAAGGGTCTGAAAGACATTATTGGTGTTAAAAATAAAGCATGTTTTATTATCAACAACAAAAAAAATGTGCTCACAAGAAGTATTTGAAAACAGCTCTTAGGGTGTGGCCATAATGGCACAGAAAACACAGCAATAGACTCCACGGGGGTCACTGAGGAGATCAGACTCCTCTTGTTCATGCACCTCATTCTGCTTCCTCTGCAACCATGTCTGACAAACTTGATATGGCTGAGACTGAGAGATTCGGTAAGTCAAAATTGAAGAAGATGGAAATGCAAGAGAAAAATTCACTACCTTCCAAAGAGATGGTTGAACAGAAGCGAGCAAGTGAATCGTAATGAGGCCCGCACTGCCAATATGCACTGTACATTACACAGCATTGCCTTCTTATTTTAATTCTTTTAGCTGTTTAGCTTTGTAAGATGTAAGGAGGTTGGATCATTTTAAATGACTGTGTTGCCTCTTTTCACATCAGAGAACTATTGACAATGAAGACTGCCTGCTTCTCCTATCTGTCTGTCTGCCTGGCAGGGAAGGAAAAGAACTTGCATGTTGGTGAAAGAAGTAGCTGGGTGAGATGATAGTGATATCTAGAGTAAAAACCAAGCCACCCCAAGGTGTCCTGCAGTCTGTAAAATGCAGTTTAATCAGAATGGCATTTTATTTGTTAAAATGATTTAAATAATTAGAATGCATAGTTTTTTAAATATGAAAATAAACAGTTTTAAAGCCTGAAAAAAGAGAAAGAAACATTAATAGAGGTGTTTGTTTAGCTCTTGATGTGGCTGAGCTAGAATGCCCATCCCTAACTGTTCTGCAGAACTGTGAACTCTCCCAGGTTTTTTGAGTGACAGACATTCTAGTCTCACCTAGTTGACATGAAAGACAAATGGCAGGAGAGAAGTGCAGCAGTTGAAGACAAAAAAACAACAACAACAACAGGAGATAAGCTCTCCTTTTCTTATTTTGAATGGAATGTTAATATCTGCATATTTTTGTAAAAGAACATAACTTCATTTTGGTAATAAGGCTGCAATCCTAGGATTGCACCCTTGCAATCTTTGTGGCAGCGACTCCTGGTAATCACTTTATAAACCAAGTTCCCCAAGCTGAGGGAATTACCTTGGGACTCGCATGGCCCACACTCATCTGCCCTGACACTAGGGGTCAGAGTGGGAACTGAACTCAGGGAGGTTGCTTCTTTCCCACAGTTCAGAGTTACTCAAAGAGTGATCTCAGACTAACAACACCAGCATCACTGGGGGTGTGTTAGAAACACATATTGATGAAGAGACTGAGAAGATGGCAGAGGAGTGAATGGAAGTCACACTACATATTACCAGGGCCAATTTGGAATTCCAACTCAACTGTGGAGAAATCACACAGAACAAACAACTGAGCAATAGTGAGAGAGAAGCCTCTTAACTTTGGACAGACAGAATTACCAGCTTCAGCATAACATCTGGTAAGGAGTGTGGTGGAGACTCAAGAGGGCTGGCTAGATGCCTACAGGTGGCAGCACCAGAGGGATAATTAAGCAGCTGGTTGGATCCCCCTGAGAAGAATGAGGTCTAAACCATAGGCTAGGATTCCCAGCCTAAAGCACCAGAGCCCTAAAAGTACACAGATAACAATCAGCAGTGAAAAGTGACAGGGATGCAGAGACAGACAGCTGGAGATGCAAGCTTCATTTAAAGGGCCAACACAAAAATTTTCATTTGCAGCCACTTATCCTGGATTCTGCCAAAGGTGGTGGCAGAGTGGACTGGTAATGCTTGAGGAGAGACTAAGGACTAAAGTTTTGGGGAGACAACTGAGAGAGTAGATGCTGAGATCCCATTGCTGCTGAGTGTCTCCAAAATGGCAGCAGTGCTTATCCTCAGGCAGACCACTTCCCTCTGAGAAGCAGTAACCTGAGGGAAACAATAGCACCAACCCCAGGAGGGTCTATGCCCTGGCCCTGTGGGGCTTAAGCCTGACTGCTGAGTGCAGAGTGACTAGATTAACAACCAAAGAAGATAGCTACAAACAGTAGATACCTGGCAAAGGGGGTCAGAGTGGACTAGAGAGACTTGAGGAGAGACCAGGGATGGAGGCCTTGGGAGAGAACTGAGAGTAAACGCTGCAATCCTGGTGCTGAACCAATCCCCATATGGCAGCAACTATTTTGCTCAGGTAGATGTTCCCCTCCAAGCAGCAGCCTGAGGGGAAACAATAGCCCCAAACCCAGGAGGAATTCTGCCCCACCCTATGGGGCTTAAGCCTGACTGTTGACTTCAGAGTCATGAGATCAACTGGAGGTGACAGCCAGGGACAGGAGATCCCTGGAAGTATCGAACAGGTTCCCTAAGGTCACATGGGGTCAACATCTGACATCACCAGAGGCAGATCCTGAAAGAAAAAACTGTAGTAAATACAAGAGACTATCAAGATAAAATCTACTATGGTCTTTTCCATGATTTGTGATATTTTCTTTCCTGCATAGCTTTTTAACATTCATTTCTTGTCCAGCAAGTTTGTACATATTAAGTCATTAGATTTTATACTATAGTGTATTTCAATTCATGTATTTTACCCCTCTCTCCTCTTAGCCCATTTGTACCTTCCTCTTTACTAGAATTATTTTCATTTCAAATTTTGTTTTCTCTCTTGCTACAACTTGTTTCCATTCTGTACTCTTACTATATCTCCCCTGTCCAGACACACAAAACCAACTTTCCTGTCAAGGGTCATCTCACATCCTTTTTCCCTGCTTTTAAAATACCCACATTCTCTCTCCACTTTTAACAGTCTTTGCTGGTTGGTTGTGGGTAGGGCAGTTGTTGTTGCACTGTTTTTTCAATTTTTTCTCTAGAGCTTCATTAATTCTGTATTTCAAATATCAAATTTTACTGGTCTCCTCTCCTACTCTTTTTTTCATCTCAAATTTGAATTTTGCTGTCTTAGCCTGTTTTCTCTCTCTTTTTTGTCTTTTTTCTATTTGTCTTTCAGCCTGCCCTTTTATTTTTCCTTATTCTCCTTTTGTTTCTTTTTCTTTTTTCCTACATCCCAACTTTTAACATCTCCCTGTATTAGCCAGCTTGTTGTTCTTCAGTCTTATCATTCCCTTTCCCTCTATCATTATAAAATCACTTCCTATTCCTTTAAATATCTCTTAGACTTTTCTTTGTTTCTTTCCCCCCTCTTATTCCCATATAACTTATATTAATTTTAGCTCATTTAATGTTGATAGTACTGTGGTAGATCTTTTTCTCCAATTTGGCTCCTATATATTTTTAATTATTTACTATTTTCCCTTCCTCTTTCTCTCTCTCTCTCTTTATTTTATTTTGTTTTAATTTCCTCTTAAACCTAATACTATATGCCTCCCTCCTCATATTCCATTCCACATTCTTAATTCCCTTTTTAATTCATGATGTCAAGTTTACCTTCTCTCTTTCCATTGCTCCAACTCCCATCTCTTGTTAGTGCTCTCCCTCTACCCTCTCAAAATCATTTTTATTTTAGTAGGTCATTTCATATCCACTCTCTCCTCTTATAATATTCTTGATCTCTTATTAACAATGGTTCATTTGCTATTGATAGTGGGATTGTGGTGGTGGGGGAGTTATTTGTGCACTTGTGGGTTTGTATCCTGGTTTCTGTGGTTTTGTTCAGGCAGCACCTACACAATAGTACACAAGACATGGTGGGCAGAGTGACCCTCAGTCAACCAGCTATAGAGAAGGACCCATAAAAAACCCCCAACAACAATCAAAACCCAATTACATCTAGAGAACCAGCAAAATGGCATAAAGGGCATCCCTAAAGCATCAAATTCAGGTGATCAAGAAGACTGCACCATTGACTATCACAGGCCTTCTACCATAGAAGTTCACACCACAAAGTCAGGAAGTCAAAACAGATTAATTTTTACCCCTTTCCCTTTTAAGGAAAGGTGAACAAGAAAAGTCTCACAAATAATAGGAAGACAAAGAGACAACCACCAATTGAAAGGAAAGGAGGAATCCACAGAAAGAATGCTAAATGAAACAGAGGCAAGTCAACAACCAGATATTGAGTTCAAAACAATGGTTATTAGGAAGCTCAAGTAGCTCACTGAGAATTACCAAAAATAACAGGGAGACTATGAAGAACTTACTACAAATGATATCAGTATAAAAAAGAACATAGAAACAATCAATCAGGATAAAAGGAAATGAAGAATACAATTCTGAATCAAGAACACAGTCAAAGAAATTAGACATAGGGTAGATGAAGCAGAATATTGAATCAGCAAGCTGGAGGGCAAGGTAGAAAAAATCTGAAAAAGAAGAAGAAAAGGAAAAGAGACTTAAAAAGGATGAAGAGGGTCTAAGGGAACTGGAGGACAACATGAAATGGAATAATAGTCACATAATAGGGATTCCAGAAGTAGAAGAGGAGCAAGAAAAAGAAAACCTGGTTGAAAAAGTAATGATGAAAAACTTCCCTCATTTGATGAGAGAAAAGTGACACAAGTCCATAAAACAGAGAGGGTCCCAGTCAAGAGGAACCTAAAGAGTCCCACTGCAAGACACATCATAAATAAAATGGCAAAAGTCCAAGACAAAGAGAGAATCTGAAGGGCACCAAGGGAGAAAAAGGAAGTAACATACAACAGAGCCCTGATAAGGCTACCAACTAACTTCTCAACAGAAAAATTACAAACCAGAAGGTAATGGCAAGAAATAATGCAAGTAATGAAAAACAAAGGCCTGCATCCAAGATTACTCTATCCAGCAAGACTCTCAATGAAAATGGAAGGTGAAATACGGAGCTTCCCGGACAAAAGAGGGCTCAAAGAATAGAGTTCTACCAAACCAGCATTGCAAGGTATGCTAAAGGGACTGCTTTCAGATGACAAAGAAAAATAATGAGAGAGAGAGGAACACAGGTACAAAGGGAGTACAATGGCAATGAATAAGTACCTATCAATAATAACCTTAAATGTAAATGGATTAAATGCTCCAATCAAAAGACATAGGATATCTGAATTGATAGGAAAACATGACCTGCACATATGCTGCCTATAAGGCACCCACCTGAGAACAAAAAAACCTATACAGACTGAAAGTGAAGTGTTGGAAAAAAAAGATTCCAAGCAAATGGATAGGAAGTAAAAGCTTGGGTAGCAATACTTATATCAGACAAAATAGACCTCAAAACAAAGACCATTAAAAAGAGGACACAGGAGAACACTTCATAATATTCAAGAGAAAAATCCATCAAGAAGACATAAATATTGTAAACACATATGCACCCAACATAAGAGCACCCAAATATATAAGGAAATTCTTGGAGGACTTCAAAAAAGATATTGAGAGCAACACAATTATAGTAGGGGATTTTAACACCCCACTGCAACAATGGATAGATCTTTTGAAGAAAATATCAGCAAGGATATTTTGAAACTGAATGATGCATTAGAACCAATGTCCTTAACTGATATATATATATATATATATATATATATATATATATATATATACACACACACACACACACACACACATATATATATATACACACACACACACATATATATATCCTTACATACCAAAGAAGCAAAATAATCATTCTTTTCAAATGCATATGGAACATTTTCAAGGATAGACCACATGATAGGACACAAAACAAGCCTCAAGAATTCAAGAAAATTGAAGTTATATCAAGCATTTTCTCAGACCACAAGGGCTTGAAACTAAAAACCAACCTCAGGGAAAATATTTAAAAATATTCAAACTCATTGAGATTGAATAGCATGCTATTAAACAATGAATGGATTCCTAATGTGATCAAAGAAGATATGAAAGTTTCTGGAAACATGTGAAATGAACATACAAGAGTCCAAAACCTATCAAGAATACAGTAGAAGGAATTAAAAGTAGGTTAGTAGGACACAGTGAAGGAATCTAGAGAGGGAAGTTCATAGCGATATAGGCCTACCTAAAAAAGAAACATTTTAAATAAACAACCTAACCCTACAACTACAAGAGCTGGAGGAACAAAAACAGCCCAGAGCAAGTAGAAGGAAGGAAATAATCAAGATCGGAGTAAAATTAAATGACATAGAGACTAAAAAAACAACTCAAAGGATCAATAAATCCAGGAGCTGTTTCTTTGAAAAGATAAACAAACTAGACAAGCCTTTAACCAGATTCATCAAGAAAAAAAGAGAGAGGGCCCAAATAAACACAATCAGAAATGAAAGAGGAGAGATTACAATTGATACCTCTCAGATACAAAGGATTGTAAAAAATTACTATGGACAACTATATGCCAAGAAATTTGAAAACCTAGATGACGTGAACAAATTTCTTGAAAAATATAATCTTCCAAACTTGAACCAAGAAGGAGAAAAATCTAAACAGATTGATAACAGCTGGTGAAATTGAAGCACTAATCAAAATAATCCTGGCACTTAAAAGTCCTGGAAAGGATGGTTTCACAGAAGATTTTTACAAAGCATTTTAGGAAGAGCTAAACCCTATCCTTCACAGAATCTTCCAAAAATACCCATGAAGATGGAAGACTCCCAAACACTTTTATGAAGCCAGCATCATCCTAATCCCAAAACCACATAAAGACATAACAAAGAAGAAAACTTCAGGCCAATATCCCTGATGAACATAGACACTAAATCCTCAACAAATATTGGCAAACCACATCCAGAAATACATTAAAAAGATCATACACCATTATCAAGTGGGATTATCCAGGGATGCAAGGATGATACAATATTCACAAATCAATAAGCATAATACATATCATAAACAAAACAAAAGACAAAAAACATGATCATATTAATAGAGGGGAAAAAGCTTTGATGACATAAGGCACCCATTATGCTAAAAACACACTTAGCACAGAAAAGTGGAGGGAGCATACCTCAATATAATAAAGGCCATATATGAAAAACCTACAGGTTAATATCATATTCAACGGACATTACTAAAAGCTTCCCACTAAGAACAGGAACAAGACAGGGTTGTCCACTTTCACCACTTGTATTCAACATAGTTTGGGAAGTCCTAGGCACAGCAATCAGACAAGAAAAAGAAATAAAAGGCATACCAAATTGGAAAGGAGAAGGCAAAACTCTCATTTTTTTCTGATGACATGATAGTGTACATAGAAAACCCTATAGACTCCACAAAATACTACTTGGCCTAATAAGCGAATTTGGTTTAAAACAGCGGGATACAAAACTCAATAATCAGAAATCAAAGACATTTTTGTATACCAACAGTGAAATACCAGAAATAGAAATCAGGAAAAATATCCCTTTTGCTATAGCAACAAGAAAAATAAAATACCTATGAATAAACCTAACCAAGGAGGTACAAGACTTGTACTCAGAAAACTACACAACACTGAAGAAAGAAATTAAGGAAGTCATAAACATTGGAAGCCTGTACCATGTTCATGGATTGGAAGAATTAACATCATCAAAATGTCTATACTACCCAAAGCAATTTATAGGTTCAATGCAATCCCAATTAAAATACCAATTACATATTTCACAGATATAGAAAACATTTCAAAAATTTATATTGAAAAGTAAATGACCCTGAATAGTCTCAGCAATTTTGAGAAATAAGATGAAAGTAAGAGGGATCACTATACCTGAGATCAATCTATATTATAAGGCCACGGTAACCAAAACACTCTAGTACTGGCATAAGAATAGACACATAGAACAATGGAACTGAATAGAGATCCCAGAAATAAACCCAAGTCTCTATGGTCAATTAAAATTCAACAAAAGGGGCAGAAGCATAAAATGGAGTAAAAATAGCCCTTCAACAAATATCGTTGGGAGAACATTGGGAGATAGTTGGGAGATCTACATGTAAAAAAAAAAAAAAAAAGAAAAAAAATGTAACCAGACCACCAATTTACACCATACACAAAAATCAACTCAAATAGGATAAAAGACTTAAATATGTCATGATACCATAAATATCTTAGAGTAGAACTTTGGCAGGAAAATCTCAGAAGTTCCATGCAGCAATATTTTCACCAATATGTCCCCAAGAGCAAGGTATATAAAGTAAAGAATAAACAAATGAGACTTCACACACACACAAAAAGTTCTGCACAGCTGAAGAAAACATCAGCAAAATGAAAAAGGAACAAACTGTATGTGAAAATATATTTGCCAATGATATCCAGCCACAGATTTTATCTCCAAAATATACAAAGAACTGACATGACTCCACTCCACAAAGGCAAACAACCCAATTAAAAAATGGGCAAAGGACTTGAACAGACACTCTCCAAGGTAGACATACAGGTGTCCTGGAGACATATGAAAGGATGCTCAGCATCACTAGCCATTACAAAGATGAAAACTAAAATCACAATGAGATACCACTCCACACCGATCAGAATAGCCATCATAAACAAAGCAACAAACAATAAGTGCTGGTGAGGTTGTGGACAGAAGGGAACCTTAGTGCATTGTTCATGGGATTGCAGACTGGTACAACCACTATGGAAAACAGTATGGAATTTCCTCAAAAACTAGAAATAGAACTGCCTTTTGATCCAGCAATTCCACTGCTGGGATCATACCCAAAGAATCCTGAAACACCACCCAAAAGAACCTATGCACCCCAACATTCATAGCAGCACAGTTTACAATAGCTAAGTGCTTGAAGCAGCCTAGGTGCTCATCAGTAAATAAGTGGATCAAAAAACTAGTACATTTACACAGTGGAATACTATGCAATAGAAAGAAAGAAGGAGCTCCTACCCTTTGTGACAGCATGGATGGAGCTGGAGAGCATTGTGCTAAGTGCACTAAGCCAGGCGGTGAAAGACAAATACTATATGATTTCACCTGTAAGTGGAACCTAATCAACAAAACAAAGAAGCAAGCAAAATATAACCAGAGACATTGAAATTCAGAAGAAACTGACAGTAACCAGAAGGGATGAGGGAGGGAAATAATGGGGTATAAAAGGGAAAGGGTTATCAAGGAACATATTTAAAGGGCCCATGGACAAATCCAAAGAGTGGTAGGATTGAAGGTTGGAGGTGGGGGTGGGTGGGGTGTGGGAAAGTGGTGGTTGGAAAATGGAGACAACTGTATTTGAGCAATAAAAAAATGATAAAAAAAGATAATTACTCAAAAAACAAAACAAAATAAAATCAATCATTATTTCATCACTCAAAAAAAAAAAAAGCAAATGTGCATTGTCAAGTTCTGCTCCATTTTTAATGCAGAGCCTCTAGGTGGGTCCAGTAAGCTGAGTTTTAACAAGCGCAACAGGTGATTTCCTTGTTTCCTCAGGCTTGGGAAGCACTGTTTTAATCTAAGGATTGGGCCTCTGTCTGGGGAGCTAGGAGGTGGCTCTCCACCCCTGGGGAAGGTGCAATGGGAGTTGAGGAGAAGGTGGAAGAGTCTTTCCTGGACCTTTTCTCTCTCTACTCTCTCACTTGGACTAACCTACATTTATGGTTCCAACTCTCACCTTCTGGAGAGAATCTCACATTTCTTACTTCTGTCTTTACCTCCTCCTTGAGCTTCCTTTTCCCCTATATGTCATTTAAATCTGCAGAGCCTACTATAGCTTTAAATCTAAAACTTGTAAAAGAGGGGTGTCCAACCTGCTGCACAGAAGCTGCATGGGGCCTAGGAAGCCTATGAATGTGGCTCAGCACAAAATCATGAATTTACTTAAAACATTATGAGATTTTTTTGTGATTATGTATTGCAATGAATTTAATCTGTGGCCCAAGACAACTCTTCTTCTTTCAGTGTGGCCCAGAGATGCCAAAAGGTTGGACACTCCTGAACAAAACTCATTTTCTCCATTTTATTAATGTGACTTCTTTTGTTCATTATTCCCTCTCTCTCATAATTATTTATTAAGGGTCCTCTATGGCAAAGCCCTGTGCTGAGAGAGTCTCTACTTCATATGCTATCACTAATTCTCATTCACACATGTTCAGAGGCTGGAGCTTATTTTCTCTTCTCTTCCTCAGGCCCGTGTGTGATTGTTTTTTATAATTTCTAGCACCTCGATTCCCAGACACTTGGCTTCCACTCCAGTCAAGACCCTTTTCATCCCAATGCAACTCAAGAAATACTTATCAGGCATCTAGAACCTGAAATGCCAGGGCCCACTGGGACAAAGAGCAGAATTAACACAGGCAGGCTTTGCCCTTGAATAATTTAGTTTCTTAATCACCGCAAAATCTATCCCTCTTTCCACACCAGAGCTTCTCTCTAATCCAGTTTATACCTTATTACCAGACTAATTTTCCTAAAACACTGAGAATTTCACTCCCCCGATCATAACTTTTCTGTGTTTCTTGTGTTGCAAAGAGGGTAAGTCCAAATTCCTTAGCTGTAATGCAGACCTTCTACACCTTGGACCTTCCTCTCACAGTCAGCTTTCCAATAATTCCCAAACTACCCTCCATGCTCTCAGGGGCATTCCCATTTCCAGGGACATCAAAAGTCCTTTATTCTCCTCATCCTTCTGCCTGGTATGCCATGCTCCCTCCCATCAAGCCTGCAAAAGCCCTTTGCATTTTACTATCTTCTTGAAGCCTTCTTGGGCAGTCACATTTTGCAACATTCTTTGTCCTTCCCCTGCCACTACCCCTATGTGGCACTGAACCACTGAGCACATACTGATGGTATGGATTACCTTTTTTTATGTATTCATGTCCCCAAAATTAAATCCTAGGGACACAAAGCTCTTATACCATCATTTGTTGTTCCTCATGGAGCCCAGGTTCTATGCATATAGCAAGGGTCAGCCCAAGCCCTGGCCACCTGTCACATGCTTTTGCTCATTACTTCTCTGTGCTTGCTTTTGTTCCTTTTCAAATTTAATCTTTATTGTAGCTTTCATTACCATTTAGTACCCTTATACCCCCCAAACCCAGAAATCACCACACTGTTGTCCATGTCCATGGGTCCTTTTCCCTTTTTGTTCAATCCCTCCATTCCCTTACCTCCCCACCCATCAGTCATGCTACTCTCCTATGAATCTGTCCTTATTTTCCTTGTTAGTTCAGTTTGCTCATTAAATTCCATATATGTGTGAAATCATATGGTATTTGTCTTTCTCTGACTGGCTTATTTCGCTTAGCATAATGTTTTCAATATTTTTCAGGTCTATCCAAAATGTCACACAGAGTAAAATTTTCTTTTTTATGAGTGTGTAGTATTTCATCCTGTAAATGTCCCACAGTTGTTTTATCCATTCATCTACTGATGGGCACTTGGGCTGCTTCCATATCTTGGCGATTGTACATAATGCTGCAATGAACATAGGGTGCATATGTTATTTCAAATTAGTGTTTTGGGTTCCTTTAGATATATTTCCAGAAGTGGGATCTCTGGGTCAAAAGGCACATTCATTTTTAACTTTTTGTGCTGTCTCCACACTGGTTTCCACACTGGCTGCACCAATCAGCATTTCCACCAACAGGGCAAAAGGGTTCCCCTTTCTCCACATCCTCACCAGCACTTGTTTGTTGATTTACTGACTATAGCAATTTTGATAGGTATGAGGTGATATCTCATTGTGGTTTTAATTTGCATTTCTTTGATGATTAGTGATGTTGAGCAGCTTCTTGTATGTCTATTGACCATCTGTATGTCACATTTGAAGAAGTGTTTATTCAGGTGCTTGGTACAATTTTTTTTTTAAATTGAAGTGTCTATTCAAGTCCTTTGCCCATTCTTTTTTTTTAATTGAGTTTGCTTGTTTTTTTGGTGTTGAGTTTGGTAAATTCTTGATAAATTTTGGCTACTAACCCCCTATCAGATGTATCAGTGAATGTGTTCTCCAATTCTGTTGGCTGTCTTTTTATTTTATTGATGATATCCTTTGCTGTGCAAAAACATTTTAGTTTGCTGTAGTCCCATTTGTTTATTTTTTTCTTTTGTTTCCCTTGCCTGGGGAGGTATATCCAGTAAAATATTGCTGTGAACAATGTCTGAGATTTTGCTGCTTATGTTTTTTTTTCTAAAATTTTTTATGGCTTTGGGTCTAACAATTAAATCTTTGATCCATTTTGAATTTATTCTTGTGTGTGGTGTAAGAAGGAGGTCTAATTTCATTTTACTGCACATATCTGCCAATTTCCCCACCACCACTTATTGAATAAACTATCTTTAGCCCACTGTATGTTCTTGCTTCCTCTGTCTAGTATTAATTGACTAAAATGGCATGAGTTTATTTCTGGGCTTTCTATTCTGTTCCATTATTCTATGTGTCTGTTTTTATGCCAGTACCATGCTGTTTTAATTACTATGGTATTATAATATAGTTTCATACTAGGTAGCATTCTTCTTCAAAATTTGTTCTTCTTTCTCTCAGATTTGCTATTGCTATGTGGGGCCTTTCGTTGGATCCATGTAAATTTTTGAAGTATTTGTAACTAGTTCTGTGAAATACATCATTGGAATCTTGATAGGAATTGTGTTGATCTATAGATTGCTTTATGTAGTATGGACATCTTAATGATATTAATTCTTTCTATCTATGAACACAGTACGTGCTTCCATTTACTTGTATCTTCTGTTTCTTTTTTGGTGTCATATTTTCTGAGAACAGGTCTTTATATCCCTGGTTTGGTTTATTCCCAAGTATTTTATCCTTTTGTAGCAAATTGTGAGTGGGATTGTTTCCTTAATTTCCCTTTCTGTTTAGTTTGTTATTAACATGTAAAAATGCAACTGTTTTGAATATCAATTTTTTTATCCTGCTACTTTTGCTGAATTCATTTATCAGTTCTAGTTGATTCTTGGTGGAATCTTTGGAGTTTTCTATGTACAGTATTATGTCACCTGCAAATAATGACAGTTTGGACTTTCTTCCTTTCCAATTTGGATGACTTATTTCTTCTTCCTGGTCTGATAGCTATGGCTAAGACTTCCAGTACTATGTTGAACAGAGGTGAAGGCAGACATCCCTGTCTAGTTCCCAATCTTAAGGAAAATGCTTATAATTTTTGCCTGTTGAGTATGATGCTGGCAGTGGGTTTGTTATATGTGGACTTTATTATGTTTAGGTATGTTCCTCAAATTCCACTTTATTGAGAAGTTTTTTTTTTATTATAAATGGATGCTGGATTTTATCAAATGCTTTTCCCTGATTTATTGATAGGATCATGTGGTTTATATCCTTCATTTTGTTTATGTGGTGAGCCACATTTATTGATTTGTGGATGTTGTACCAATCTCGCATTCCTGGAATATATTTCACTTGATCATGGTGTGTCATCTTTTTGATACATTGCTGTATTCAGTTTGCTAATAATTCTTGAGGATTTTTAAAAATATATTTTATTGATTATTCTATTACAGTTGTCCCACTTTTTTCTCCCCTTTATTCCCTTTCAGCCCCCACCTCTCCCATAAGCATTCCCCCACCTCAGTTCATGTCCATGGGTCTTACATATAAGTACTTTGGCTTCTCCATTTCCCATACTTCTTAACCTCCCCCTGTATATTCTGTACCTACCATTTATGCTTCTTATTCCCTGTACCTTTTCCCCCATTCTCCCCCCTCTCCCTTGCTGACAACTGTCCATATGATCTCTATTTCTGTGAATCTGTTCCTGTTCTAGTTGTTTGCTTAGTTTTTTATTTTCTAGGTTCAGTTGTTGATAGTTGTGAGTTTCTTATCATTTTACTGTTGTATTTTTGATCTTCTTTTTCTTAGATATGTCCCCTTTAACCATTTCATAAAAGTAAGGACTTGGTGACAATGAATTCCTTTAACTTGACCTTATCTGGGAAGCACATTATCTGCCCTTCCATTCTAAATGATAACTTTGTTGGGTAGAGTAATCTTGGATGTAGGGCCTTGTCTTTCATGACTTCAAATACTTCTTTCCAGTCCCTTCTTGTCTTCAGAGTTTCTTTTGAAAAATCAAGCTGATGGTCTTATGGGAACTCCTTTGTAGATGTCTGTCTCCTTTTTCTCTTGTTGTTTTTAAGATTATCTTTTATCTTTAATCTTGGTAACTTAATGATGAAGTGCCTCGGTGTGTTCCTCTTTGGGTCCAACTTCTTTGGGACTCTCTGAAGCTTCCTGGGCTCCTGGAAGTCTATTTCTTTTTGCCAGACTGGTGAAGTTCTTCATTATGTTTTCAATAAGTGTTCAATTTCTTGCTCTTTCTCTCCTACTTCTGGCACCACTGTGATTCAGATGTTGGAACATTTAAATTTGTCTTGGAGGTTCCTAAGCCTCTCCTCATTTGTTTGAATTTTCTTTTTTAATTCTATTCTGGTTGAATGTTCATTTCTTCCTTCTGGTCCAAATCATTGATTTGAGTCCCAATTCCCTTCCCTTCACTGTTGGTTCCCCATACATTTTCCTTTACTTCACTTTCATAGCCTTCACTTTTTTCCTTTATTTTGTGATCATACTCAGTCATTTCTGTGAGTATCCTGATTGCCAGTGTTTTTCAAACTCTGCATCTGAATAAGTTGGCTGTCCTCTTCATCACTTAGTGATATTTTTTTCTGGAGCTTTAATCCCCTCTTTTATTTGGTTCATATTATTTTGTCTCACTGTGCCTGTTATGTAGTAAGGGGCAGAGCCTTAGATATTGCCAAATCAGGGCAACTCACATCCCTGTGTTGTGGCACTGTATTTGGGAGAAGGGTCTGAGAGGGAACAATGCTGCTTGCTTAGCTCTCAGCCAGCTTTGAGTCACTTCTTCTGCCCCACAAGCAAAAAGGACCTGTGTGGTGCTGATTACCAGGTGGGTGGCTTTGTTTATGTTCTAGGACCCTGTGGATCTCTCCAACAAACTCTCCTGTGAGGCTGGGAGTTTCTTCTGTCACCTCAGCTCCCACAGGTTTTTTTCAGTCAGAGGTTTTTAGTTTGTTTCCCTGTGCTGGAACCCTGGGTTGTGTGGTCTGTCTTGTTCCACAGTTGTTCCTCCAGGTTTATCCACATGCAAATGTGGGACCCCCTGCTCTGCCAGCCACTGCCTTGCTTGGTTGCCAGCCACCACTTTACCTTCCCTGGTCCTCCAGCCATGGCCTTACCATGAGTCCTCTCTGTCCCAGATGCTCATCTCCACCCCTCCTACCAGTCTGTATGAATGTTTCTTCTTTAACTCCTTGGTTGTCAGACTTCCATACATTTCAATTTTCTGGCATTTCTGGTTATTTTTTATTTTTCAATTGGTTGTTGTCCTTCTTTTGGTGTATTTTCCTACATCTCCATCTTGGCCAGAAGTCAGTTTGTTGAGGATTTTAGTGTCCATGTTCATCAGGGATATTGGCCTATATTTTTCTTTCTTTGTAGTGTCTTTATGTGGTTTTGGAATTAGGATAATGCTGGTCTCATAAAATGATTTTGAAAGCTTTTCCTCTTCTCAAATTTTTGAAATAGTTTGAGGTGAAGTGTTAGTTCTCAAAATGTTTCATAAAATTCAACCATGAAGTCATTCAGTCCAGTTTGTTGGGAGTTTATTGATTAGTGCTTCAATTTCACTAGTTGTAATCTCTCTATTCAGATTCTCTGATTATCCCTGATTTAGTTTTGGAAGACTGTATGTTTCTAGGATATATTCATTTTGCCCAGATTGTCCAGTTTGTTGGCATATAGTTGTCCATAATATTTCCTTTTCTTTTTAAGTATATTTTATTGACTATACTATTACAGTTGTCTCGTATTTTTCTCCCCTTTATCCCTCTGCCCTGCATGCCCCCTCCCACCAGTCTTCCCACCTCTTAGTTCATGTCTATGGGTCATACATATAAGTTCTTTGGCTTCTCCATTTCCTATACTGTTCTAATCTTCCCCATCTGTTTTGTGCCTACCAATAATGCTTCTTATTCCCTGTACCTTTTCCTTCCATTTTGCCCCACTCCTCCCCAGTGAAAACCCTCCATGTAATCTCCATTTCTGTGATTCTGTTCCTGTTCTTTTTTTTTTGCATAGTTTGTTTTTTGTTTTTGTTTCTTAGGTTCAGTTGTTGATAGTTGTGAGTTTGTTGTCATTTTATTGTTCATAGTTTTGATCTTCATTTTTTTCTTACATAAGTTCCTTTAATATTTCATATAATAAGGGCTTGGTGATGGTGAACTCCTTTACTTTATCTGGGAAGCACTTTATCTACTTTTCTGTTCACAATACTTTTTTACAATCTTTTGCATTTCTTTGGTGCCATTTGTTATTTCCCCTTTCATTTCTGATTTTATTTATTTGTGTTTTCTCTCTTTTTTTCTTGATGAGTCTGGTGAAAGTTTTTTTCAATCTTGTTTATCTTTTCAAAGAATGAGGTCTTGGATTCAGTGATCATTTTTTTGTGTAATTTTTTTAGATTCTATTTTATTTATTTCTGCTCTGATCTTTATTATTTCCTTACTTCTACTCACTTTGGGCTTTGATTGTAGTTCATTTCCAAGTACCTTTAATTGTGAAGTTAGAATATTTACTTGATCTTTTCCTTGATTTTTGAGATAGGCCTGTAATGCTGTGAATTTCCCTCTTAGTATTGCTTTTGTGGTGTCCCACAGGTTTTGAGTTGTTGCGTGCTCATTTTCATTTGTTTCAGAGCATCTTTTGATTCCTCCTTGAGGAATTTCTTTGTTGACCCATTCATTACATAATAACATGTTATTTAGCTTCCATGTGCCTGTGTGTTTTTCAGTGTTCTTGTGATTTATTTCTAGTTTCATAGCATTGTGGTCAGAGAAGATGTTTAATATGACTTCAGTCTTCCTAAATTTATTGAGACTTATTTTGTGTAGTGACATGTGGTGCATTTTAGAAAATGTTTCATGTGCACTTGAAAAGTATTTATATTGTGCTGCATTGGGGTGAAATGCTCTAAAGATATCAAGTAAATCCATTTGGTCTAGTGTGTCATTTAAAGTTGTTGTCTCCTTGTTGATTTTCTGCCTGGAAGATCTATCCTTGAAGTCAATGGGGTGATAAAATTCCCATCTGTGACTGTATTCTGTTATTCTCTCTTGTTACATCCATCAAGATTTTCTTCATGTATTTAGGTGCTCTTATATTGGGTGCATAAATGTTTACTAGGGTTATGTCCTCTTCTTGGATTGTTCCCCTTATCATGATCTTGTGTCCTTCTTTGTCTCTTACGATAGCCTTGGTTTTAAAGTCTATTTTGTTAGATATAAGTAATGCTACCCCAGCTTTTTTTCCCTTTCCATTTGCATGGTATATTTTTTCCATCCATTTACTTTTAGTTTATGTATATATTTCAATCTTAGATGGGTCTCTGGAGGCAGCGTATATATGAGTCTTGATTTTTTTATCCATTCAGCTATCTTATGTCTTTCGGTTGGAGGCAGTTAGGCATTTATGTAAGTGCATATTGTAAGTGTTGAGTGCTGTATGGAAACTATGTCTTCCCTCTCTCCCATCTCTTCTCTTTCTTGATCTCTCTCTTCCTCCTTCATCCTCCGCCTCCTTCTTCTCCCTCTCCTTTCCCTTCTTCTTCTTATTCCTCTCCTCCTCCTCTCCCCCTTCTTCTTCTTCTTCCTTCTTTTTCTTCTTCCCCTATTATATGGATATTATTATGTTTCATAATGCCCTGCATTTCTCTTAATCCTTCTTCATTCTTTCTGAGCCTCTTTTTCTTTTCTTGCTCTTTCTGGGTGTTTTTTTTTTTTCTACTTTGTCCTTGAGCTCATTGATCCAATCTTCTGCTTCATCAATTCTGCTTTTGATTCCTTCTACAGTGTTCTTCAGTTCAGAAATGGTATTCTTCATTTCCTCTTGGCCCTTGTTGATAGTTTCTATTTCCTTTTTCATGCTGACATAGTTTTCAGTGAGTTCATTGTAGTTTCCCTATAGTTTCTGGTAATTCACTGTGGTGCTCCTTGAGTTTCCTGATAACCATTGCTTTGAACTCTGTATCTGATAGTGAGTTGTCTCTATTTCATTTAGCATTTTTTTCTGAGGCTTCCTCCTTTCCTTTCATTTGGGGGTTGTTTCTTTGTCTTCCCATTGTTTGTGAGACTCTTCTTGTTTGTCTCCCTTTTTTAAATTTATCTTTTCTGATTCCCAGGGTTTGTGGTGTGGACTTCCATGGTAGTATACCTGTGAGATTTACTGGTGCAGTCTCATTGATCTCTTGAACTTGCTGCTCCTGGGGTGTCATTTCTGTTGGGTCTCTGGATGTCTTTGGGTTTTGGTTGTTGTTGGCCTTCTTTAGCGGGTCCTTCTGTCCAACTGATAAACTTAGGGTCACTCCGCCCACCACATCTTGTATGCTGTTGTGCAGGTGCAGACAGGTTGTTTCAAAGCTGGTTCTTTTGTCTGTCCAAGGTTATGAGGCTTCTCTCCCACTATTATTCAGTTGTTTGTTCTTGATAATTTCTGCACCATTTAGTTGTAATTACAGGTTGGCCCTGAGTGGAGGTTAGCGTGGCTTTCACTCACTCACTGCCATCTTCCTTTATTATCTTTTGGTGGTTCCTTTGGTGGTGGGATCTCTCTTCTTGCAGGTATAATGATATTCACAGCTCCCACCTACTCTTGTGTGTGATTAGTTTCAGGGAGAAGGCAAAATGGGTTAAGGCAGTGGTATCGTACTCTCTGGGAGTTAAGTACCAACCCATAGAGAAGAGATAAGAAATCCTTTGGATGAGAATGTTAACCATGATATTTCACCTAATTAACCACTTTTTATAATGGGTGGAAAAGAGATAAGACTCTTGTTAGGGGGGAAAGGATTGTAAATTGAGTCTATAACACAGAGAGCTTGTGGGAGGTCAGATTATGAGATATAGTGAGAGAAAACAACAGAAAGTAGGCATAGCGTATGAGAGAATAGAGTTGACCACAACAGTAATAAAGTTCCAGAACATAGTGAAATGTGCTAACATCCAGGAGGGGTGCTGTGTAGTATCTTCAACTGTATTGAACAGGAATTATTTATAATAATACTGGAACAAAAATCATATGGCCGAAACAATATGATCTGAATAACAAGAATAGGAAGTCCATGACCTAGAGTAGTGTGCTATTGGAACACAAGTGAAGTAAAATAAGAAAAATTAAAAATACACTATGAAAGAGAAAACAAGGAAAACCAGTCAAACAAATAAATAAAATAAAGAAAACTTAAGAGAAAGAAGAGAAATAAAAAATACGAATGAAAAAAGGTAGGAATAATGAAAAATAATAATACAAATAAAAAATAACATGCAAGTTCTCTTGCTTAGCAAAGTGAAATTCGTCTCAGTTTTTCACCTTTGTGATCCCTCCTTGGGTCTGACTCTCATCCTCTAACAGCTCCAGGCCTTACTGTCTCACTTGGAGAAAAGAAAAGAAAAAAGGGGGATAAAAAGCCTCCTGATGACTTTAAATTGGCCAAGTGAATTCTGCTGGTCTTCCTGGATATCTCAGGCTGAGTAGGGTTGGGCTTTTCTTTTCTTTTCATATAGTTTTGTGAGGATGGGGGCCAGATGTGGGCCAGATTCTTCACCATTGCCCAGCCTCCAGATGCTCTGTTCTCTGCAGGGCCCCCCACTGCCCATCTGCACCAGGCCAGCTCCTTCAATCCAGAGTTGTACTGTGCTTGAGGTACACCTATTAGGGGGAACTCATACACCACCTTCTCTTTCTTTGCTGTTCTAGGTGTTAGGCACTATCAAAGTTTCTTCAGGGTAGTTCAGCCACCCTGCTGAGTTAAGTCTTTCTGACAACTGCTAACTCCCTGAGCTCTGCTGCTTTTCTCTGTGGAGGGTGCGTCCTCCTTCCTCTTAGAGAGACAGCTAGGGACCACATGGCAGCAGGACCAGGGGAGTGGCCTAGGCTGCGGAGTCAGTGGTGGTGGTGGGGACTGGCCTCAGCTGTGGCAGTGGGGGTATCAGGGGCAGCCACTGGAGGAGAGTTGCCTAAACAGCCCCCGAGAGCCTTTTCTTGAATAAAATCCTCCTGTTCAAGCCTGTTGCTCCAAACAAGCTCCCAGCCTCTCACACAGCCCAACTTTCCAACCAGACTGAAGACTATGCAGGTCAAGGTCCATTATAGCCCAACTCTTCTCCTTTCTCCAGGGATCACCCAGCTCCCCAATTTCTCTGGCAATGACCCAGCTGGTGTCCAGAATCTCAGCAGGTGAATATTATCCCTGTTGTCTCCCACTTCATTTGTATCCCTCCCCCAGCCCCTCCCCAGTGACTTCAAGAATCCAGATCCATCCTGGTGCCGCTCCATCCTCCCTGTTTGGCAGGAGAGGGAGATGTCGATTTGCCTCTTGTTCAAAGATCCTGCAGCAGGTGCCAGCAGGCACTGGGACACAGGTTGTAGCAGTCCTGTTCCCTGTGCTGGTCCCAGGGATCTTACCATCCCAATGCAATCTCCTTACTGTCTGTTTTTCAATGTCTTCTACAATTTTGGCCTCCAACCTTCAGATACACTGGGATACTGTTGGATGTTCATTCTGTCCCTCAGAAGATTGGCAAGGTGTTCTACCTGTGCACAGGGGGAAGTGGGCTCTCCTTCCACCTACCTTGCTGCCACCTAGAATATAATCTAGGGTCTGTTTCTTTGTTTTTCCATTTTGGCTGCTCTTTTGTATTTTCTGCTTTAGCTGTTAAACTAATCATCCACTAAGCCAGTTAGTTGTTAAATTAATCAAGCTGTAATCAACAGCCTGGCTTAAGCTCCATGGAGTGGAATGGAGTATTTTCTGTGAGCATGTCTCTGCTCTCCCTCAGGCTGATGCCATTAAGAGAGAAGTGCTCTGCTTGAGAAAGATGGCTCTTGCAGTATGGGGAGTGGCTCAGCATGTGGATCCTGGTGTTTGTCCTTCAGTTCTCTTCCCATAGCCACTAACCCCAGATCTCCTCAAGTGTCTCTATGTTTCTCTGTGGTCCTTCTGTTGGAGCCCAGGTAAGTGGCTGCAAATAAAATTTTGTGCATTGGCCCTCTAAGAGGTTCTCTGAGTCTCCAGCTGTCTCTTCTTGGCAGACAGAAATCTTGCTGCTTTTCACAGCTGGATGTTATCTGGGTTTCTTTCCAGCTCTGATGCCATAGGCTGGAGCACGTAGCTTGGTGTTTAGACCCCACACTTCTCAAGAGGAATCCCCGGCCACTGAAATATTCTTCCGGGATTTCAGCTGCCACTCATGGGCACTGAGCTAGCCCTCTTGCACCTCCTCCAAACTCCCTACCAGTCTCACTGTGGTGAAGTGTTTTCTTCTGTCTGTCATTGGTTATGAAGATTCTCTCCAGCTAATGTCCAGTTAGTTATTTAGGATGCTTTCTCTACAATTTAGTTGTAATTCTAAATTGGTCCTGGGAGGAGGTTAGTGTAGCTTCCACCTATTCCTCTATCTTGGATCTCCATGCTTCCTTTCCACCATTATCATTGCATTTTCCCCTAAAGACAGTGGTAACCACCCCAAGTTTCAGCAGCAGACTTCTTTTTCATCACAGTCAAATATACTGAGGGCCTGATGTCTGGGTCAACCTGGGGACCAGGCTCCCTGTGTCCATGGGGCATACTCCAGGGATTTCAGGGCAGTAGGCTGAGTGGAGTGGAAAAAGCATAGATGTCAGGTGAGCAGGTCCTGGGTGTTCTTGTGGACTCCTACTGCCACCAGGCAGGGAGTGGCTGGCTTTGCTTCCCTTGTACACTGTTACATGGTCTCACTCATGGTACATGTGTGTAAGGTGCACCTAAGCAGAGAGACAAACTTGTAGCTTATAGGGCACTGGTGTTCTCTGACTCACTCAGCAGTTTTGGTTTTTATTTATTTTTTTTTATATCCTCACCCAAGGATATTTATTCATTGATTTTTAGAGAGAGAGGAAGAAAGAGAGAGAGAGAGAAACATCAATGTCAGAGAGAAACATTGACTGGTTGCCCTGTTGTATAAACCCCAACTAAGGAACCACCTGCAACCTGAGTATGTGTTCAGACCAGGAATGTGTTCAAACCTGTAACCTTTATGTGTATAGGACCTACAATCTACAACCTTTGGTCCACACTGGCCAGGGCAGCAGTTTTGTTTTTTTAAAAAACCTTACAAAAGGCAAACAAACACACATAGTATTTCTGGTGATGATGCATGTGTGGCACGTGGCCCCTGAGGGACCACCTCAGTTGGGTGGGTCCTACTCTTGATTTCCTCATGGCTGCCCTTAGAACAAAGTCCAAAAGATGAAGCCTGGTGGTCTTTGGTAATAAGTGAGAGCATAAGCTCCTTAGACAATGTCCATGCCACAGACTACACTGTTGTGCAACAAACCCTTTTTCATAAAAGCTACCAATGGGTGTTCACAACCTCTGGCTAAGAAGGCCCAGGCACTTGGGTTCTTCATAGTAGACATGTATGCTTACCAAGTGTTAGTTGGATTTGTTCCTAAACTTTGTGGGCCAGTTGTGTGTGCTATTTAAATTATTTAAAACTTTAAACTTAGTTCATGTAATGCAAACTGATGAGTAAAATGTACAGTGAAAAATACATTTTTAAAATAAAAACTATTTGACTACTTTGGAAAATCTGCTGAAGACAATTAAAAAAATTGTCAAAGATTGCTCTGGCTGGGTGGTTCAGTGTTGGAGAGTCTTCAGTACAACAAAAGCTTGCTGGTTTGATTCCTGGTCAAGGCACATACCTAGGTTGTGGGTTCCATCATCTGTTGGGGCTTGCATGGGAGGCAACCAATCGATATTCTTCTCTCACATCTCTCTCTCTCTTTCTTCTTCTTCTCTCTAAAATCAATAAAGATATCCTCAGGTGAGGATTAAAATAGATAATAAGAAGTTGTCAAAAATGTTTTTGAGGCAACTGTAGGGGGAAGAGGTGGAGGAATTATAAGAATATCAAGAACTCTGTACTCTGATTGCTTCATGGTATCTTTCAGTTTTAACTGCACTTTGAAGAAGCCTGAACTGGAAATCAGACTTGATGCATTACATATGTAGCTTTTGCAGAAAGGACCAAGAAGACTCAGGAAAAGGTCTTGGCCCAAATTTAAAAGTAAACATTGGCAAATAAATGTATTCTTATGTGTTTTGAGTTTAAATGGTTATTTTGTTTTATTTTTATGATCCCCCACTTTAACTGAGTTTTTGTTCAAGTACCCACTAGTGGTCTGTCTGTATCGGATAAGATACATGCTCACCATATTGGGAACAGAGCTCCACAGGGAGTACACTGAAGTCACCCTATACAACACTGGTTAACTTAGCATTCTAATATCTAGGAATACTTCTCCTGGCTAAACAGCATGTACCTAGAGCTTTTAGTATCACAAAGTGAGATTGACTATTCAAGGACTAACTCATCCAGTATTTGCTGCTGCCTGTAATTAGAAAAGGCACACTGCTTCTTGTGGGTCTCAAGTGCATTCTGTCTCAGGGTGCTCCACACTTGTGTGTGTGGTGGGGGAGGTAGGGGCAGGGGATCTCTGACTTGCACACAACAGTGTACAAGTGGGGATCAAGAGAAGGTGGGAAGAAGAAATTTAATCCTCAGAAGGTTGGGCCCTTCTTCACTTGTTGCTTGTGAGTTAAAGAGAAACCCCATTAAAATAGACATTTTACTGGGATAGGTAGTAAATACACATCTTTTCTTTGTTGTCTGAGAGAACAAAGATTAGTTCTCTCATCTATTGGAAATGGTAGAATGCAGCATTCTTGCAAACTTACACGATCCAGAAACTAATAGAAGAAATTTAAATCTGTAGGCAGCATGCCTGACAGGAAAGCAGCAGGAACATGAGAACTGATGTTGCAGGTGAGTGAGGACACCTGGATGAACTCCTTTTCTTTGTTTAAACACTGCACTTTTAATGAGTTCATTTTATGAAATGGTAAGTCCTGCAAGGAATGAACAACAAGAGAATATTGTACAGGCCTGGTCCCACATTAAATCACACAGCTGAGAGTTAATATTTTCCACTTTCTCTATTCCTTTGGAAACCCTTTGTACCTTTCTAATAGCCCTTACCAGATTTGATCCTGTATCATAGTCATCTAAGTGCTCATGCATTTCCATTGCTGGGGAGTAAGCTCCTCAAGGTCAGGATCCATCTCAGAGTCCCCACACAGAGTGTAAGAGTGTAGCAGAGTATGTAAGCAGAGTATATAGATGCACAATTCATATTGGTGGAATGAATGAATGAATGAATGAGGGCAGGCAAGGAAGTTACATAGTTAAAGTAGACTGGACTTCAATCAACCTCTGAGTTATTTCCACTAAACTCTGAACTGAGTGCAAAATCAAGTTCAATATTTTAACAAAACTATATTTTAACAAAAACAATACTTTTGCCCTTTTCTGTAACCTGTTCCAGGCACTAGAAGTTGGGGCAGGGCCCTGAGAACTTGGTCCACATCCTGTCCCCATGTCAGAAAGTGGTGCTAATGAATAGTTGAGTAACTGCTGAGAAGTGAATTAAGAGACAGTTTCCAGATAAAGTGACCTCTCTTTTATATCTAATACTAGTTGCATTATATATACTTAGGTAAAAAGATAACCTGGTTAATTTCAGTGAGGAATTTTTGTTATATGAGAGCTTAAAAAATAATTACACTTATTTTTTCTTTCACATATAAGAGTAGTCTGAGAATGTGTAACTTAAAAAGTTTGTAATCTTACCATCCAAGAGCACCACAGTTAACATATTGATATTGAGTATTTCAACCTTTTTTCTCTACATTGTTTGGCTCCATAACTGGGATCAAACTATACAGGTAACTGTGTACTGCTCTTTTTGACTAATCTATATTTTTCCTTTATACAGCCCTTGACAACATAATTTTAATGACTACTTAATGTTCTGTGACCTGGATGTATTATAATGTATTTAACAATTCTCCTTAGTCTGGATTATGAATAAATATTTTCACTAAAAAATTTCAATGTATATATTCACTTACTTTACAGTGTACACTGGTTTTTTAAAGGTTTCTTGTGAAGGCAGCAATCCTGTGCCCTCTTCTTTTTGATTCTTTGAAGCAATCACTTTCTTTTCTTTTAGTTGATTATTTTGGAATTTACCTTCATGCCTTCCACTGCCATGCTTATATCCTTACATCTTGAACATTCACTTTTAGGCTCCAATGGCTTCCCTCAGGGAAGATGAATATTTAGTTCTCTTTCACCACCACTACAATACCTACAACACCACCCCTACAACATATATGTATACCTGAATCCTCCCTAGTTGAGCTGTCTTGTAACTTTGGTGAGCTTAGCACTTAGCATTTATATTATATTATTGTGTGTATGTCAGTTATCTTCATGGCTAAAGCATATGTTATATCATGATTGCTTTTCCCTTCTTGCACACATTTTTGTTACACTGTAGTTAAACTTTCCCCAGGATTCAGAGAAGAGAAAGAAGGAGACCCAACCCAGCAGCAGCTGGGGCAGCCATGGGCCTGGTTGCCCTGGTGAGCAACAATGTGTGTGAGCTGTAACAGCCCCTGGTTACCTGCACCCACCTTCCTAGCATACAAGAATATGGCTGCTGCTCCACTTTCACTTTCAAAATATTACACAGAATGTCTCTTTGGCAAAAGTAATCTGAAACTATTCAGTGAGGGAACTCTAGAAACATAGTTTCAGCTCATTGAAGTTGCCACAGTACAATTGCAGCCCCATCTTCTTTTTTTAAAAGTGTATTTTATTGATTATCCTATTAGAGTTGTCTCAGTTTTTCCCCTTTTCCCTCTTCTGCCCTACCCCCAGCAATCTACCCACTTATTTCATGTATATAGGTTGTGAATATAAGTTCTTTGGCTTCTCCATTTCCTATATTCTTAACAACCCCATCTATTTTGTTCCTACCAATTATGCTTCTTATTCCCTGTACCTTTTCCCCCTTTCTTCCTCTTCCCCCTTCCTGCTAATAACCTTCCAAATGATCTCCATATCTATGATTCTTTTCCTGTTCTAGTTGTTTGCTTAATTTTTGCTGCTGCTGTTGTTGTTGTTTTAGATTCAATTTTTGATAGTTGTTGCCTTTTTAATGTTCATAGTTTTGATCTTCTTCTTTTTCTTAAATAAGACCCTTTAAAATTTCATGTAATAATGGTTTGGCGATGATGAACTCCTTTAACTTTATGTTGTCTGGTAAGCACCTTATTAGTCCTTCCATTCTAGATGATCGTTTTGCTGGATAGAGTAATCCAGGTTGTAGACTTCGAATACTTCTTTCCAGTCCCTACTTGCCTGTAAGGTTTCTTTTGAAAAATCAGCTGGTAGTCTTATGGGAACATATTTGTAGGTAACTGCTTTTTTTATTCTTGCTGCTTTTAAGATTCTCTCTGTATCTTTAACCTTTTTCATTTTAATTATTATAGGGAACCATTCTGCATGGCAGTGGTGAATGTAGCCCAGCCGCTAATTCAGAAAACTGACAGGGAGCAAGTTGGCACACAGGAGCCAAGCCCAAGGACTGGTTTTCCTGTAGGGAATCAGGCCTGCATTGTACTTAGGCTGCTTTGAGTCTTGTTTTTTGCTAAAACTCCCTCACCCTAAATTGAGGCAGCAAATGTTTACTGCATATCTTTAAAGTAACTTCCTAAAATCTGTGCTAAACCTCCCAAGGATGGAGTGTAACTAGTTCAACCACCTTTCCATTTGAATTTGTTAATATCTTTTTTTCTTTGAAGTAATTAGCAACATACTCTCCTTTGTTATCTGTAAAAGGTAACCACCTAAAGTGAACTTGTACATAGTAAATGAGAACCATCCTCGATGTAATGCACCCAGAAAAGCAATAAAAGCCTTCCAGGCAGGGGTTGGGGTTCTCTCTCACCCAGAGAGTGGCCATGCTGTCTGTTTTTCTCCACAGGACTTCTGCAGTCTATGTGAATTTGTTCATCGGAGCCCCAACACATGGACCCTGCTGGCTAGAGTCCGCATCAAATTATGATGTGTCTTGGTGTGGTCCTCTTTGGGTCAAACTTGTTTAGGATGCTCTGTTCTTCCTGGGCTTGTCTCTTTACTTTGCCAAATTAGGGAAGTTTTCTTTCATTATTTTTTCTTTTCATTATTTTTCAAATAAGTTTTCAATTTCTTGCTCTTCCTCTTCTCCTTCTGGCATCCATATGATTAGGAAGTGACACATTTGGAGATGTCCCAGAGTCTTCTTATACTATCCTCATTTTTTTTTTTTTGAATTCTTGTTTCTTCTTTCCATTCTGGTTGAATATTTGTTTTCCTTATGTTCTAAATCCTTGATTTGAATCCAAGCTTCGTTCCCTTCACTGTTGGTTCCCTGTGGATTTTTCTTTATTTTACTTAGTATAACCTTCATTTCTTCCTTTATGTTGTAGCTGTACTCAATGAGTTCTTTGAACATCTTGATCACCAGTGTTTTGAACTCTGCATCTGATAGTTGTCCAGCTCTGTTTCATTTAGTTTTTTCTCTGGGGTTTTGTTGTGTACTTTCAGTTGAGCCATATTTCTTTGTCTCCTCAATTTTGTAGCCTCCCTGTGTTTGTTTCTGTGTATTAGGTAGAGCTGCTATGACTGCCTGTAAAAGTCACCTGTAAATTGTGTAGGGTGGAGCAACTCACTTCACTGCTTTGTGGCTTTGTGTGATGGGAGGGCTCTGAGAGGAGGTTGGTCCACTGCCTGGCTTCTGGGGGTTTTCCCAGCACTCTCCCCATTTCCAGTCACTTTACCTACTCCCTGTATGTGACAGGCATCCTTCCAGCTGTTGCCTGCTGTTGAATCCCAGAGTGGGTGGGTTTGCATAGGTGTTAAGATCATGCAGACCCTTGAAGTGAAGTTTCCTGAAAAATCCAGCAGTTTCTTCCACCACCCCAACCCCCACTGGTTTTTGCAGCCAAAAGTCATGGAGATTTATCTTTCCATAATTAACTGGCAGTGCTGGAACCCAGGGCTGTGCAGTCTGACCTGAGGCTGGGATCCCTCACTCACAAGCTATCCCTCCTTATTTTTATTCACCACACATGAGTGTGAGACCACCTACACCAGTTCCACCACTCCTGCTGCCTCTTCATGCCACACTGTATCTCCTTGTCTCTCTGCCGTGGCTTCTTTAAATCCTTTGTTGTTGGAGTTTCATACAGTTTGATTTTCTCACTATTCTGGGTGTTAGTTGTTTTGAGATTTAGTGGTAATTATTTTCTGTGGTTGTGCGAGGTGTGTCTACCTACTCCTCCATCTTGACCAGAAGTTGCAGTCCCATTCTCTTGAAAAAGTCTGACTTGCTCCATTCTGGGCTGGTCATGCTCTCTATACCTGGTGCGCTGCTTTGTCCTGGGATTACCTTCTTCATCTAATTTAATCCTTTTACCTTTTTTTCTTTTTGATTTATACCACCTGTTTCCTGGATTCCATATTTACCCTTTATTAGTTTATGCTCTTGTTTCTGTTGAGTACATGCTCAGGAACACTTAGGCAACAACAGGAATTCATAGGTAGTGAATACTTTGAGAACTTGAGTGTCTAAAATGCCACTTACTCCACTTAATTAATGGTTTAGGTGGGTATAGAATTCTAGGTTAGAAATCATATTTGTAACATCCAGTGTTGAAGTTGAGAAGTTCAAAACCATTGAAATTCCTGATCTGTGTATGTAATCTATCTTTTTTCCCCTAACTGTTGCGACCACTGACTGGCAGTGACCACAGAATGCTGTGGATGGCTCATTGAAATACGGGAAAAACATACACAGAGACAACCAGGTCCTGTGAGGAAGTAGGAACGGAATGGCCACTCTCTCTAGTGGGGAGTGCCATGGCCACCATCCCTAGGGGAGAGTGTCCCTAAGGGAGAGCACCTCATTCTCCCACCTGAGCAGGCTTTTTATTGGGTTCATTTGCATAAGAATTCAGGTAAAGCTCATTACTCATTTCTGGGAAGTAAGGATCAAACGATAGGTAACAAGGAAGTCTGAGGTCCTATTTTGAATCAGGGTCAAAGAGCTGTAAAAAACTCTGAGGAACAAACTTACTTCTTCCTTGGACCCTCATCATTCAATTGAGAGCATTCTAAACAAAGCAGGTTTCACAGGATTTTACATATTCTCTCTTAGGGCTGATCAGCCAGGGAACTCACCCTTTCCAGCACACGGCTGCACCACCTTGTCATTGTTTCAGGCTTAGGTGGAGCAAGGGAACTAAAGCAACTAAGAGATAAGGAGATTTTCTCACAGACAATGAGGACTCAGGCTTTGTCAAAGACAAAGGGTGAGGGTCCATCACCCCCTTTTGCTGTAGCCCCCAAAGTCCTTCCTTTGGGGGCTTCCCATGTGATTGTGCCCATCTGAGGTTCTTCCCCCCTTGGGGAATCTTACCTGTCATTGGCTAACTGGTCAAGCATTGGGGGCCAGGCAGGGTGAAGTAAAAGGAGCAGAAGCGGTGCTCCTGTCAGGGAGATAAGCCTGTCTCCTTTGTGGTTTACGGTTCCAAGGTCATTCCCTCAGCCTTAGCCTTGGCGGGGGTTACAGCTTCTGATACCAGGCAGGGTGGTTCCCAACACCTAAAATCTTACAACATCTTCTTTTTCTCAAAGTTCTGAAATTCTGTGATGATGTACCACACTGTGGTTCTACTTTACCCATCGTGTTGGGTACTCATTGGGACCTCATTTTATTACCAAGTCTCTAACCTTCAATTTTTTTGTTCTCTTAGTGGAACTCTTATCCTGGAGTTCTGGAACTGAGTCCTTTCATCCATTTTTTTGTCTTTCCTTTGCTATTTTCTTCTGTTTGGTTATTTAGTTTTTGTCCCCAACCCCTCTTTTTTTCTTCTATCTTCTGAGAAATTTTCTCAGCTTTACTTCCAAGCCCATCTATTCTTTAATTTCTGCTATCATTTCTTAATTTCCAAGACTCTTTTTGTTCTCTAACTGCTCTATAAAAACAGTATGTGTACATGCGTATTAGTTATTCTGTTTTTTTTTTAAAAACACTTCACTTTGTTTTATCTTTCTAAAGGTATTATTCAGTACTAGGTTCTTTTCAAGGTACTTTTTCTGCTTTTTAATTTGTCTGGTTTTGACTTTATAATTCACATTTGAGGCTTTACTCAAGTGTCTGGTTATCTTTGACCATCTGCTCACACTTAAGAGTGGGAAATTGAAAACTTGATCTGAAGCTTTGAGATTTTCTACTTTCAGGCTTTATTTCATAGTGATACAATAGAGCCAGTTTGGGAGGAACTTGCATTATTAGTATTCTTGGGATTTCCCTAGTGGGCTTATCAGTTTTTCCTGAGAAGGAACCCCCATCTCCTTCCTGGATGGTGCAAACTTGATTGCTAGGGTGCTGAGGGATGCCTGGTTGGTTGTGCCAACATTCCTTCTGTATACTGCTTTCTTACAATGCCCTGCTGTCAGTGGCACCTGACATTCCTCAGTCCAAGCACCTCCACAGAGCAAACCTGGAGTCTTCCACCACCCTGTCCCTGCCCACACTGTACTCCTCTCATTGGGATTGCAAAACAAGAAACATAAGGGAGAAGATCAGGGACTCTTTAAGTGATTCATCAATATTCTTTCCAACACTGCACAGAATGAAATTACACCTCGAAGTCCTGTTTTTATCCCAATCTCCTCTCTGCTTTCACTATTGTGGGAATTGCCACCTTCCAAATCGTTTGGGAGTTGGACAGAGAAGATTCAGCTGCTCTTGGCTTTTCTGGCCACTAAGGATGCAGCTTTTGGCATCTGATGAGTGACATTACTGGTGGGCTCACTCTGCAGCCTCCACATTTTATCATTTCTGTTTAATATCCCATTTTCTCTGTCCTTGAGGGTTTGTGCCTTTTTGAATATCCCTTTTTCTCCTGTTTTGGTGAGGTTGGGGAGGGGGCAAGGGGTGAGTATTCAAACTAATATCTGAATAATAGGTACCACATACCTTTTCCTGAAATTCAAGTGGTATTATTTCCTTTGTAATTCACAAACATGACTTCAAGGTGTTGACTTAGCTCTAAGAGGCATCTGTGCTGACCCAAGATAACATAGGAGTCCAAGTGTTTTCCTGCCCTAATATATGTAGAGGAAACCATATCTTTCTCTCTCTCTCCCTCTTCTTTTTTTAAATTCTTATCTGAAGACATACTTATCGACCTTAGAGAGAGGGGAAGGGAGGAAGAAGGAGAGGGAGAGAAACATTGATGTGAGAGAGAAACATCAATCAGTTGCCTCTCATATGCACCCTGACTGAGGATCAAACCTACAACCCAAGCCTGTGCCCTGACTGGGAATTGAATCTGCCACTTTTCAGTTTATGAGATGATGCTCCAACCAACTGAGTCACACTGGCTAGGGCAACCCTGTTCTTCTTTAAAAAAATTTTTTTTTAAAAAAACAACAACTTTTTACTCTATAGAGAGGAACTTTGTATACTTGTGTGTGTGTGGGAGGGAAGTTGCTATAAACTACCAGAGCTCTTTAAAGAAAGGCCTACTAGCTTCCTGCTTAAAATAAGGTAAAAAGAGCTAATTTTCCTGTATCTGCTTAACACCTTTTATTTTTTGTATTTATTTATATGTTTCAAAATGTTTTATTTATTTACTTTTAGAGAGAGAAGTAGGGAGAGAGAAAAGGAGGGAGGTAAACTTTGATGTGTGAGAAGCATCAATGGGTTGCCTCTCTCACATGCCCCAACATGGGACTGGTAGGGCCAGAGTAAGTATGCGCACAGTGAAAGCAAGCACCCTTGGGAATCCCACAATGTGGTGGAATCTCATTCTGTTGTTGGCTGGCTTGGCCTCTTCCACTTCTTGCTTCTTTTCTCAGCAGCTCTTTAGGCAGATTTAGACAAAGCCTTGTTTGAAATGAAGGAAGGTCTTTGAAATGTTACCTTGCTCAGTTTGGTTGGAGTTATGTTTTAGCTGTTTTTTTCTCATCCCTTTCCTATGATAATTCAACCTTTTTTTTTTTTAAACTGGGCAGAGCTGGTGAGTATGGGTGAAAAAGGGGCCACATAATAAACCTGATAAGGTCAGGGAAGACCTTCATGGTAGCCTTACAAACTCAGAGACCTAAAGTAATCACATCGGGTGGTCTTGTTACAGGGTGCAGCCAAGAGGGGGACCCCAAATAGGCATTTGAAATGGGGTCCAGAACTTAAGGTGTCCAGGAGATTTTGGGATGTCTCCATACCCCCCCCCCCCCCCCCCCGTCCAGGGTGTGGGTTGGGGGAAGGGACAAATGCAGCAGGGCCATTGAGAGCTGTTTTGCATAGCAACAGCCTTGCAGCTAAACTCTGGCGTGGTCATTTAACATATCTATAGCCTTTGGCTGGTTGCATAGATATGTTAAGTAGCTGTGATCAGCTCTAAGCCAGGGGAATGGAAGTAACTTCCCCACCCAGAAGT
Organism: Phyllostomus discolor; assembly: GCF_004126475.2. Taxonomy (NCBI): domain Eukaryota; kingdom Metazoa; phylum Chordata; class Mammalia; order Chiroptera; family Phyllostomidae; genus Phyllostomus; species Phyllostomus discolor. The sequence goes on from NC_040907.2 coordinate 100,679,265, forward strand.
AACTTCCCCACCTAGATGTAACTGGGGGGGCAGGTCCCCTGAGTTACAGCACCTGCGTGGGAGCTCAGAGAGGATTGGCTCCAGGACATGGGGCCACACCTGCCCAGACTCATGATGGCAGCCCAGTAAAGCTGGAAGGATACGAGTTCTGGCATGTGAAGCTGAGTGTGGGAGGAGTCGGAGATGAGGCTGCAGAGGAAGATTGGCCGCGGGGATTTAAAACCCAGATTTGGCGGCCATTGAGGAGGAGAACCACGTGGCCGTGGAGGTGCAGAGAGGATCACGGCTATTAGAAAGAGAGCCATGTGCAGCCCTGAGGAGGAGAGCCATGCGCTGCCCTGAGAAGAAGAACCTTGAGCAGCCCTGGATAGGAGAACCATGCTGCTTTAGGAAGGAGAACCATGTGCAGCCCTGAGAGGAGGAGAGCCATGCACAGCCCTGAGGAAGAGAACCATGCTGCTTTAGAGAACAGAACCATGCTGCTTTAGAGAGGAGAACCATGCTACTTTAGGAAGGAGAAGCACGCGGACTTGACGGAGTGTAGACTCCTGCAGCCCTGAGAGAGGGAGAACCACGTGGCAGCCCTGGAGGAGAGAACCACGTGGCCTGGCAGAGTGGGGACCCCCACAGCTTTAGAAGGGGGAACCACCACCTGGTTTTAGCAGAGATCCCGGCGACTCAGCCGAGGGTGCCGGGAACCCAGGGAGGTCTCCCAGTCGAGATTGAGTACTAACTGGGAAGAACCAGAGGACTACCTAAGCCATGGACTTCTATTTCCTTTCCTGAGATATGGTACTCTGGACTGGGCAAAGGGGGAAGGAAGGAAGGACTGTGTCTGTTTGTGGGTGTTTTAAGGGACTTTGGGATTTTGGTAAAGACATTAGGTCACTACTTTAAGTTAGTATAGCATTAAATAAACGTTTCCTTTCCTTTTCATGAATCTCTGGCATTGAGAGACGTCTTTCCTCTGGCGGCGGACCTAACGGACCCGGGGCCTTCTTTCAATAATAGTATATCATCCCAGGCCCCCCTTGTTGTGTTCTGTAACAGTCTGAAAATGAAAAGTTTCTAACTAAAAGTGAGCCATGGCAAATTGTCATGTCCTAGTCCGACATCTTCCATGACAAAGGTCAATTTTTACTTTAACTGAGCTTGTCTATTATCTTTGCATGTCATGATAACTACCTTTGGAATGTCAGAGTAATCCCTCTTTTCCAAACCCCTCAGGGCACAGCCTACAACCAGAGCAGAGACCACAGAGCCCACTTTGTTATCTTGTTTCCTGCATACCATCTCTATGTGCTGTAAAGGTTAACTGTTGACTATCCTATACCCACCAGTGTAAAAGTATGTGTCTATCTGTTTTACTTTTTATCTAGTCCCAGAGATTTCCCTGTTTTGCTTTCTCCTGCCCCCTAATCTACCACAAATGGATTTCATGTACCTCCTCTTATGTCTTCTTTGATTCTAATGTATAAAATAAGTGGTATAACTGCCATTTTTCTGGAGCATCCTCTCATTCCATTGAGATTTTGCTTCCTTGCAAATGTTGTTAGTTTGGCTCAAATAAATTAAAAAAATTCTTTACAGGTTAGGACGTTTCTTACGTCGACACAAGTGAGGTCAGTGGCTATTTTGTAAGTCTTATGCCATCTGTAATAGACATATGCCCTTTGAATGCATGATGTATTCAGCCACCTGTGCCATATAGAAACTCACAGGGCATCAGCCAGTTCTGAGGGGCAGGGATCATTTAGGTTGGAAGGGGGCAAGACAATCCTCTAAATCCACCCATTAAGACTGAGCTTGAGAGTTCCCATTACAGTGCAACCCCAGTTCTCAAACATAATTCATCTAGAAGGCTGTTTGAAAAGTGATGTTCTAAAACTGAATCATGCTCATATTCATACATTTTCTCCTTTGTTGCCTGAGAGACACATGACTGATCATAGAGGTATCAGCATGAAAGTGCTGTCAGATTGAGACCCAAAGTTTTGTTCAACAACTGAGACATTTTTTTCGTGAAGACTTGGTTGAGAACTTAATTTTTTGAGACGGGAGATAGTGGAGAACTGAGGTTTGACTGTTGTGTTTTATACTGTATTTGCCTTCAGGATAGTCACACTGAATTTTGCCTGAGGTGGTGAAAGTCTAGGTAGGTGAGAATTCTAGTTAAAATGGTAGGGAGATATGGCCAGATGCCTACATCTCACATGCCTTGTTAATTAAGTGAAGGTAACAATGTTTGTTGTTTAGAAAGCAACAGCTTTTGCAGCAGTAACCATTTTCATAAAATCAGACAATTGTCTCAGAATTAGGACAGAATTTGGCAGATTAGGACAGCCTATTAATTAGGACTGAAGAGTGCACTATAAACACAACATGAAGGTTTCTGATAAGGCTAAAGGGATTACTTTTCCTGCAAAAGTGGTAAATAATTTTCATTAGCTAACAGACCCACAACTTGAGGTTATCAAAGCAGGATAGATGGGATCAGGAGCAAACCTGTCTGCAGAAGAGTCTGGCTGGACTGCTCCTGCCACCTGCTACCCTCAAGCTACCCACAATCCACACTTTGCCCTGTAGTCAGAGTAGTCTCTTTCTTTTCTTTTTCTTATTAAATACTTTTAAATTTTATTGTTTTTCAAGTACAGTTTTCTGCCTTTTCTGCCTGCCTCTCAGCCATCTCCATCTACCTCCCGTGATTCCACCGTCCTTTGTTTTTGTCCATGTGTCCTTTATAAATTGTTCCTGAAAACACTTCACCCTTCCTTCCCATTATCCCCTCCCATCTCCCACTGGTTACTCCCTGTTTGTTTTTAATTTCAATGTCTCTGGTTATATTTTGCTTCCTTGTTTGTTTTCTTGATTATGTGACAGTTGAAGGAAAGATCATATGGTATTTGTCTTTCACTGCCTATTTCACTTAGCATAATGCTCTCTAGTTCCATCCATGCTTTTGCAAAGGGTAGGAGCTCCTTCTTTCTTTCTGCTGCACAGAATTCCATTGTGTAAATGTACCATAGTTTTTTGATCAGTTCATTTATTGATGGGCACTTAGTTTGCTTAGTTTTGCTTAGTTTGGCTGTTGTAAATTGTGCTGCTATGAACATTGGGGTGCATAGGTTCTTTTGGATTGGTGTTTCAGGGTTCTTAGGGCATAACTTATAGCAGTGGAATTACTGGGTCAAAAGGTAGTTCCACCCTGGCTGGCATAGCTCAGTGGATTGAGCACGGGCTGCGAACCAAAGTGTCGCGGTTCAATTCCCAGTGAGGGCACATGCCTGGGTTGCAGGCCATGACCCCCAGCAACCACACATTGATGTTTCTCTCTCTCTCTTTCTCCCTCCCTTCCCTCTCTAAAAATAAATAAATAAAAAATTTTAAAAAAGGTAGTTCCATTTTTAGTTTTTTGAGGAAATCCATACTGTTTTCCATAGTGGTTGTATCAGACTGCAATCCCACCAACAGTGTACTAGGGTTTCCTTTTCTCCACAACCTCTCCACTCTTATTGTTTGTTGCTTTGTTTATGATGGCAATTCTCACCAGAGTGAAGTGGTATCTCATTGTGGTTTTAATTTGCATCTCTCTCATGGCTAGTGATGCTAGCCATCATATGTCTCTGGGCCCTCTGTATGTCCTCCTTGGAGAAGTGTCTGTTCAGGTCTTTTGCCCGTTTTTTAATTAGGTTGTTTGACTTCCTGGAGTGGAGTCATGTGAGTTCTTTATGTATTTTGGAGATTAAACCCTTATCTGAGGTATCATTGGCAAATATATTTTCCCATAAGGTTAGTTCTCTTTTCATTTGAATGCTGTTTTTTTTTTAGCCGTACAGAAGCTTTTTATTTTGACGAGATTGCATTTGTTTATTCTTTCCTTTATGTCCCTTGCTCTAGGGGACATATCGGTGAAAATATTGCTGCATGGAATATCTGAGATTTTCTTGCCTATGTTATCCTGAATAACTTTTATGGTGTCACAACTTATATTAAAGTCTTTTCTCCACCTTGACTTTATTTTTGTGTATTGTGTAAGTTGGTAATCAAGTATCATTTTTATTTTTTTGTGTGTAACTGTCCAGCTCTCCCAACACCATTTGTTGAAGAGGCTATTTTTACTCCATTTTATGCTGCAGCCCCCTTTGTCAAATATTAACTGACCGTAGAGACTTGGGTTTATTTCTGGGGTCTCTATTCTATTTCATTGCTCCATGTGTCTGTGTTTATGCCAGTACAATGCTGTTTTGATTACAGTGGCCTTGTAATACAGTTTGACATCAGGTATAGCGAACCCTCCTATTTTGTTCTTCTTTCTCGAAATTGCAGCAGCTTATCAGGGTCATTTATGGTTCCATATAAATTTTTGAAATGTTTGTTCTATATTTGTGAAATATGCCATTGGTACTTTAATAGGTATTGCATTGAATCTATAAATTGCTTTGGGTAGTATGGACATTTTGATGATGTTAATTCTTCCAATCCATGAACACAGTATATGTTTCCATTTGTTTGTGTCTTCCTTAATTTCTTTCTTGAGTGTTGTGTAGTTTCTGAATACAGGTCTTTTACCTTTTTGGTTAGGTTTATTCCTAGGTATTTTATTTTTCTTGTTGCTATATCAAATGGGATTTTTTTCCTTGATTTCTGCTTCTGCTGTTTCATTGTTGGTATACAAAAATGTCTTTGATTTCTGAATATTGACTTTGTTTCCCACTGTTTTGCCAAATTCATTTATTAGGTCAAGCAGTTTTTGAGTGGAGACTATAGAATTTTGTATGTACACTATTACCTCATCTGCAAACAATGGCAGTTTGTTTCCTCTTTTCCAATTTGGATGCCTTTTATTTCCTTTACTTGTCTGATTGCTGTGGCTAGGACTTCCAATACTATGTTGAATAGAAGTGGTGAAAATGGGTAACATTGTCTTGTTCCTGATGTTAGTGGGGAAGTTTTTAGTTTTTGCCCATTGAGTATGACTTTGGCTGTAGGTCTCTTGTATGTGGCCTTTATTATGTTGAGGAATGCTTCCTCTATTCGCACTTTGCTGAGTGTTTTTATCATAAGTGGGTGCTGTACCTTATCAAATGCTTTTTCTGCATCTAATGATATTATCATGTGGGTTTTGTCTTTATTTTTGTTTATGTGATGTATTACGTACATTTATTGATTTGCAATATTGTACCATTTTTGCATCCCTGGGATGAATCACACTTGGTCATAGTGTATGATCTATTTAATGTACTGCTGGGTGTGCTATGCCAATATTTCAATGGGAATTTTAGCATATATGTTCATCAGCAATATTAGCATGAAGTTTTCTTTCTTTGTTCTGTCTTTATCTGTTTTTGGGATTAGGATGATGCTGGCTTCATAAAAAGAGTTGGGGGTCTTCTGTCTTCTTAGACTTTTTGGAAGAGTCTGTGAAGGATAAGAGTTAGCTCTTCCTTAAATGCTTTGTAGACTTTTGCTGTGAAACCATCGGGTCGAGGGCATTTGTGTGTTGGGAGTTTTTTGATTACTGCTTCAATTTTGACAGCTGTTATTGGTCTGTTCAAGCTTTCTGCTTGTTCTTTATTCAGTTTTGGAAGATTGTATTTTTCTAAAATTTGTCCATTTCACCTAGGTTTTCAAATTTCTAGGCATATAGTTCTTTGCAGTAATTTTTTACAATCCTTTGTATTTCTATGGTATCAGTTGTAATCTCTCCTCTTTCAGTTCTGATTTTGTTTATTTGGGTCTTCTCTCTTTTTTTTCTTGATTAGTCTGCTTAAAGGATTGTTTGTTTTGTTTATCTTTTCCAAGAATCAGCTCCTGGATTTACTGACCCTACAATTGTGCTTGTAGTCTCTGTCCTTTAATTCTGCTCTGATTTTATTTCCTTCCTTCTATTTGATCTGGGCTATCTTTGTGGTTCCTCCAGTTGTTGTAGGTATAGGGTTGGGTTGCTTGTTTGAAATGTTTCTATATTTTTTAGGAAGGTATGTATCACGATGAACTCCCCTCTCAGGATGGACTTTGCTGTGCCCCATAAGTTTTGACTTGTTGAGTTCACTTTCATTTGTTCCACAAACTTTTGATTTCTTCCTTGATCTCATTCCTAAAGCATTCATTGTTTAATAGCGAATATTCAATCTCCATGAGTTTGAGTGTTTTTGAGTTTTTTTCTTGAGGTTGGTTTCTAGTTTCAGTTTCTTGTGGTCAGAAAATGCTTGATATGACTTCAATTTTCTTGTATTTGTTGAGGCTTGTTTTGTGTCCTATCATGTGTTCTATCTTTGCAAATGTTCCATGTGCATTTGAAAAGAATGTGTATTTTGTATCTTTAGGATGAAAGTCTCTACATATATCAGTTAAGTCTTTTTGATGTAGGACATTATTCAAAGCTGCAATGTCTTTGTTGATATATTTTTTTGAAGATCTATCCATTGTTGACAGTATGGTGTTGAAATTTCCCTACTTAATTGTGTTGGTGTCAATATCTTTCTTGAAGTCCTCTAAGATTTTCTTTGTGTATTTGGGTGCTTCTATGTTGGGTGCATATATAAACATTACAATGTTTATGTCTTCTTGGTGGATTCTTCCCTTGAGTAATATGAAGTGACCTTCTGGCTCTCTTTTTATGGCCTTTGTTTTAAAGTCTATTTTGTCTGATATGAGTATTGCTACCCCAGCTTTTTTTCCTGTCCATTTGCTTGGAATATTTGTTTCCCACCCTTCATTTCCAGTCTGTGTAGTTCTTTTGTTCTGAGGTGGGTCTCTTGTAGGGAGCATATGTATGGGTCATGCTTTCTTATCCATTCAGCTATTCTATGTCTTTCGATTGGAGCATTTAATCCATTTATGTTTAAGGTTATTATTTATAGGTACTTATTGGCCATTTTTTATACCTGTTGTCCTCTCTGTCACTTTTTTTTCCCCCCTTTTCCTGAAGTAGATCCATTAGCATCTCTTGAAGAGCTGGTTTGTAGGGTATATTCTTTGAAACTTCTTTTGTCTGGGAAACTCCTTGTTTTGCCTTCCATTTTAATTGAGAACCTTCCTGGATAGAGTGCTTTCCTTTGTAGACCTTTGTTTTTCATTACTTGGAATATTTCTTGCCAATCTCTTTGAGCTTGGAGCATATCCATTGAGGAGTCTGAGGAGCCTAGTCATATCCAGGCTCCTTTGTATGTTTTTTCCTTGGTGCCTTTAAGACTCTCTCCTTGTCTTGTACTTTTACCATTTTAATTATGGCATGTCTTGAAGTGGGGCTCTTTGGGTTCCTCTTGATTGGGACTCTCTGTGTTTCCTGGATTTGTGTGACGTTTTCTCTCATCAAATTAGGGAGGTTTTCCATCACTACTTTTTCAAACAGGTTTTCTATCCCTTGCTCTTCTTCTTTTTCTGGTATGTCTATCATATGGATATTATTCCATTTCATGTTCTGCAGATCGCTTAACACCTCTTCATTCTTTCTGAGTCTCTTTTCCTTTTTTTACTCTTTCTGGGTGTTTTTTATTCCTACCTTGTCCTTCAGCTCACCAATTCAATCTTCTGCTTCATCTAGCCAGCTTGTAATTCCTTCTACTGTGTTTTTTATTTTTGAGATTTTATTGTTCATTTCTTCCCTTCTTTTGTTTATAGTTTTTATTTCCTTTTTCATACTGTTGTAGTTCTCACTCAGTTCTTTGTAGTTGTCTATAAATTTTTGAGCATCTTTATAACCATTATTTTGAATTCTATATTTGATAGTTTGCCTACCCCCATTTCATTTAGCTCTTTCAGTGGGGAGTCTTCCATTCCTTTTGATTGCATGTTCTTTTTTTGTCTCCCCATTTATTTGACTCTTTTTGTTTGTTTGTTTGTATATTTTGCTTTGCTAGGTGTCTTTGTAGGGTGAACTTCTATGGTAGAAATTCTCTGTGGTTCAGTGGTGTGGTCTCTTTGATTTCCTTCTCTGGATACTCTAGGTTTGCCCTTTCTTCTGTTTGTGTGGGCTCTCTTGTTGTACTTGGGTTTTTACCTTTTGTTGGTTTCTTTGATGGTGGTTTCTGTCCTGCAGTGGGTATACTGATGTTTACAGCTCCCACCTCTTCTTATATGTGATCAGTGGCAGGGGGTGGCCAAAATGGATTAAGACAGGTAGAGAGTATTTTATGGGATTTAAAATACCAGCAAGTAGAGAAGAGATAGGAGATTCTTTGGATAAATATAGCATTAACTGTGATATTTCACCCAACTAGCCACTTTTTATAAAAGGTGAAAGAGAGATAAGACTCTTGTTAGAGGGGAGGAGGATTGTGAGCTGAATCCAGAAAACACTTGTGCAAGGTTAGATGATGAGATATAGTGAGAGTAAAGAATAGAAAGTGAGCGTAGTATGCTAGAGAATAGAGTTAAGTGGGTAATAAAGTGAAGTGGGTTGAGATCAGGAATGGTTGCTATGTAGTATGTACAACTGTATGGAACAACAATTATTTACAGTAGTACTGGAACAGTGACAAGAAATAATGTGAGTAGTGTGACAAATATATGATTTGGATAACAAGAATAGAAAGTACATGATCAAAGAGTTGTGTGTTATTTGAACACAAGTGAAGTTGTAGGAGGGTGCAGCCAAAGGGTGCCCAAAAGAGCGATTTGTGGTGAAGTTTAGAAGTCAAGGTGTCCAGGAAATATTAAAAAAATATATAGGATGTCCTCACTTTCCACCCCAGGTGTGGGTTGGGGGAAGGGACAAATGGAGCAGGGCCATCGAAAGTTGTTTCCCATAGCAACAGCCTTGCAGCTGCCCTCTGGCGTGGTCTTTTAACATATCTATGGCCTTTGGCTGGTTACATAGATATGTTAAATAGCTCTGGCCAAGCTCTAAACCAGGGAAATGGAAGTAGTTTCCCCTAGTTATGGAGCCTGGGAGGCAACTCCCCCTGGTTACAGCGCCTGTACCTGTGTGAGAACTTGGAGATGATTGGTTCCGTGACATGGGGCTGCACCTGCCCAGACCCACAATGGCAGTCCAGTAAAGCTGGAAGGCTTTGAGAGTTCTGGCATGTGAAGCTGAGTGTGGGAGGAGTCGGAAATGGGGCTGCAGAGGAAGATTGGTGAGGGGATTTAAAAACCCAGACTTGGTGGCCATTGAAGAGAGAACCATGTGGCTTTAGCAGAGTGGGGACTCCCGCAGCCACGCAGACACCGTCCGAGATGCAGCTGTCTGTGGCTCCTCTACCGCCTGGATCCGAGCCCCAGAGAGCTCTGCAGCCGTGGACAAGAGAAGGGGCCACCAGTAAGTGACTCAGGAGCACCAGGTCACCGCCCAGCCGCTGCAGCCACTGCCAGGCCTCTGTGCACTGCACCCACACTCACCGCTCGGGCTCTTGGAGCCTCAGGCCAACCTTGCAGCCACCTGCTCTGGACCTGGGGCCAGAACACGATAAGCTCTGTGATAGTCCTCTGGGTGCTGCTGCTGCTGCCCCCGTTGCTCTCCCAGAAAGGGGGACCTCCACCCCCGCTCACCCTCCCTTCCCCGCAGCCTTGAGAAGAATCACCACGAGGCTTTAGCTGGAGATCCTGGCAACACAACCAATGGTGCTGGGAACTAAGGAAGGCCTGCCAGCTGAGCACAGATTAGTAGGAAAAACTGAGAGCTGCCTAAGTCACGGACTTCTATTTCTTTTCCTGAGATACAGTACCCCAGACTGGGCAAAGGGGGGAAGGAAGGACTGTGTGTGTTTGTGGGTGTTTCAAGGGACTTTGGGATTTTAACAAAGACATTAAGTCATTACTTTTAGCCTGTATAACTTAAATAAATAACTCTTTTCTTTTTCACCAATCTCTAGCATGGACAGCTATAATTCTCTGGCTTAGGGAAAGGTGAACCTAGTACAGGGGGACCCCAGGAGAAACGGGGATTAATTCCATAGCATTGTGGGACCCTCTTCCCTGGTGGGCAATCGGGGGAGGATCATGGGAAACCACATGCACAGTAGCTTTAAAGTAATGCAACTACTTGTATATACTCAGTAAAAGCCCACTAAAACTAGCCAGGAAGAATCCACCCTATAAGAATAAAGTCCCTCCAGCTCAGGAGGTCAATCTCTGCTTGGAGTTGGCCTGCTACCATGTTCTCTTCTATGAACTCTGGGTGTTTGGTTCAATTCTTTGTCCCGATCACTAAGAACCTGGTTACCTGTGCCCACCTGTGACAAAGTGAAAGAAGGAAAATTAAAATGTGATAAAGAAAGAATGAAGAAAACCAGTCAAACAATGCAATTAAATTAAGAAATAAAATGAAGAAAACTAAACATAAGGAAGAGAAAAAATACTAATAAAATAAAAGTAGTAAAAGTAATGAAAAAAATAATACACACAAACAATAAAATTCCAGTTCTATGAGATAGCAAAATGACATTTGCCTCAGTTTCTCAATTTTTGGAGTTAGCCTTGTGCTCCCCCTTTTGATCTATCTCTGGATCCATTGTAACTCCATGTCTTATTGTCTCACTTGGGGGAAGAAAAAATGGAAAAAAAAAGAGAGGAAAGATAAAAAAGTAAGTCTCTTGTTGACTTTAAGACATCTGATCAGTTCTGCTGGTCTTCCTGGATACCACAGGAAGAGGGGGGCTGGGCTTCACTTTTCTTCCTACAATTTTGTGAGGATGGGGACCAGGTCTGGGCCACAATATTCACAGTTGCTGAGCCTCCAGCCCAGGTCCTCTGTGTGCTGCCAGGCTCAAATCAGCCACTCAGTCTCTGGATGCACAGTGTGAGTCCAGAGTGGTCTCTTTCAACAAGTACAGGAACATGTCATCCTTCTAATCCTTACCCTGCCTCCTGAGTAAATTTTCTCAAAGGTTCCCTCTTTCCTGGGAATCTTCCCTCTGCCTTTAAAGAACCACAAGATCCAGCCCTTTCCTGTGCACCATTACTGTGCAACTTCTCCTGTTGCAGCCATGTTCCCAGCTGTGCTCCCACTTCTCACTTCCTTTTGTCTAGACTACACTTCTCTACCCCTTTCAGCTAGTAACTGTAACTTCTCCTTCAGGCACTGACTTAGCTATGATGTTACTCCCTTAGAGAGGCCATCATACAGGTAGCAGCATGAAAGGGTTGTCCAGACCCTCCAGTCAGATTCCCCTGTTACAAGCATGCAGAACTACATATGGAGTTACACACTAGCTTATTTGATTAAATTTCTCTCCCAATAAACATTTTATCTATCTATAAGGGCAGTAGGTTTTTGTTCACTATTGATTGGGTCCCTAGCACTGGAACAATGTTGGCACATAGCATGCCCTCAATAAATATCTGTGGAATTGATAGAAAAGAGAGTTGAGTGAAAAATATACTTCAAATATGTGATTGTTGTCATAGAAGCATATGTTCTAGATCAGGTTAGCTACTTATTGAAGGGAGGCAGAGTAGTGCACTGGATTAAAGTCATGATCTATGGAGTCAGAATGCTGGGGTTCAAATTCCTTCTCTGTACCTTTCTGGCTGAACACCATCTGGTAAATTACGTAACTACTCAGTGACTTGGTTTCCCTATTTGAAACTGTGAACACTTGTGCCCAAATCAGGGTTGAAGTTTGAATTGGATACACATGTCAAGCCTTAGCTTAGTGCTCATAGTAAGAACTCATACATGTTTACTGTTGCTGCTGCATCCAAGTGTGGGAAGCTAATTACTAGTGGCTGGCCAGGTTTGTAATGGAATTTCAGCTTAGAAAAAGGGGTTGGGGAGTTGTGTTTGTTCAGGATCTATGATGACAACCTTGGAATAAGTAACGTATCTTGGAACATTCTGACATTATTGGTCTTAGAAAGGTGCTAAGTAAGGCTTCCCCATTTACCCAGGAAGCCAGGAGATGTGTCTGCAGGGGAGGCTGCTGCTCTGCCTCCTTCCTCAGGGAAGGAGCATAACATCAAAGTTATCTTGAAGGAGTCTTTTCTGTGGTCAGCCTCAAGCCAAATACCATTTGTTTAGTTCAGAAATTTGATGTGCTCATTTATTTTTTGGCTTACTGATTTTTGCCAATATACAGTTCAAGTTCATATTGACTTGTAAAGACTGTATCTCTCTGCTCATTTATCTATCCATACATCTATCTTTTAACTATCTGACAAATAAACTAAATACATCTGGCTTATTCAGTCCACATTATAATAAAAGGAAAATAACATTAAGGATTAGTTCAGTGTGGGGTCCTGTGTTCTGTTACTGAATTTGGTCCTTATTTAAACTATGCAAGTGGTTCCTTATAGTTAATGTAGTTCTGAAATCATCTAAATCAGCACAATGTCCATGTCCCCAGAAACAGAGCATGAGGGTGACCTGCTGTGAGTGCAGGGAAAGCAGGTGGAGGAAAAACAAAGTGAGGCAAGTTTGGAGACTGTGTTCAATGCAACAACTATATTTAAACAGGAAAGGAATATGTTATTGAGTTACTTTTCTTGTGACTTGCTCTTTTTCTTTCATAACTTCACTATTAATACTGGAAAGGGAATTCTGAAGGGAGGCATGAAATATTAGAAAAATGTGGAAACAAAGCACCATTTGCAAGCACAATGAAAAAGACCATGAGGAGTGAACATATGCAGAGTAAATAGCAGAGATGTCAATGCTATTAAGAGTTTGGCCATTGAATCCCTGGCTGGCGTAGCTCAGTGGATTGGATGCGGGCTGGGAACCAAAGTGTCCCAGGTTTGATCCCCAGCCAGAGTACATTCCTGGGTTGCAGGCCATAACCCCCAGCAACCGCACATTGATGTTTCTCTCTCTATCTCCCTCCCTTCCCTCTCTAAAAAATAAATAAATAAATAAATAAAATCTTAAAAAAATGTTTTAAAAAAAGAGTTTGGCCATTGAAGGGAAGCTGGAAGACAAGCCATGACAAGCACCCACAATAATCCTTCTCCCAGTTTATAAAGCAGGCAGAGATCAAATGAAGGAGCTCAAGGTTAGAGTTACCTGTAACAACCTCACATTTGGATTCAGCATAGGAAGTCAGATGGCCATTAAAGGCACAAGGACTCTTTTTAGTGAAAGCAAAGAAGAAAAACCCTCAGGAGGAGATCCCAGTATGAATGATAGAGTGACTCGATGACCTCCACTATAGATGCACAGAGAGAATATTATTAGTTAACATGTTTGCTGGACTCAGAGGGGGGAAAGAAACCTAACTATGGTATTAGCAGTAGTCTAACAAAGACAATTTGATAAGTTGAGACACTGCTACCAGGTGGCCAGGGGGTATGGCCAAATATAGGTTTTCTTTATGAGATGACTATGATTAATACCTACAACAGGGAGCACTTTTAGTTTTAACAGTTAAGGTAATATGGGAAAACTATAGTCAGTAGGAAGCATTTCACAAAGGAGGAAATCTAGGCACCAAAAGGGTAGATTGCTTCCCAGGAGGAACATGGTGCAGAAATGTTCAGACTGAGCCTGGAAGACCCTAATCCAGCAGGGGGAGTCACACTCTAGCCTGTGCCTCCCAATTTTAGAAGTGTAACTGTAAAGCCAAGTGGGCACATATCCTGCCTAAGAACCATTTTAAACCCATTTTCCAGTAAAAGGGACAGAATTGGAAACTGGTGAAGATGGATATATGGCAGAAGTACAAATCCTTAAAATAGCATAAGGTGGACACATGGGCTATTTATGGGTTATGGTGATTTAGTTAATGCTAACCAGGAAATAACCAACACCAACCATTAGAATGTTTTCATGTGAAAATGGTGACAAAAAAAGACTTTATCTAGTGAATAAGTTCTGCATTGAGATAGAACTTTCAGAGACTGAAGACCTTGGGGAATAGATGTGTGGAAGTCAAGATGCAGCAGGAGAATGCTAAAGAGACGAAAGTAAAGAAAGTAGAGGTCAGGAGAACTGGCCTTTCTGGCAGCATCCATTCATTATTAATTATTCTAGACAACAAGGGTTTGTGGACAGAGTTGAAGGACTAGGGAGCCTTTAACTCATCATTTGGCAGCACCCTATGGTTCATTAAAAAGGAGATGGCAGAAGCAGTCAAGTGAATATTTGAAAACCCAAAGTTTCTTTTAAGATGATCATTTCTCCTAATAAGAGAATCTGTAAGAACATGACTTTTAACTCCAACTAGGGATTCAGAAGTGCTCTGAGATATAGAAATGGATCCCAAGGCCAAGCAGGAATTTGCTTATAACTGACCATAGCACACAGCTCTTACACAAGAGTCCTTCTGACCTGTGCAGATGTTTACATATTTCAAAAGCTTGTTGGAAACTGCTGCAGAGCAGTGAGCTCCAGCTTGTTTGTGTCTGGCGCTGGTGGTGGCTACATGTTTTTGCTCCAAGTTGGCCCCCTGGAGCACTCCAGCTGACACAGTTCAACTCAGGCTAGACCCATTCATCTTCACCTCTTTGCCCTTCAGCCTTGATGGAGGGCTGGAGACAGGAGCTGAATCCCAGCCCTGGGACCCAGAGGTGAGGTTTTCAGTTACCGTTGTCTCTTGGAATCAACAAATACTCTCATTAGAAGCAAACTTTGAGTCAATGGTTGTTTTCTTTTCCAATAGTAAACACCTTAAACAGCAAGTTTCATTGCTCCTCTCCCCTGCTTTACAGAGTAATTTTTTGTTTGTTTGGAATGAATTGGCTATCCCAGCTATCTCAGACAGATGTGTGTCCTTTTTTAAAGTTTTAAAAATTTATTTTATTTTATTATTTTAATTGTTGTTCAAGTACAGTTTTCTGCCTTTTATGCTCATCCCAGCCCACCCCTCCAGCCCTCCCAACCTCCCTCCCATTTCCACACACCCTTTGTTTTTGTCCATGTGTCCTTTATACTTGTTCCTGTTAACCCTTCCCCTTTTCCCCTGAAATTCCCTCCCTCTCCCCTTTGGTCTTGTCAGCCTGTTTTCTATTTCAGTGTCTTTGGTTATATTTTGTTTGTTTGTTTGTTTTGTTGATTAAGTTCCTGTTAAAGGTGGGATCATGTGGTATTTTTCTTTCACAGCCTGGCTTATTTTGCTTAGCATAATGCTTTCCAGTTCCATCCATGCTTTCATAAAGGGTAGGAGCTTCTTTCTTTCTGCTGCACAGAATTCCATTGTGCAAATGTACCATTCCACTCATTTACAGAAGGGCACTTGGGTTGCTTCCAGCACTTAGCTATTGTAAATTGTGCTGCTATGAACATTGGGGTGCATAGGTTCTTTTGGATTGGTATTTCAGTGTTCTTAGGATATAATGCTAGCAGTGGAATTGCTGGGTCAAAAGGCAGATCTGCTTTTAGTTTTCTGAGGAAATTCCATACTGTTTTCCATAGTGGTTGTACCAGACTGCATCCCACCAACAGTGCACTAGGGTTCCCTTTTCTCCACAACCTCTCCAAAACTTGTTGTTTGTTGCTTTGTTTAATGATGGCCATTCTGACCGGTGTGAAGTGGTATCTCATTGTGGTTTTAATTTGCACCTCTCTGATGTCTAGTGATACTGAGCATCTTTTCATATGTCTCTGGATCCTCTGTATGTCCTCCTTAGAGAAGTGTCTGTTCAAGTCCTTTGCCTTTTTTAAAATTGTGTTATTTGTCTTCTTAGAGTCGTGTGAATTCTTTCTATATTTTGGAGATCAAACCTACGTCTGAGGTATCATTGGCAAATATGTTTTCCCATACAGTTGGTTCTCTTTTGATTTTAATGCTGTTTTCTTTAGCTGTGCAGAAGCTTTTTATTTTGATGAGGTCCAATTTGTTTATTCTTTCCTTTATGTCCCTTGTGGTATAAGTTGGTGATCTAGTTTCATTTTTTTTTTTTTGTATGTAGCTGTCCAGCTCTCCCAACACCATTTGTTGAAAGGCTACTTTTACTCCATTTTATGTTGCTGCCCACTTTGTCGAATATTAATTGACTGTAGAAACTTGAGTTTGTTTCCAGTCTCTCTGTTCTCTTCCATTGGTCTATGTGCCTGTTTTTATGCCAGTACCAGGCTGTTTTGATTACAAAACAAGTGGCCTTGTAATACTGTTTGACATCAGGTATTGTGATCCCTCCTACTTTGCTCTTCTTTCTCAAAATTGCAGCAGCTATTGGGGGTCGTTTATGGTTCCATATAAATTTTTGAAGTGTTTGTTCTATGTCTGTGAAATATGCCATTGATACTTTAATAGCTATTGTGTTGAATATGTAAATTGCTTTGGGTAATATGGACATTTTGATGATGTTAATTTTTCTGATCCATGAACATGGTATATGTTTCCATTTGTGTCTTCCTTCATTTCTTTCTTCAGTGTCGTGTAGTTTTCTGAGTGTAGGTCTTTTACCTCCTTCATTAGGTTTATTCCTAGGTATTTTACTTTTCTTGTTGGTATATCACATGGGATGTTTTTGCTGATTTCTGCTTTTGATGTTTCATTGTTGGTATAAAAAATGCCTTTGATTTCTGGATATTGACTTTGTATCCCACTGTTTTGCCAAATTGATTTATAAGGTTGAGCAGTTTTTTGGCCGAGTCTATAGGATTTTAGTCTCTATGTCATTTAATTCTGCACTGATCTTGTTTATTTCCTTCCTTCTACTTGCTCCGGGCTGTCTTTGCTGTTGTTCCTCAAGTTCTTGTAGGTATAGAGTTAGGTTGTTTGTTTGAAATGTTTCTATCTTTTTTTGGTAGGCCTGTATCACTATGAGCTTCCCTTTCAGGACTGTCCTTGCTCTGTCCCATAAGTTTTGGGTTATTGTGAATTCATTTTCATCTGTTTCCAGAAACTTTTGATTTCTTCCTTGATCTTATTCCTAACCCATTCATTGTTTAATAGCATGCTATTCAATCTCCATGATTTTGAATGTTTTGGGTTTTTTTCCGTTGAGGTTAGTTTCTAGTTTCAGTTTCTTGTGGTCTGAGAAAATGCTTGATATGATTTCAATTTTTTGAATTTGTTCAGTCTGATTTGTGTCCTATCATGTGTTCTATCTTTTAAAATGTTCCATGTTCATTTGAAAAGAATGTGTATTTAGCTTCTTTGGGATGAAGTGCTGTATATATAACAGTTAAGTTCATTTCATCTGGGGCATATTTCAATGACACAATATCTTTGTTGATTTTTTTTTGGAAGATCTGTTCATTTTTGACAGCGGGATGTTAAAATCCTCTACTATAACTCTGTTGGTGTCAATATCTTTCTTGAAGTCCTCTAAGATTTTCTTTATGTATTTGGGTGTTCCTATGTTGGGTGCATATTTGTTTACAATGTTTATGTCTTCTTGGTAGATTCTTTTCTTGAGTATTATGAAGTGACCTTCCGGGTCTCTCTTTATGGACCTTTTCTGAAGTCTATTTTTTTTCCTGTCCATTTTCTTGGGAGATTTATTTCCAGCCCTTCAGTTTTAGTCTGTGTAGGTCTTTTTGATACAGGGTGCATCTAAGAGGGGGGCCCCAAATAGGAATTTGGAATGGGGTCCAGAACTCAAGGTGTCCAGGAAATATTTGAAAGATGTATAGGATGTCCTCACCCCTTCCCCCCACAGGTGTGAGTTTGGGGAAGGGACACATAGAGCAGGAATATGCAGGGCTGTTTTGTACAGCAACAGCTTTATAGCTAACCTGTGGTATAATCTTTAACTGGTTGCATAGATATGTTAAATAGCTATGGCCATGCTCTGAGCCAGGGAGATGGAAATGACTTCCACCCAAGATGAAACTGGGGGCAGGTACCCCTGGTTACAGCATCTGTGTGGGAGCTTGGACAAGATTGGCTCCATGACATGGGGCCACACCTGCCCATACTCACGATGGCAGCACAGCAAACTTGGAAAAATTCAGGAATGCTGGCACGTGTAACTGATTGTAGGATGAGTTGGAAATGGGAGTACAGAAGAAGATTGGTGTGGGGATTTAAACCCAGACAAAGCAGCCATTAAGGAGGAGAGAACCACTTCATCTTGCCATAGTGAGAACCCTCGAAGCTTTTGTAGAAGAGGACCATGTGGCTTTGGGGTGCTCCCTTTGGCCACATGGCCTAGGAAGCAGGAGAGACTTTGTCTGGAAGAAGGGTAAAAGAACTCTTGCCAGTAGGCCATGAGATGGTGCCACATGGCTTTGGATTAGCTAGAGATACTGAACGGTGACACAGCTGATGGTTACAGCAACCTGAATCATGGATGTCTACTACTTTTCCTGAGATACGGTACCCCAGTTTAGGGCAGAGGGAGAAGGAAGCATTGTGTGTGTCTGTGGGTATCCTAAAGGACTTTGATATTTTAATGAGACATTAGGTCACTACTGTAAGTCTATATAGCTTTAAATGAACACTTCCTTTCCTTTTCACAAATCTCTGGCATTGAGAGACATCTTTCCTCTGGTGGCAGACAAGTGAACTTAGTGGGGGGTCCTTTCGGTAATAGCATATCATACCCCCCTTGGCCCTGTTCTGTAACGTTTTGTCCTGAGGTGGATCTCTTGTAGGCAGCATATGTGTGGGTCATGCTTTCTTATCCATTCAGCTATTCTATGTCTTTTGATTGGAGCATTTAATCCATTTATGTTTAAGGTTTTTATTGATAGATACTCATTCCTTGTCATTTTTACTGTATTTTATTGATTATGCTATTACAGTTGTCACATTTCCCCCTCTTCACTCCCCTCCACCCTGCACACCCTCTCCCACCCACATTTATCCCCTTTAGTTCATGTCCATGTGTCATAAATTCTTTAGCTTCTATATTTCCCATACTATTCTTACCCTCTCCCTGTCTATTTTCTACCTACCATCGATGCTACTTATTCTCTGTACCTTTCCCCCTCTCTCCTCCTACCTCTCCCCTGTTGCTAACACTCCATGTGATCTCCATTTCTTTGGTTCTGTTCCTTTTGTTTCCTTCTAGTTGATTGCTTAGTTTGCTTCTTTGTTTTAGGTGTGGTTGTTAATAATTGTGAGTTTGCTGTCCTTTTACTATACATGTGTTTTATCTTCTTTTTCTTAGATAAGTCCCTTTATCAATTCATAAAATAAGGGCTTGGTGATGATGAACTCCTTGAACTTGACCTTATCTGAGAAGCACTTTATCTGACCTTCCATGCTAAATGAAAGCTTTGCTGGATAGAGCCATCTGTGATGTAGGTCCTTGCATTTCATGAATTGGAATACTTCTTTCCAGCCCCTTCTTGCCTGCAAGGTCTCTTTTGAGAAATCAGCTGACAATCTGATGGGAACTCCTTTGTAGGTCACTGTCCCCTTATCTCTGGCTGCTCCTAGGATTCTCTCGTTCATTTTTACCTTGGATAATGTGATTATGATGTGCCTTGGTGTGTTTTTTCTTGGGTCCAACTTGTTTGGGACTCTCTGAGCTTCCTGGACGTCTTGGAAGTCTATTTCCTTTGCCAGAATGGGGAAGTTCTCCTTTATTATTTGTTCAAATAAGTTTTTCACTTGTTGCTCTTCCTCTTCCCCTTCTGGTATCATTGTCATTTTTCTACTTGTGTTTCCGTTTCTCTCTGTCTCTCTCTGTCTCTCTGTCTCTCTCTGTCTCTCTCTCTCTCCCTCTCTCTTCCTTCCTTTCCTTAAAGCACACCCTTTAGTGTCTCTTGCAGACCTGGTTTGGAGGAGATGCATTCTTTTAGACTTCTTTTGTCTGAGAAGTTCCTTATTTGGTCTTCTATCTTGATTGAGAGTCTTGCTGGGTAAAGTAGCCTTTGTTGCAGACCTCTGGTTCTCATTATTTGGAATATTTCTTGCCATTCTCTTCTGGCTTGGGGTGTTTCCTTTGAGAAGTCAGATGCTAACCTTATTGGGGCTTTCTTGTATGTTACTTCCTGTTTCTCCCTTGCTGCCTTTAAGATTCTCTCTTTGTCTTGGAATTTTGCCATTTTAATTATGGTGTGTCTTGAGGTGGGCCTCTTTTGGTTCCTCTTGAGTGGGACTGTCTGTGTCTCCTGGATTTGTGTGACATTGTCTCTCACCAAATTAGGGAAGTTTTCCATCATTACTTTTTCAAGCAGGTTTTCTATACTTTGCTCCTCCTCTTATTTTTTTCCCTTTTCTCCTCCTCCCCCTCCTCCTCCCCCTTCTTCTTCTTCTTTTTTCTCCTTCTCCTTCTTCTTCCTCTTTTTCTTCTTCTTCTTTCCTTTTGTTTCATATTGCCCTGCATTTCTCTTAATTCCTCTTCATTCTTTCTGAGCCTCTTTTCCTTTTCTTGCTCTTTCTGGGTGTTTTTTTTCTACTTTGTCCTCCAGCTCACTGATCCAATCTTCTGCTTCATCAATCCTGCTTTGATTCCTT
This sequence comes from Phyllostomus discolor, assembly GCF_004126475.2. Lineage (NCBI taxonomy): Eukaryota > Metazoa > Chordata > Mammalia > Chiroptera > Phyllostomidae > Phyllostomus > Phyllostomus discolor. The sequence continues at coordinate 100,699,502 of NC_040907.2, forward strand.
TTACAGTGTTCTTCAGTTCAGAAACTGTGTTCTTCATTTCCTCTTGGTCCTTGTTGATAGTTTCTATTTCCTTTTTCATGCTGACATAGTTTTCAGTGAGTTCATTGTAGTTTCCCTATAGTTTCTGGTAATTCACTGTGGTGCTCCTTGAGTTTCCTGATAACCATTGCTTTGAACTCTGTATCTGATAGTGAGTTGTCTCTATTTCATTTAGCATTTTTTTCTGAGGCTTCCTCCTTTCCTTTCATTTGGGGGTTGTTTCTTTGTCTTCCCATTGTTTGTGAGACTTTTCTTGTTAGCCTCAGCTTCTTAAATTGATCTTTTATGACTCTCTGGGTTTATGGTGTGAATTTTTATGGTAGTATACCTGTGAGATTCAGTGTGCTGTCTCCTTGACCTCCCAAGCTCACTGGTCTTGGGCTGTCATTTAACTTGGCTCTGTGTTTGTCTTTGGGTTTTGAGTCTTTTCGGGTCTTTCTTTGGTGGGTTCTGACCTCCAGCTGGTGAACTGAATCTTACTTTCTCCACTACCTCTTGTATTTTGTTGTACTGGTGTGGGCAGTTCGTGTTCAAGTTGGTTCTTCCATGTGTACAATGTTTTGAGGATTTTCTCTTGCTCTTGTTCAGTTATTTGTTCTGGGTAATTTCTCCACTATTTAGTTGTATTTTCGGATAGGTCCTGGGTTGTGGTTACTGTGGATTCCACTCCCTCCTTCACTTTCTTCTGTTGTTATTTGTTGGTGGTTCCTTTGTTGTTGGGTTTCCTCTTCCAGTGGGTATCTTGGTGTTCACAGCTTTCATCTACTTTTTTTTTGGTGATCATTTGGAGGGGGAAGGCAAGATGGTTTAAGACCGCAAGAGTGTATTCTATGATATTTACAGTAGCAGCCAGAAGAGAAGAGATAGGAGATCCTTTATCTATGTATAGTGTTAACCAGAATCTTCCACCCAATTAGCCATGTTTTAGAGAGGATGGAAAGAAGGTAAGACTCTTGTTGGAGAGGCAAGGATTGTGAGTTGGATCTATAAAGCAGTGAGGTTGTGGGAGGTCAGATTCTGAGATAAGGTGAGAGTAAAGGATAGTAAATAGGTGTAGTGTGTTAGAGAATAGAGTTAACCACTACAGTAATAGAGTTCAGGAAATGGTGAAGTGGGCTAAGGTCTGGGAGGGGTGTTGTATAGTATTTACAATTGTGTGAACAGCTATCATTTAAAATAATATTTGAGCAGCAATCATATGACAGAATATATGTGATCCAGATAACAAGAATAGGGATTATAGGACCTTGAGTAGTGTGCTAGTGGAACACAAGTGAAGTGAAAGACACTAGATTAGCAATACACTATGAAAGAGAGAACAGGGGAAACCTGTCAATGATACAGCTTAACCCACCAAGCAAAGAAGACTAAACAGAAAGAAGAGGAATACAAAAATACTATTAAAATAACAGATGTAAGAATGTGACAGGACATAGCTGAGCAGTAGCTATTCTTAGGTAGGAGCTGACCAGCAGCTGTTCCCAAGGCAACAGCCATTATCTCAAGGCCAAAACACTGACCTTTGCTTATGCTTCTGTATGCTTGCTTTTAGCAGTTGTTCCCCCCTCCTTTTCTGCCTGTGTAACAAGTATATAAAGAAAACTCCAGCTTGAGCTCATTGCTCAGAGAATTTGGGTAGTTAACCCCTCTGAGCCCGCACATATTAAAAGTTTGTGCCTCGCCATCTTCCCCTGCATGTGACTTATTTTCTGCAACATTTTGGTTCCCTGACTGGGAACCCCACTCACACAAGCCAGCATTTTGCCTCTGGTGAAGGTGACCAAGGGAGTCGGCGGGGGAGCCCTGCCTCAAGGGAAGGAGCATGTGCCCCGGATGTTTCAGGCTTCCCGGGGTGGAGACTCCCGTGCTGAGTTCCCGACTGCTCTAAGACCTGGGCGGAGGGGGAGAGATGAACCACGAACTGTCAGAAACGCCAATCGGAATCGGTAAGTGTCCTGGGGCCGGACTCGAGATCAGAGAGAGATTGATCACCTCTCAACCAGAAAATTCAGGAGTCTGGGCCAAGACCCAGACCATCCGACCCCTACTCAAGGGAGGAACAGTTATAACCTCTGTGTGTGGCTGTGTGTGTGAATGTATCTGTGACTCCACAAGCCGGCCAGGTTTACAGAGTCAGATTGGGCCCTCACTTGTGGCGGGCATGCGAAAGATCCCCTTTTCCTTTGTTTGCCTATGCTGATTGGGAGAATTCATCATGGTGGGGGGGGGGTTCTGCCACAGTACTATATTGCATGTATGTTGGAAATCGGACAGCAAGCCATGTGGGTACGCCACCATTTTGGGTAAAATGGAGGACAAGCCACGTGAGTGCCCCACTGTGGGGGGTGGAGCATGCATGGTTGTCATCATCTTGGATGATGGGTCACGTGAGAGCCCCTCCATCTTGGAACCGGGCAAGGTGCCAGGCTAAGGGCTCTCTTCAGATTATAGGCTATATGCTGCTGCTGTGTGGGCACTGCATCAGTCTGGTTCTCTGTGTAACTTGTTTTGATAAGAATGGCTCTGGTTCTGAAGGACATGAACTGAGGTTCAAGGGTAAACATCTGACCTGTAGGGTTTTTGCAGGGTCTGAGCTTCAGAAAACTGCAGGATGTCCCTGCAAATCTAGGGAATTTTAGTGGAAGTTACCTGAAGTGCCAGGAACTTTTGGCTGCCACATGCTGAGTTTAAGTATAGTCCTTCCCAGTGTGGGAAAGGAACCGGGATTAAAAGAGAATGATGGTTAAATCTGATTGAGTAAAAGTATGTATAAAAACGTGAAATTTTAAACCTGGAGTAAAGGAAACCCCAAGTATTTATTTTCTGGTTTTGTGGGGGGGAAAAGGCAAATTTCTAACATTGGTGTTGTTTCTGATCAGAAACCCTCTGAACTTAAAGACCTAAGGAAAGGTCATCTGTAACCGGTTGGGGAGAATGCCTTTGCCACTCGGGACCCAGGAAGGATCATTTGGGGCTGATGAGTGCTTCAGCCAGAGCAAAGCAGCATGTCTTTGCCAAAAGACCAGGCCTAAAGGAGCATGTCTCTGCGAGGCACTGACAGACTCATTGGTGCAAAACAATGCCCCTACCTGTGTATTGTTCTGGAACTCTGTGTTTTGGATTTTGCTCTGTATCTGCTCTAAAAAGGAAATTGAGGATTCCAGGGAAGGTTGAAACTTCACACATTGTAGGACAGTAAATAAAAAATGTAACATATATATACATATATATATATATATATATATATATATATGAAGAAGGTCTGTAGGAAACTACAAAGATAAATGGAAAAGTAAAAGTATTAGGAAGGAATTATGTGATATTAGTTAATAATAGAAAATATAAGGTACAATCTTAATAAATATCAGAAGGAATATGAAAGAAAAAAATAGAGGGTTTGTAAATGTTGCAGAAAATCTGTGGAAGTAAAAGTTTTTAAAAAAGCCTAGTAAATATCAGAAGGGAAAAGATTTTCCTTCACACTTTGTATTTTTCTCCCTACCTGATCCCTCCAGAATTTGGCATTCTGAAGGAGTAAATGATAACATAAGGTTTCTTTGCATAAAACCAATAAGACCAGTAGTTAATAGTGGTTTTGTTAACCAAGACTTTAACTGGAATGTCACGTCTAAAGGAGGCATGTAGGAGTTCTGGCCATCACCAGAAAGCCCTGAGGAACTGGAATTGACTTGCGAAGCTACTGTAAGCTCACGAGGAAAGCCTGGTATTTTGGTTGGTTGTGCAGTTCATGGCAGTCTTTCCAGGGAAGGAACTCAGGTTGCTTTCATGAAAGATAGCCAAAAAGGAACCTGTGGGCACAATGGAGGCCTCAAGGATCTAAGTGAAACAACAGGAGAAGCAAGATGGCAGATGTGTGGCTCTGCTTCTGTGCTGCAAGGGGCAGACTAAAAAGTCAATCTAAAGGTTCCCTGTGTGAGTTCCAGCAAAGCAGACTTAAAAATCATAAGTAATCCAGGCTGCTCTTGGTGTGTTTATGCACAAGAACATTCAAAATGAAAAGCAGAACTTCCTTTAATAACAATGAGGGTGATCTTAAGGAGAAAAATTGTGGTTCAAGGAAAATCACAATGCTCAGTATTGGACACCAGAATGACACAGCTGACTGTCTTGAAAGTGTTTTTTCATTTGAAAGTTGAAACTGGTTTTGTAATATCATCAGAAATGTACAGTTTACAGGTATGGAGAACCTGTCAAATTGCCATTGCTGAATGTCATTGCAGGAAAGACCTCACAACTGAATGTCTTCCCAAAAGACAGTCTCACAGGCACAGAGGCTGGTTTGGGGACTATTGTGTGAATTAACCTGTGTGCTCTTCTGTTTTCATAGGACATATGCCTATGACTTCATTACCTGAGTAATTGGTTGCAATATAGGCCTCACTTAAGGAGCCCATTCTTCATCATCGTCCCCTGAAAATCAATGGTTTGGCTAAACTGATTGGTTGGATTAGTAAGCAGTTTGGGCCATCTGTGGGCTTTACTTTAAAACTGATTTTCCCTTTTCTGTCTTGATAGCTTGGACAGGAAAGGTTCAGATATCTGGAAGGAGGGAAATCCTAATATATTCCCCTCAGCCCAAGTAAAGTATAATGGGCCACAAGAGTTTGGGATGGGTGTAGCATGCCTTGTACACCTTCCTCCAGATAAGCCATTCTTTACCTAAGCCCCTGCCTTTGTCATTTAGTGGTTATGATTTAATTGTGCCTTCCAACTCTTTCCAAATCTGTCACCTCCAGAATATGACCAGGATGCCAACGGTCCAGTAATGCCAGCCTTTGGACACCAAGCCTGCAACTTCCTGTTAACAGCCAACTAACCAGGATTCTGTAAGGTCCTTCCCCTTACAGGAAGGACTTCCTCCGTGCTGCACCTCCTTTCAGGGCACCCCAGACCCACAAGTAGGTAGAACAACGTCCATTTCCAGCCGGAAGCAGTTACAAGAAGATAAGAGCTTTGTCCATTGTCCTTTAAAAAATTTAAAGTGGGTGTATATCTAAAATGAGGAATTGTTACAGGGTGCAGCCAAGAGAGAGGACCCCATATGGGCATTTAAAACGGGGTCCAGAACTCAAGGTGTTCAGGAGATTTTAAGATGTTTTCACCTCTTCCTCCACAGATGTGAGTTGGGGGAGGGACACACAGAGCAAGAACATGCAGGGCTATTTTGTACAGCAACAACTTTACAGCTAATCCATGGCATAGTCATTTGACATACCTATAGCCTTCAGCTGGTCACTTAAATATGCTGAATAGCTGTGGCCATGCTCTGGGCCAGGGAGATAAAGAAAGACTCCGCCACCCAAGATGTAATGGGAGGCAGGTCCCCCAAGTTACAGCACCTGCGTAGGAGCTTGGAGAAGATTGGCTCCTTAACATGGGGCCACACCTGCCCAGATCCATGATGGCAGCCAGAGGGGTGCGGGTACCGGCCCATCCAGAATCTGCGGGCCGTCAACAAAGCAGCCATCACCCTCCACCAGTCGTCCCGTACCCATACACCCTCCTAAGCCAGCTTCCCCCAACAGCAACGTGGTTTACCTGCCTTGATCTGAAGGATGCCTTCTCCTGCATTCCTGTGGCACCTTCCTGCCAACCCATTTTTGCCTTTGAATGGAAAAATCCGCACACTGCGGTCAAGACTCAGTTAACTTGGACTAGATTTCCCCAGGGGTTTAAGAACTCCCCAACCTTATTTGGGGAAGCCCTAGCAGGAGACCTGAAGCCCCTCACTAAGGGGGATGGACCTGACAATTCTGCAATACATGGATGACCTCCTCCTGGTGGCCCATCCCAGGAACTGTGCTGGGAGGGAACACACAAGCTGCTGAAGTGCCTGGCTGAATTAAGGAAAGAGCACCAGAAGCACATCCTGAACACACTCCTACTCTTCACGTCAAGTTGCAGAGGGCACGTGCTGTGTATCTGAAGTGCCCCCATAGCTGTCCACGCAGTCCTCTGTCATGGCCCTTCACAGTGCTCCATTGGGTTCACCTGCCCCAGTGGCCTGCAAGCTCCCTTGGGGCTCCAGTAGTGTTGCCAGGTGCAGAGCTCAGCAACCAGGCTTGTCAGAAGTACTCACGGTGTGATCAGGGGAGTGGACAGAAAATGGTAGAGTTGCCAACACCCTCCAGAACCTTGTCTGATTTCTGAGAAAAATGCTCGTTCTCCTGAGGAAAGGCCAGCCTGCACCCTGCTGCTGTGGAACTTGGCCCTACTACCAGGCTTTAAAGGATCCGGACATTAAGCCCTTAAAATGGGGAGAAAATGAAGAAAAAGCCTTCCAAGATATCAAGGGGTGCCTCAGTGATGTTCTTGCCCTTGGACTGTCAGAGCTGGGGCAGCCTTTTGATCTGTATACCCACAAGAGAGACAAGGTAGCCCTTGGGTCCTGACCCAGCCTGTCAGACCATGGCAACACCTGGTGGCTCACTTGTCTAAGCAGTTGAACCATGTCACCACTGGCTGGCCACCTTGTCTGAGGGCAGTCGCTGCTGCCGTAACCCTCTTACAAGAGGCAGACAAGTTAACTCTAGGCCAAGAAGTCATTCTTCATGTGCCACATGCAGTGAACAGCCTCCTTGCTGGGCAGGGGCATAAGTGGCTGTCAAACCCTAGACTGACTCAGTACCAGGACATCCTCCAAGGAAACCCGAGGGTGTATGTTAAGACCATGAAACAAGTCAATCCAGCCACCTACTTACCGGCAGAAATTGGAAAGATGGACCATGACTGTCCTGAAGTAACTGAAGAGGTTCACACCAGCTGGCCAGACCTCCAGGACCAGCCCCTGGCCCAACCTGATGTCACCCACTACATGGATGGAAGCAGCTATATGGTTGAGGGCAGGAGAGTCGCTGGGTACGCAGACCAGAAAACTGGACTTCCCTGGACAGACTTGCTGCTGCTAGCATTGCCTAGGTTGCAGGAGTCACCCCTTGGATCCACTACAGCTGGGCCAAAAGAGCAGCAGATCCCGAGGACCCGAGGACTAGGCCTGCACCTAGAATACGCACGCTGAGGCACTGAGAGGATGCCAGCCAGTAAAGAAGACACCAAGGAATGGACCATTGTTCCACAGGGTACCTGAGTTTAATTGGCACATTTGCAGGAGCATTGGGAATTGGACTAGTGACTGTGGCCCCTGTGGAATGGAATCCCTGCAGAGCAGGTCACCCTAGAAATAGTTTATCTCTGTTTGGTCTCTGCATTTGGATTTATTGTATGCTTTGCTTAACAAATGTGGCCCCTGTCTCAGCCCCAGCCTGCAAATGAAATACCCCGGGCATAAAATTATGCTCAACGGTAGAGTGGTCTCTTACTATCTCCCAGGGTCAGCTTTCAGCTCCTCCACTGACATGCCATCGGGTTGTGTTCAGCCACAGCAATCCCTCTGCACTTAGGGAGGGAAGGTATACCAGAATGGAGTAACATCCAGGGCCATAGAATACCAGACCCGGAGGTGTCAGGCAGGTGTCATGGGACCCTGCATCCTCCAGACCTTGGTCCAACACCTAGGGCCACAGTGACTCATAGGGCAGCCGCCAAGGTGCTAGCCCTCCAGCGGTACCAACACCAGTATCAGCAGTTGTAACCCTCCCAAGGACCTCAGCCTTATAGTTAGGTATATAGTGATGCTAAAAGGTATAAAACACCTTATAGGATCAAAGCGGGGGATGTGACAGGACATAGCTGAGCAGTAGCTATTCTTAGGTAGGAGCTGACCAGCAGCTGTTCCCAAGGCAACAGCCGTTATCTCAAGGCCAAAACACTGACCTTCGCTTATGCTTCTGTATGCTTGCTTTTAGCAGTTGTTCCCTCCTCCCTTTCTGCCTGTGTAACAAGTATATAAAGAAAACTCCAGCTTGAGCTCATTGCTCAGAGAATTTGGGTAGTTAACCCCTCTGAGCCCGCACATAATAAAAGTTTGTGCCTCGCCATCTTCCCCTGTGTGTGTTATTTTCCGCAACAAGAATAATGAAAAATATTTTCATTACAAATGAAAATATCACAAGTTATTTCATTACAAGTTATTACAAATATGCAATAACTTTCAGGTTTTCTGTAATAGCAAAGTGAAATTTGTCTCACTGTCTCAGCTGTTGGGATGGCCCCTCTCTGAGTCCAACTCTGGTCTTTTCACAGTTTCATTTTTTTTTGTCTCATTTGTGAGAATTTAAAAAAAAATGAAGAAGAAGGAAGGAAGAAGAGATAAAATTAGAAAGAAAGAAGGGATAAAATAAGAAAGAAGGAAAGAGAAGAAAAAGGAGTTGAAAGTTAGAAAGAAAGAGAAAGAAAGAAAGAGGGAGAAAGAAAGAAAGAAAGAAAGAAAGAAAGAAAGAAAGAAAGAAAGAAAGAAAAGAAAGAATTACTTAAAAAAAAAAGCCTCTTGCTGGTTTCAAACTTACCAAACTGGTTTTTCTGCTCTTGCTGGCTGCAGCAGGCTGAGGGGCCATTGGTTTCCCTTTTCTCCCTCTCTGATCTGCACTCAGTCAGCCTAGGGCTGCACTCTCCCCAGGGCTAGTTGGATGCCTCTCCCTGGGGCTTTGGGTGTGGGATCCAGGCCTTTCTCAGAGCACTCTCTCCCGGAGTTATGGCTGTAGGCTTGGGGCCTTCCACAGAGTGCAGTTTCCCTGGGTTATGGGTGTGCGCACTCAGCTATGCTGCCTCTGATCCCACAGGTTTGGGAACACGCTCTTCTCAGGGTTATGGGGGTGAACAGGGCCTTCCACAGGACCTCAAGAGGGCTGAATGGCTGGGTGGGGAGGAGGCCAGAGTGGCTGCTGCAGAAGAATTCCCCAAACAGTGTCTCTTTTTTCACTTTTTCTTTTTGAGAAATTCCTCCTACTCAAGCCTGCTGCTCCATATAGGGGCCTGGCATCTCACACAACCCAATGCTCCAACCAGTCTGGGGACTATTGGGGTCAGGACCCATCATGGCCCAACTCTCAACTCTCCCCAGCCAGCGTTTATAGTCTCTGTGGGTGTTCACAGCCCCTGTGTGTTTACCACTTAGTCCTTATTTACCTCTCTGTGACTTCAAGCAACAAGGTCTCTCCTGGTGCTGCTCAAATCTTGTTTGGCAGGGGAGGGAGCAGTTGACCCAGCTCTCTCCTAAGAACCCTGTGGCAGACCTGGTGGGCGCCGGGCCTGGAGCTGCAGCCATGTGGCCCCTCGCACCTTATTGTCCTGAAGCACTCTCTTCACTGTCTGGTTTTTCAATGTCTGCTACAATTTTTGGTCTCCTATCTTCACATATGGTGGGGTACTGCTGGCTGTTTGCTCTGTTCCTCCATACATTGGCTAGGTTTCTCTCCCATGTGTAGGAAAAAGTGGAATCCACTCCCTCCTACCTTGCTGCCATCTTCCCTCCTCCTGGATGTGTGTTCTAATGTGCTGCTCTATCAGCATTGTCTGGACATCAGCAGTTATGCATTCAGGCATCATAAAGATGATATGCACCCAGTGTCAACTCAGGGCTGGGTGCTCCTGAGGAAGGGGGTACTCACACAGGTGCATTTTGTAGTGTAAAGAAAACCACTGCTTTTAATGGAAACCTTTATAAATATGTGCAAATGCTTCTGTGCTTTGCTAAGCAGAAATACATCATGCAATTCACTTCCTCTTGATGGTACTTGAAAATCATTGTGAACAGCAATTACTGGGATCTTCTACATTCTTTTTCTAAAAGCAATGTCCAGGGATTTACAGGTCTTGTAGAATGCTGTCCCCTGCAATGAACCATCCCAAACTTCAGTGAATAAAAGAGAAAAAGAAAAAAATTTCTAGGAAACAAAACAACTAGACAGTTTTTAAAAATTTGCTCTTTTAACTATAAGAATTATACATGTTTTTTGCAGAACACTGTTATATATAAAATATTAAAATAAAAATAAAAATCACTGCATGAGATTTAAAGTAGCTTTTTGCTGCCAGCTACCACTGTTACTATTTTGTTACTATTTTGTTTGATCTGTAGGTGCTTATTAAAAATCTCTCTCACTTCCTACTAGTAGTTCTCATCTCTCTGTCAAGGTTCTCCTTGTGTTCTGTGACTACTGCTTTTATTTGTGGATAAAATGATGTTGTGGTTTCAAGAAGATAAGTTAAATGTGATTATGAATATATAAAATTCCTCTACACTCTTATTTAAGAATTATAAAATTAGTTCAATTTATAAACTGTATCTTGCAAATAATATCATCAGTTCAAGTGTATAAAAAGCTGGTGGAATTGGCAAATAGTCCTTAATCTCTTTGAATCTTTCACAGCTACTCTATAAGACTTCAAAATTTTGCAGGTAGTTTCTAGAATAGAAGGCATCAGATTTTCTTCTGTTTTGTCTACTATAATGAAGTACCACAGACTGGGTGGTTTAAACAACAAAAATTTATTTCTGACAGTTCTGGAGGTAGGACTCTAAGATCAAGGTAGAGGTCGATTCAGTTCCTGGTGAGAACCTTCTTGGTTTTCAATGGCTACCTTCTCCTTATGTCCTCACATGGGAGAGAGAGATAGGAAGAGAGAGATAGGAAAAAAGATCTTTCTTGTCTCTTCTTCTAAGAACACTAATCCTGAAACGAGAGGATGACTGAGTCTGGGTCTCATGCTGTCTGTCACCACTCAGTCAAAAAGAAGAATCATGGATTGGACTCTAATTGTGTTTTTATTAATGCCAGAGGCTAGCAGTCTGAGAAGGTGGTGGGTAAAAACCATAATAACCATCTTAACCCAAGCCCCCAGAAGCAAGTTTATATAGGGGAAATGTTGGATTTTGGAGGGGGAAATTTCCAGAGGCAATGGGGGAACTCAAGAGTTGGAAATATTTAGTTTTAGGTAATAGTTAATAAGCTGAGTAGTTAATGCATGTAAAAAAGCTATTGTTTCAGGAACTGAAGATATGACCCATCCTGACTCCAGCAGACCACAAGCAATTCCACCTTTATGACCCAGGAGAACTGCAAGCAATCAAGATGGTATCTGAGTCATTGTGTTCCAGGGATACACATCCTGCCACCCAGGACACAAATGAGGAAAATCACCCAGGACACAGGACACAGATAAAGAATCTCCAGTCAATGGATGGAAGGATGCTAGGGAGATGGCCAGACTGCAGATTTTATTTAATTAACCTCTTTCCTGAATTCCAAATCCCTTACCTACACCTTCTTTTCCCTGAATTTCAAATCCCTTATGTACACTTTTTTCCTCCTTATAAAAAAGGCTGGGTTGAAAGGAAATGTAAGACGGTCTTTTAGGGTACATAATCTACCATCTTCTCAGATCGCTGGCCATCTGAATAAAGCACCCATAAAGATTCAATTCCTGTCTCTACTTATTGGGTCTGGTGGTGACAGGCAGCCTGAATGCTGGCTTTTCTGGTTTCAAGGGGAGTACAGATGTACTGTTTCCCTTGGGAGAGGGAGTTGACAGGGAAGTCACATGCAGCTTCTTTCAAGGCTGGCTTCCTTTGTTCTGGTGTTATCTCTCCATTTGCACATTAATATTCCTGTCTTGACCAGACCCCTGTTACTTGGCCAGGAAGGCTATGATTCTTTGGTTAGGGAGAAGAGGTATAAACTATTTATTCTTAAGTGTCCTTGGTGACTCACCAGCTGGCTGTGAATTGCTCAAACTATTTGTCCTTAATTTTCTTGTCTCAGTTTCCCCATTCCACTTGCCCAGGAATTTTCCTGGCTTCTTATTATCCTGTCTTAATCCCACCACTGGAGCTCTGCCCTCATGACCTAATCACCTATTTTCCTTTTTTTTTTAAAATTTTTATTTTAATCATTGTTCAAATACAGTTTTCTCCCTTTTACTCCCAATCCAGCCCCCCCAACCCTCCCCACTTCCCTCCCATTACCACCTCCCCCTAGTTTTTGTCCATGTGTCCTTTAAGTTTGTTCCCATGAACCCTTCCCAATGTCCCCTGAAATTCCCTCTTCTGTCCCCTCTGGTCACCGTCAGCCTGTCCTCTTTTTCAGTGTCTTTGGTTATATTTTGCTTGTTTCTTTGTTTTGTTGTTTAGGTTCCTGTTAAAGGTGAGATCATATGGTATTTGTCTTTCACTGCCTGACTTGTTTCACTTAGCATAATGCTTTCCAGCTCCATCCATGCTGTTGCGAAGGGTAGGAGCTCCTTCTTTCTTTCTGCTGCATAGAATTCCATTGTGTAAATGTACCATAGTTTTTTGATCTATTCATTTACTGATGGGCATCTTGGTTGCTTCCAGCACCTAGCTATTGTAAATTGTGCTGCTATGAACATTGGGATGCATAGGTTCTTTTGGATTGGTAATCACCTATTTTCCAGTGCAATCACGTTAGGGATTGGTGTTCCAACATATGAATTTGGGGGACACAAACATTCAGTCCATAACATCCCTGTATTATCCTTTGTCAACATTATTTTAAAAATTTGGAAGTCATCCACTTAGAGCTTCTTGCTGAGATTCAAGTGGTTACAAGGTTAATTCCTACATTTCTAGCTTCCCATAGTTTACAGTCCTAGTGGACACCTCTTGTCCTGGCATAATTGTTTGTAGTGCCCATTCACCATCACAAAGGGCCTGATTATCCTGTTCCATACAGCCCTCGGCCATAATTCTGCTCTATCTGGGAGGCTCATTAGTGCATCCTGGTCCAGAGTGAATCAGAAGAGAGGGCAGGTGAGTCCTACAACCCCCTTCCCACTCCTGGAAAACAGGTCAGAGGGATTCAGACATGCATATTTTTCTTGATGGCCAATTTTTGCAGGCCTGAGGTACTGACTGTCCCCTTAGTGTCCTTCTTACATTTGAAGCAAGGTCAAGAAGACTGACCAGCAATTATGACCTTGCAGCTATGAGGGAACCATGAATGACACACTGGATAAATCATGTATTCAAGTGGGGAAAACAGCCCAGATGGTATTCTTTCTATCTTTAAAACTTTATGCTGGAAAGATCAAAATGGCTTCTCTCAATTGTATTTCCTGATAGTTGCTAGTTCAAAGTTGTCAAATGCTTTTTAAATTATTAAAAACTATTTATTGTAAAGAAAAAAATAATTACAGCCATAGTTCCATCACCCAGTCTTGTCAAATCACATGCATTTGTTTCTATATCCATTTTTTTGTATTTGTGAAATTTGCACTGAGCATTGCTTTTGCACAGTTTCTTAATTACTCCCCATGTGCTACCTGCACATAGGCTGGGTGTAGCCTATGTTGCTAGTTGAGCTCACCCCTGGACTCCATCCAGGCCTAGACATCCTGTTTCTTTGCAGGGGCTTCAAGGGAGAGCTACTGAAGCCATAAGGGAAGATTGGATTTTGAAGACAAATGTAATTTTCCTTTTTTGAAGGAAGCATGAGACTGAGGAATCTGGGGAACCTGAAATCAAGAATTTGGGATTTCAAGCCTAGTACACCCATGAACCTTTCTGAGCTTTGATTGCCCTGCCTGTAAATGGTGCTAAACCTCCCAGGGTTATTGGGGGATTGGTGTGGCTAACCTATCTAGAATGGAAGAAAATGTGCTGATCAAACATTATTCCTGTGAGGAATCAGAAACAGTATTTAGGCCAGGAAGTAGGCTTAGATTTGATGAGGGGCTCTGGTGCTGGGAGAGGAGCCTAGTTATGTGAGGCTGCCCTCCTGCTGAGCCATGCAGAGCACCTCTGTGCCACTCACTTTCTCTCTCTTCCAGTCCCCACTCCCTTACCTGTGCCCTACATCTGTCTATTGTAGAGCTACCACTTTCAGAGCACTCTGTTAAGAGCACATAAGCATCCGAGCACCCAGACTCTGTTCCTTATAGATTTAAATGTGTTGTGCTGAGGAAAGACACAAAGAAGACCAAAAATGTCTTAGCTCAAGGATTTCCTGGTGACATTCAACAAGGTCCTGTTAAATTTTTCTATGTAAATTGTAATTGATACTAAGCCTTCCTGACTGACAGAGATCATAAGGTCAAGACAAAGCCATGAGATAGCATGGCCATTAGCTCAGCTGCTATTCTGGCCCTGAAGCAAAAAGGTGAACTTACCCCCATCTGTTCTCCCAGGAGGTAGGTGGCATGTCTCCACAGGTCACTCTCTGTCCTTCTGCACGGTGACTCACTTGTGACAAGCAAGCAGTATTTGAGGGGTGGATGTCATTGAATCTATATTTGGACACTTTGGAGACTCTTTTCCATTTTCCCCTGCTGTATTCCAAGTATTTGGATCCCAGTTGTCCTCACTTAAAGAAGCTCTGTAAGTACTGAAGGAATAATAGACATTATCAGTTGACAACACTTTCTGGTGAGGAGCTAAAGTAAAGTATACAATTTTTGCACCCTCTACTATATGCAAATAAGCAGAGCTTTTGATGTTGAGGCTAAAGCATGTACACAGACATTAAGAGGTCATCCCTCACAACCTTTGCTCCTGTCACCCCAGGTTTCTTGAGGCCTGCTTGTGTGTACTGGGTGGCTGTGAGGGAAAACAGAAAATAAATATGTGTGGCCATTTGGTTATCACAGTTGTAGCTGTGGTAGTTTTATTTATTCAGGCTTTACCTCATTCCAAAAGAAATGTTTAATGCAATATTTTTATTACTGTTAATAGGACATTCCCATGAGGTTCCTCCCTGTCTCTTCTCCCCACCAGCCTCAATACACCAATTTAGTTGCAAGTGTTGGGGACCCCAACATTAACCATCACCAGCCCTCTTTATTCCTCCAGGTTGCTTTCTGTCACTCTTGATTTATAAACTTAGTAAAGCATTTAGGAGAGGGACTGAAACCAGAAAAGACACTAGCATTTGGGCTGCCTGTCACTACCAAACCCAATAAGCAGAGACAGAGATTGAATCTTTATGGGCACTTTATTCAGGTAATTTGAGAAGATGGTGGGTTCATACCATAACAGACCATCTTACATTTTCTTTCCAGGCCAAGGTTTTTATAACAGGGAATAAAACAAAGTGCAGTGAGGGGTTTTGAAGTTCAGGGAGGATTAGGTGAAAGAAACTGCAACATTCTTGTCCTGAGCAGTTAGCTGTTCCCAGGGAATGGTGGTCTCTGTTGCTCCCTGAAGCACAATGGCCTGGATGCCTCCACTTGTCCCCAGGTGGTAATCTTTAGCAGTGCCCCAGGAAGTTGGCTGTTTCTTCTAGGAACCAGGATGGGGCTTATATGTAGTTTCTGGAACAAAAGCTTTAAAATATATATTGCTTACTAGGCTTATAACTTTTTACCTTAAACTAAAAGTTTCCAACTCTTGAGCTCCTATTGTTCCCTACTGCTAGTATTAAACTAACATATTTCTCTGAGATTAGCTACATACGGAAGTATTCATTTGTTATTTGGCATGTAACTTAGCACTGGACTGTCTGGTGGGGGCAGGGTTAGGAATACACCTCATTACAGACTCACATAAGAAGGCACATTGTATACAACAACAAGCTATGACACTGAAGAAAATAACAAGGATAAAAACAATAAATGCCTCTCGAAGACCAGTGATACTAGGCAGACAGGAGGTTAGTGTAGACAAGTCAATGCCAATGAATCCCTCTCTGTTTTATATTGGATACTACATCATTTACTCATTTTACTTTATGTTCTATGAGCTGTGGACTGTTAGGTTAAAATTGCAGAGCCCTTTAAATTCTTCACATTCATGGTTATGCCATAAAAGAAGGCAGCCCATAGCTGCACTATTCTCCAATACTGCTTCTCTGACTTGTCTTAGTTCTTGACATTCAAATAGGTTACCATGACTGGCATTATAAATATAGTTAAAGACACATATTCAGCAGGGCTAAAGAGGTGTAAGTCACTGTTATAATTTGGTGTAAGGAAAAGATCCCATTGAACAGTCAGGTGGGGCTTCTGAGGCACAAACAGTGCCAGTCTTCCCAGAAAGCATAGTCCTCCAGAACTATTTGCTGGAATATAGGACTAGACGGTCATTCCACATATCAGAAACCATCCTGTGGAAAATTTAACATGAATATAAGTATATATCAGTGGTGGTGGTGCAATTCATCTTCACAACTGCTGAGAGCACAAACCAGTCTTTAGTACTGTTGACAAAAGTTGCACACTCTCTAGCTGGGGCTACATTAGTGACATTCAATGACAACATTTCCCTGTCCTTTATAGTTACCACTGGTCCCCAATTATAAATATCAGGGTAGGTCATTTTCTTTAAAATATGCTCAAACACAGTGTAATTTCTAAGGCTTTCCAAAGAGTATAGACACCTATAAGACATGAAATGAAAGTTTTTTGAATGTAAGTTCCTCCTGCGAGACAAAAGTCAGAAATATTCAGGACACTTTTTTGCTAAATATACCCAAATATTTTCATCTCATTTGAGAGGAATAAGTTGTTCATAACAAGGGATTAAACAAAAGGTAAAGCCAAGAACATAAGTCATTGTTTTTGAAGGATTACGTTCAGGTCTTCCTCCAGTACTTTATTCTGGTGTGATTAGTACAAGGTTTTATTTCCACCAGCTTCACCATGGTGGGGGTGGTGATGAGTACGCCCCAAGGTCCAGTTCACTTTCCTTCCAGTTGGCTTTCTGGAGGTGATGTCACCCAAATCTTGAGTAGCACTTTGTCTGCAGGCTGAAAAAAAGGAATGCAGCAAACCTGCGGGGGAGAAGTCTAATACAGGCAAAGCCATTCATCACAGCTAAGGTCTGACTTAAATGTACATTTTCTTGACCTTCAGTTATATATATATATATATATATATATATATATATATATATATATGGCAGATATCTATATATCTCCATCCCATGTCCCAATTGTGACCTGAAATGGCTACCTATAAACAATTTCATAAGGACTCATCTGAATCCCATTTCAAGGAGTCACCCTTAACCTGAGCAGGGCAATAGGCAAAATTTGATCCCGATGGAGATGAGTTTCTTGACACAGCTTGGCTATATTTTTCTTCAAGGTGTGATTCATCTTCTCTACTATCTCAGAGGCCTGAGGTCTCCATGCTATGTGGAGTCTCCACTTGATTCCTAAAATTTACTAACCTCCTGTGTAATTTCTGAAACAAAAGCAGGTCCATTATCACTCTAGATGCTGCCAGGGAGACCAAAGTGAAGGATTATTTCCTTCAGTAAAGCTTTCACTATCTCCAAGGATTTCTCCATTCTAGTAGGATAAGCTCCTACCCATCCTGAAAAAGGTGTCAACAAAGACTAACAAATACTTCCACTCTCAGACCCTTGGCATCTGAGTAGTCTATTTGCCAGTCCTCAACTGGACACTGTCCTTGGTATTGATTTCTTTCTTTCCTCTGATGGGGATCTTTCTTGGGGTTGTTCTTCTGGCACACAAGACATCTAACAATAACTTTGCTTACAGCTCTAGAAATTCCAGGACCCATGAGCCACAATTTGACATAGGTGGTTAATGAGTCTCTTACATAGTGTATAGCCTCATGCAAATGCTTCATGACTGGCTCTACTAAATGTTCAGGAAAACAGTATAGCTCCTTTCTTATTCTTTTTCCATCTGCTATCAGACCTTCTTCATTAAAATCCCAACCCTTAGCTTTCTTTAAGTCTGCAGTTGAATATTCAGGGTCAATTTGTGACAAATCCAGAACAAGTACCAAAGGCATCACAAACATTCCTTTTGCTCTTTTGCTGCCCATTCAGCCAGATTGCTTCCTCTAGCCACTTTAGTGTCCTCTTTCTGATGCCCTGGGAAATGCATAAATGCCACCTGTAAAGGTACCTGAAGAGACTCTAATAATTTTAAAATTTCTGCTGCATGCTTAATCTCCTTTTATTGGAGGTTAATAGTCCTCTTTCCTTCCAGATTGAACCATGTGCATGCAAAATTAAGAAAGCATACCTTGAGTTGAGATATACATGCACTCTCTTTTCTTGAGACAATTCCAGTGCCCTCATCAGTGTGATCAGTTCAGCTTTCTGAGCAGAAGTTCCTTGTGGCAAGGCCTTGGCCTCCACTACTCCTTCAAGAGTCACAACTGCATACCCAGTGTCTCTGTTTCCTTTGTCCATATAACTGCTTCCATCTGTATAGAGAGTCCAGTCTGCTTCTTCTAAAGGATGGTCCTGTAAATCAATTCTGCTAGAATACACTGCATAAGTTATCTCAGCACAATCATGTATTAGCATGGTTGAGTCAGGCTCCGGGAGAAGAGAGGCAGGATTTAACTTACATATGTACAGTTTTGAGGGAGACATTGGGATTGTTGAAAAGAATGGCTTGGTATCTGCCCATTCCTCCAGCAGTGAGCCACATATTTCCTTTTTGCTTCAGCAGGCTCAACACTTGCTGGGGCACTTAACTGGTATAGGCTGTCCCAAGGAAAACTTTTTCAGCTTCCTGCAAGAACTCGCAGGTGGCTGCCACTCTCAAGCAGAATGACCACACCTAGACAGGGTGATGTAATTTCTTTGACAATTACGAAATCAGCTGCAAATGCCACTACGCATTTGGGTGAGGAATTCTAGGGCAACGCCTTGTTTCTCACACATATCATTGAAAGGGCTTCCATAGGTTTGAAAGCTCCAAGGCCAGTGCAGAAGCCAGGTGCACCTTCAGAGACTCAAAAGCCTGAGTGCACTCCTTTGTCCACTCTAAAGGGCTATATTCCGGTCCCTTCAGAGCCTAATACAGTGGTTTAGCAACGAACCCAAAATTTGGACTCCAAATGCAGCAGTCGCTTGCCATCCCCAGGAATTTCCTTAACTGTTTCCTGGTGTTGGGAGGGGTCCTCTGTGGACTTTTGTTGCACCAACTGAACCATACACAGACTTTTCTGCTCAAGGACACCTTTCCCCATTCCATCAAGGAGGCATCTTTTACAATGCTCTAAGAGAGGAAGACCATCTGCATTAGGGTCCTGGTTGGGCTTGGTTAAAGGTATTTCCCTGGGAGGGCCTAGGGCTTTTTCTGGATTTTCTTGGTGTAACCTCTGTGCCTCTTCATTTGACTTATCCAACATCAGCCTCTGCTCATCCCCCATAAGCAAAGAATTCAATAAGGCTTATATGTCTGCCCAATTGGGATGATGAATGGCAAAAACTGATGCAACTAAATCAGTCATTTTAGCAGGATTGTCTCTATAAGAAGGGTTTGAGCTTTTCCAGTTTAACAGATCTGATGTAGAAACAGAGTATGTGCCCAATAATATCCAGCAGGCTTGCCCTCTGGCTCTACTCTCACTGGAAGTCCCCCCAAAGGATATTGCCCTGCCCCAGTAGGGGCTTTTCCTCCACTGAATTTGGTTTCCTGACTGACTTAAGGTGGTGATGCCAGTTCAGGTGCACTTTCCCCCTTTCCCTCAGCCAATAGATCCCCTGGGGCTGTGGGAACTCTGGCCAGGTAGCAGCAAAATAATATCCAGATTTTCCTGGTCCCTCTCCTCTGAGTTTCTATCTTTCACGTGCAAATCCCCCTTTCTCCAAGCCATTACCTTACTATATTTTTCGGGTCATAAGCTGCACCTAGGTTTTAGAGGAGGAAAATAGGAAAAATTTTGAAGCAAAAAATGCGGTAAAATATTTAATAACATAAACAACATAATATTTTATCAATGTAAATGTAAAGAGAACTCAACGGCAGCATTAACAACTATTTTTCCTCCCAAATTGGGTGGGGTGGATGCACCTTATAATTTGAAAAATAGGTTTTTTTTTTAAAACTCTGCATCTTTATCATGTAAACTAAAAAAAAAACCTTTTAGGTAGGGCATTTTGTTCCACTTCCCTGATTTTTGACAAAACAACTCTAGTTAGCGTATAATACAGTAATTTAAAGATCCATTCAGCGACCAGCACTCTCTTGAATCTCAATTATATAGTACACAAGCAGAACAGTATTACAATAAATCCACATTTGCTCTAGTTATAAGCTCATAAGTCAATGAATTATCCAGAACTCGCCCCAAAGTGCTATTTCCTAGAATGGAGACTTTTCCCCCCATTCTACCAGATGGAGCTCCAAACAATGGATACCTAAACCAAATAAAAGGCTTACTTTTCCAAACAGAGCTCCTTCAGACAGAGGGTACCCAAACCAAATTGGACATCATTTTTCAGACCAAGCTTTGTAACCCAAAAAGGTACCTTTACCAGTTGACCTGAGTCATGACTCTGGATTTTAACCTGAACCAGAAAGTACAATGATTCAATCAAACATGATAAATGATGAGAAGTGCCTGTAGTAAGGGAGAGAATCTCCAAGTGAAATCACTTGGCAGCTGCTTGGGATTCTCCAAATTTAAAACCCCGGGGCCTTTCAGCCCAGGCAGCCAATGGGACTCCCTGCCAAATACCCAGACTTACTGGAGAGTTTCAAAGTCTGTCCCAGTGGAGTCACCAAAATATGAAACTGGAAAAGATGCTGGCATCCCCTACAACTTATGCTTAAACATACCCCCCGCCCCCACAAAGTCCTGTATCCTCTCAACCAAATTGGGGTATCCTACTTAAAATTTCTTACATTTCTATTTTAAGTGGATTTTACATAAGTAAAGCAGGTTTTTAAATGTCATTGCATTTTTAAACTAAGAGGTATGCCATGACCTGCCAAGTGCGATAATACATATAATAGCACCTAACACAGTGCCTGGTGTATGGCAGGAAAGCAATAAATATTAGCTGAATGAATGAGTGAATGAACGAATGAATGAAGTGGCTCCACTGTTAATGAGGAGGGGTCCCTTGAGGAGGAAAGGGACGGTCAAGCAGAATGTGGAGGACAAGGCTCACTCAAATAGAATTTTACATGAGTGTGTAGGACTTTCCTGAGGCCCCATGTGCCATGTGTGCCCAAATTCCTAGACCATTTTCATTTATACAACTATTTATTTATTTAATATATTTTATTGGTTATGCTATTACAGTTGTCCCATTTCCCCCTTTCACTCCCCTCCACCCTGCACACCCTCTCCCACCCACATTCCCCCCCTTTAGCTCATGTCCATGTGTCATAAGTTCTTTAGCTTCTACATTTCCCATACTATTCTTACCATTCCCCTATTTTCTACTTGCCATCTATGCTACTTATTCTCCATACCTTTTCTCCCTCTCTCCTCCTCCCACTCCCCTGTTGCTAACCCTCTATGTGATCTCCATTTCTGAGGTTCTGTTCCTGTTCTAGTTGATTGCTTAGTTTCTTTTTGTTTTTCTTTTATGTATGCTTGTTAATAATTGTGAGTTTGCTGTCCTTTTACTATACATGTGTTTTATCTTCTTTTTCTTAGATAAGTCCCTTTAACATTTCATAAAATAAGGGCTTGGTGATGATGAACTCCTTGAACTTGACCTTATCTGAGAAGCACTTTATCTGCCCTTCCATTCTAAATGAAAGCTTTGCTGAATAGAGCCATCTGTGATGTAGGTCCTTGCCTTTCATGACTTGGAATACTTCTTTCCAGCCCCTTCTTGCCTGCAAGGTCTTTTTTGAGAAATCAGCTGACAGTCTGATGGGAACTCCTTTGTAGGTTACTGTCTCCTTATCTCTTGCTGCTTCTAGGATTCTCTCCTTCATTTTTACCTTGGCTAATGTAATTATGATGTGCCTTGGTGTGTTTTTTCTTGGGTCCAACTTCTTTGGGACTCTCTGAGCTTCCTGGACTTCCTGGATGTCCATTTCCTTTGCCAGAATGGGGAAGTTCTCCTTTATTATTTGTTCAAATAACTTTTCCACTGGTTGCTCTTCCTTTTCTCCTTCTGGTACCCCTATAATTCGGATGTTGGAGTGCTTAAATATGTCCTGAAGGTTCCTAAGACTCTCCTCATTTTTTTGAATTCTTATTTGTTCATTCTTTTCTGTTTGGTTGTTTCTTTCTTCCTTCTGGTCCACTCCATTGATGTGAGACCCAGCTTTCTTTCCATCACTATTGGTTCTCTGTGTATTTGTCTTCATTTCACTTATTGTAGCCTTCATTTTTTCATCTAATTTGTGACCAGAATCAACCAATTCTGTGAGCTTCCTGATCACTAGTGTTTTGAACTGTGCATTTGAAGGTTGGCTATCTCTCAGTCACTTAAAAGGATGGGTTCTGGGGCTTTCATTTGGTCTTCTGTTTGAGCCATCTCTCTCTCTCTCTCTTTTTGGTCTGGTTGCCCCTGTTACATAGGAGGGGCAGAGCCTTAGGTGTTCATCAGGGCTGGGCACCCCAGTCGCTGAGTTGTGACTTTGTATGTGGGGGTGGGGTTGAGAGGGAGCAATGGCGCTTGCTCCATTCTCCATGGGACCTCAGTCCTTTCTGCTGCTTCCCCTGAACAAACTGGGCCCCTCTGGTGCTAATTCCCATTTGGGTGGGCTTGTGCACACCGTGGGACCCTCCAAGTACCTCTCTTGTGAGGCTGGGTATCTCTCCATGCACCTCAACTCCCACAGGTGTCTTCAATCAGTGTCCTGAGGCTCTATTTCCCAGTGCTGGGATCCTGGGTTGCGCACAGTGCCTTGTTTCACAATTGCCACCTCACTGGGTCTGCCGGTTCCCACCCCTTGGCCAGGGTCTGCCAGCTGTGGTCTTGCGCACCCCAGATGCCTTAAGTGCCCCTGGAAGCCCTATGTGCCCGGTCCTAATGTTCTCTGCTCTCTGTGCCTCAACCTGTGCCCAGCTGCCCAACTCTGCCCCTTTTACCGGTCTGGACAAACGGGTCTATTTCAACTTCTTGGTTGTTCGACTTCCATTCAGATCAATTTTCTGTCAGTTCTGGTTGTTATTCTGTTTCTAAATTGTTGTTGTCCCTATCTTGGTTGTGCAAGGAGGCACAGCGCATCCACCAATGCCTCCATCTTGGCCGGAAGTATACAATCATTTTTTAATCCATGTTCTGCCTCCTGACAGTTTTTGAAATCTTCCCAAGATCTGATTGTCTCCTTTGTAAGGAGGCTTTAAAATGAGTACACACACTTATAGCTAGTACATATACAAATATGTACTATATTATTATAGTATATCATTATACTTCAATATTATTATACTATATTGTTATAGTATGTTATGTATACTGTAATTCATAACATCTGTGCCTCCTGTCTCACTGGGTCATTGTGAGGATCTAGAAGCTAGAATATAGGAAAGACCTTTGTGAAGATGTTTAAGTGTAAATAATTATCATGATTACTCAAGAACAATAATTGACTTCTATTGTTCCAGTACTTCCTCTGTCTCATTTGGCTTGGCTCTGAGCTGATGGGGCAGGCACGTCTGCACTTGTTCACTTGACTGACTCCAAAGTCTGGCATAGTCTGTCATTTAGTAACATGAAGCAGGGACACACAGCCCCAGGCTGCCAGGTTTTCCTGGTGCTTTCCACTGTGGACTCATATCCAGCTGGGCTGGGTGGTACCAGGTGATTGAAAAGGAGCATTGTGTCAGTGCTCCAGACCCTTGGGGTGGGCAGAGGATGGACTTTAGGCAGCTCCATGAAACTGGTGGGATAAAACCATCCTTATACGCCCCCAGTTAAGAGAGTCCTCCATCAACCATCTGTCTTTCTTCAGCAACCGAGCTTTGATTTTTTGCTAAATTTCCTTAACATGAAAGCTGTACTCACCCCCATTTTTCCTACTCTTCCCTCACCCACTCCACATCCGCTCATTGTCTTTGACCTTCTGCCAAAAATTGTTTCTTAATACTCAGCCACCTCCATCTCATCTGCTCCTGTGTTCCAAACACTGTAAGTTCTTGGTGTTCAACCCCCCTAAGGTTACGTAAACAGTAGTTTGAAGTTATCTTCTTTCTCTTTCTTTAGAGCTTTGTTTTCAGGTTCATTGGGGACTTTCTCTGGATGCAATTACCACTGTTCTATTTTGAATGCTGCCCACCTTTCCCTGATTTTGTAAAAAATGCTATAGTTCTTCTGAGATTTCTTTCACATTTAAAGTGTCTGCCTGCATATCAATCTTGATTCTATATCAAGGCATTTTCCAGAGTGAGCCCCTGCATAGCTATTCTGTTTCCCACCCCACCTTTTGCAAGAAGGTAAAATATGATGAAGGAAAGGATGAGAACTCAAGGACTGAACCTTAGTCCCTTAAAACACAATGCCTTCAAACATATTCTGCACCTGTGGTTTGCAGCTCCCTCTCTTGTAAAATTTAGTTACAGTGAAATCAACTGTGTGTGTGAGGCTTCTGTAGATGCCCTGTCTCTTATACCACAGATTGTATTCTTTTCCTTCCCTGTCCAACTCTATTAATGAAGTCCACCCTCCACACTATGTGGTATGTGATGCTGTTTCCTCCAGCTGAGACCAGAGGCCTTGACAAATAAACCTGCCTACTGGGTTGTCATATATGGGCCACCTCTCACCTCTTATTTAGGCAGGTGGTTTAAATGAAACTCAAATTGTGATCATCAAGCATTTGATTAGAGCTAACATTGATTGGAACTCATGGGTCAAAATGGAAAATTAATTTCCTTTGGTAGCAGTGCCATAGCTAGTGAGCAACCACCTGGTTCCATGATAGCACGAGCTGATTCTGAAGGCTTAAGAAGGTGCTCCCAAAGATTGCTGGGTGCCTACAACTGCACCATATGTGGCCAGAAACTAATTTTCCATGGGTCCAAAGAGAGTCTTTATGGTTGACCCATGTCACAGGAGGGTGGGACATAAATCCAAGCTGAACTCTTAGAAGCTGGGCGTGTGATATTGACCACGGGAAACACATTTCCTTTAGATTGGCCAGGAGCCTCAATTTGATTTATTCCTTGAGTGTCATGGTAACTTCCCGTGTTTAGTTGATTATCAACCAGGTACTTCCTTGAGAGACAACAACTTCCCTAGTATAAAATAATGCATCCACTTCAGGCTGTCAATGGGACCCATCCCTTTTAATTTTTAATTCAACCTAGGTAATTTATGTAAGCTCGGATTTTGATTATTCCATTTTCAAGACTCTTCTTGCCAAATGGAGCCACTGGGGATGTGGTCACTGTGGCTAGCCACCTCTGAAGGTGGTACAAGTGGGGGCCCAGTGTTGTGTCCCATGAGAGTTACTTCCTGTTCACCTGTCTCTGAAGGGGTGAACCTCAGGAAAGGTGGAGGTTAGAGTCCAGAGAACAAGGGCACAGAGAAGTGGGGACCTAGAATATTGGTGGGCCAAGCCAAGGGGTTATGAAAAGAGGGTCTTGAGGAAGAGGATGGTTCAAAGAACCAGACCAGAAGACAGGACCAGGGCCAAGTGGAGCACCAGTGAGCATGCACACTTACAGAAGCCAAACAAGCACTTTCATACCATGCATTTCAAAGTTCACGTTAGGCCAGATGACCCTCAACCTCTTCACACCGTACTCCCAGATACACTTGAATAGTATGTTTGAAGTTATAGGGCCTTTCATGATGAACTGATGGGAGTGTTACATGGGCTCATTCTTTGCTCATCTTCTTTAAAAAAATTTTTTTAAATCCTCACCAGAGGACATTTTTTCATTGATTTTAGAGAGAGAGAAAAACACTAATGCAAGAGAGAAGCATTGATTCATTGCTTCCCTTATGTGCCTGGACCAGGGATCACACATTTCTGGACCAGGGACCAAACTTGCAACCTAAATATGTGCCCTGACCAGGAATTGAACCCATAGCCTTTTTGTTATGGGGTGACACTCTAACAAACTGAGCCAGCCAGCATATTCTTTGCTCATTTTAAACAGCTGAGGAGACTTCTTCAAAGTAGCTGAGGCTTAGATGAGACCTCTGTTCTATACAGAAGTTACTGTTAGTGGTCAATAAATAGTAATGGCTAATGCTTAATGGTATAAAAAGGCATGGAAAAAATTACAAAAAAGCAAAGGCACACTTTTAAAAAGAGGAGAACATGGAATAAGAATATAGTTTAAGTAGGTCTGTTCTGAAGCCAGCTAGCCAGATGGGCCAATATTGGAGAGCTATCCTGGGATTTCCAGGAGTTGATTTGCTCAAAAACATCCATAAATAAAACTTTCTAGAGGGGTCGGCATGGGTTGACATACATCTGTTATTTGTAAAAACATGCAATTTTGTGCTGGCCAGGTGGCTCAGTTGGATGGAGCATCATCCCATATACTAGAAGTTTGCAGGTTTGATTCCTGTCAGAGCATATACCTAAGTTACAACCCTGGTTAAGACATATGGGAGGCAACTGATTGATATTTATCCCACATTTATGTCTCTCTCAGATCAATGAGAGAAAAACATATCCTTGGGTGAGGCTAGAAATATACAAAAAAGAAATGCAATTTTATGTATAAAAACATGAAATGATTTGTGCGGTTTGTTCTTCAGCCTTCTCAAGTATGATGGCCATACTCTTTCTTGCTTTTTAACCCTATTAATAGCAAAATATAACTAGTACTGAGGAAAGGACATTAAGACACAAGTGTTGACTTCTGGTTCTGCCCATATGGAGTGGCAGCCACATTCCTCCCAAGTATTCCTTTTTACAACTAAAAATACCTTGGCATAACACACCAAACAAGTGGAGAAAGACTCTGAAAAGTAAAAAGAAGGTGTTGAACAGCTTAGGAATCTTGGGGCTTAAATAATGACACAGTGGTGAGTTCCATGGGTTTCTCTATCACTCCACATATCTTGGTGAGGGCACTGCAAGAGTCTCCAGCACAAAATTATCAACAGGTATAGATTAAAAGGCTCTAAGAAAAGCTTGTTTCCCCCACTCAAAGGGGGACAGTGAAAAGGATGGTCTGACAACAAGAGGAAACCTTCGGTAAATGTCCATCACACCCTGTCAAAACACAAGTGGGCTGAACAGGATGCTTCCAGAACCACCTGTAACTGTTCTACCTGCAGAAGCTGACAGAGATGCTTCTGCTACCTGTGGTCCAGTGATATGAATACTGGAGCCAGGAGCTGGAGGCTAATCCTGCATCCCCCTGGCAGAACAAATACAAGCAGGATAAACACGAAGAAATTATAATTAAATTTCTTAATATCAAAATTAAAGATCTAAAAGCCAAAACCAAAGAAAAAATCTTGAAAGAAGCAGAGAGAAACGATGACTGACTTATGGGGAGCATCTGTTTAAATGACAGTGGATATCTCATCTAAAAGCAGGGAGACCAAAAGTAAGGGGCATGTATTTTTGCAAGTACTGAAATAAACAGTTAATTATAAATCTTAGACCCAGCAAAAATATCCTTCAGGAATATATTGGAAATCAGAGTCTTTGATGATGGAAAACTTAGAGAATTTATCATCAGTTAAGATGTGGGCCAATTCCTAGAAAACCATAATATACCAAACTCAACCAGAATGAAATAAAAAATCTGACTAGTTCTATAACCATTAAAAAAATTAAAATGGCAAGTAGGAAGCTCTTAGAAATCTTCAGATGAAAATATTTTAAGAAGAGTTAATGCCAAATTTACATAATCTATCTCAGAAAATAGGAGAGGAGGGAACGTTTTTCAACTTATTTTATCAGACTATTATTATCCTGATATCAAAAAACAGAAAACATGGTACAAAAAATGAAATAAATTATAGACCACTGTCTCCATAAACTTATATGTTAAAGTCCCCAACAAAATATTAGAAAATCAACTCTAGTATAAAAAGAAAGTGGGATTTATTCCAGGTGTGCAAGTCTGGTTCAATATATTTGAAAATCCATCAATGTAATTTGTCATGTCAATATATTAAAGAATAAAAATAATATAATTTTGTCAATTGATGCAAAAAATATAACATGACACTATTCTACACTAGTTCACAATAAAAAAAATCTTAGCAAATTATTAGAAATAGAGGTTGCTTTCTTAACTTGATAAAGGAAATCTACAAAAACCCTACAGAAAATATCACACTTAATGGTGAAAGACTGACTCCCTATCTGCTATGACTTGGAAAAATACAAGGGCATCTGCATTCACTACTCTAATTCAACATAACACTGATAACTATAGCAACAAAAGTTAAGAAAGAAAAAAATAAAAGGCACAAGATTTGGAAAGGATGAAACAAAACTACCATTATTTCCCAATACCATGATTATTTACACAGAAAATCCCAATGGATTTATAAAAAAAACAACTCTAGACCTAGTAAGTAAGGTCAGCAAAGTAGCAGGATACAAGAAAAATACACAAAAATAAATGGCACTTTTATTTTTTAATTTTTTTATTGTTGTTCATGTATAGTTGTCCCCATTTTCTCAGCACCACTTCACCTCCACACCCATCCCCAGCTCCCACCCTCAATCCTTCCCCCCTTTGGCTTTGTCCATGGGTCCATTATACACATTCCTTGAGAACCCTTTCGCTTCTTTACACTGTTATCCTCCTTCCCTCTCCCTTCTGGTTACTGTCAGATTGTTCTTAATTTCAATGTCTCTGGTTATATTTTGCTTTTTGTTTGTTTTGTTAATTAGGTTTCACTTATAAGTGAGATCATATGGTATTTGTATTTCATTGCCTGGCTATTTCACTTAGCATAATGTTCTCCAGATCCATTCATGCTGTTGTGAAAGATAGTAGCTCCTTCTTTCTTTCTGCTGCATAGTATTCCATTATGTAGTATACCACAGTTTTTTTGTCAACTAATTTACTGATGGACACCTAGGTTGCTTCCAGCATTTGGCTATTGTAAATTGTGCTACTATGAACATTGGGGTGGATAAGTTCTTTTGAATTAGTGTTTCAGGATACTTAGGGTATAATACCAGCAGTAGAATTTCTGGGTCAAAACACAGTTCAATTTTTAGTTTTTTTGAGGAAATTCCATACTGTTTTTCACAGTGGCTGCACCAGTCTGCATTTCCAACAACAGTGTACAAGAGTTCCCTTTTCTCCACATTCTCTCCAACACTTGTTTGTTGATTTGGTTATGAAGGCCATTCTGACCAGTGTGCAGTGTTATCTCCTTGTGGTTTTAATTTGCATCTCTCTGATAGATAGTGATGCTGAGGATCCTTTCATATGTCTCTGAGCTCTCTGTATGTCCTCCTTGGAGAAGTGTCTGTGTAGGACCTTTGCCCATTTTTTAATTGGATTGTTTGTCTTCCTGGAGTGGCGTTGTGTAAGTTCTTTGTACTTTGGAGATCAAACCCTTGTCCAAGGTATCAGCGGCAAATATATTTTCTCATACAGTTGGTTCCCTTTTCATTTTGCTGATGTTTTCTTTAGCTGTGCAGAAGCTTTTTAATTTGATGAGGTCTCATTTGTTTATTCTTTCCCTTATGTCCTTTGCTCAGGGGAAGATATCAGTGAAAATATCGCTGCATGGAATATCTGAGATTTTCCTGTGTATGTTCTCCTCTAGGACTTTTATGGTGTCACAACTTATATGTAAATCTTTTATCCATCTTGAGTTTATTTTTGTGTATGGTGTAAGTTGGTGGTCAAGATTCATTTTCTTTTGCATATAGCCATCCAGGTCTCTGAACACCATTTGTTGTAGAGGCTGTTTGTACTCTATTTTATGCTTCTTACCCCTTTTCCAAATATTAATTGACCATAGAGACTTGGGTTTATTTCTGGGGTCTCTATTCTATTCCATTGATCTATGTGTTTTTTCTTATGCCAGTATGAGGCTGTTTTGATTAGCATGGCCTTGCAATATAGTTTGATGTCAGGTATGGTGATACCTCCTACTTTGTTCTTCTTTCTCAAAATTGTTGCTGTCTATTTTAGGTTGTTTACAGTTCCATATACATTTTTAAAAATGTTTATTCTATACCTGTGAAATATTTCATTGGTATTTTGAAAGGTATTGCATTGAATCTAATAATTGCTTTAGGTAGTGTGGGCATTTTGATGATGTCAGTTCTTCCAATCCATGAACATATTATATGCTTCCCTTTATTTGTGTCTTCCTTAATTTGTTTCTTCAGCGTTGTGTAGTTTTTTTTAGTATATGTATTTTACCTCCTTGGTTAGGTTAATTCCTGGATTCTTTATTTTTCATGTTGCTCTTTCAAATGTGATTTTTGCCATGATTTCTGTTTCTGATATTTCATTGTTGGTGTACAAAAATGTCTTCAATTTTTGAGTATTGACTTGTGTTCCACTATTCTCCCATCTTTCTTGCAGTCCTCCAAGATTTTCCTTATATATTTGGGTGCTCCTATGTTGGGTGCATATATGTTTACAATATTTATGTGTTCTTGATGATTTCTTCTCTTGAGTATTATAGTGTCCTCCTGTGTCTCTTTCTATAGCCTTTGTTTTGAAGTTTATCTTGTCTGATATAAGTATTGCTACCCCAGCTTTCACTTCCTATCATTTGCTTAGAATCTTTTCTTCCAACCCTTCACTTTCAGTCCATGTAGGTCTTTTGTTCTGAAGTGGGTGTCTTGCAGGCAGCATATGTGCAGGTCATTTTTTCTTATCTATTTAGCTATCCTATGTCTTTTGATTGGAGCATTTAAACCATTTACATTTAAGGTTATTATTGATAGATACTTATTCATCACCATTTTACTCCCTTTGTACCTGTGTTCCTCTCTCTCCCTCTATTTCTTCCTGTTCTTGAAGCAGTCCCTTTAGCATATCTTGAATGGCTGGTTTGGTGGAAGTGTGTTCTTTCAGCCTTCTTTGGTCTGGGAAACTCCTTATTTTACTTTCTATTTTGATTGAGAGCCTTTGTTTTTCATTGCTAGGAATACTTTTTGTCATTCCCTTCTGGCTTGTAATGTTTCTGTTGAGAAGTCAACTGCTAGCCTTGTGTGGGCTCCCTTTTATGTTACTTCCTGTTTCTCCCCTGTTTCCTTTAAGATTCTTGGAATTTTGCCATTTTAACTATGATGTATCTTGAAGTGGGCCTCTTTGAGTTCCTCTTGATTGGGATCCTCTCTGTTTCTAGGACTAGTGTGACTTTTTCTGTCATCAAATTAGGAGAGTTTTCCATCATTACTTTTTCATTCAGGTTTTCTATTCCTTACTACTACTACTGTTCCTCCTCCTCCTCCTCTTCTCATCCCCTCCTCCTCTCCTTCTTCTTCTCCTTCTCCTCCTCCTCCTCCTTCTTCTACTTCTTCTTCTTCTTCTTCTTCTTCTTCTTCTTCTTCTTCTTCTTCTTCTTCTTCTTCTTCTTCTTCTCCTTCTCCTTCTCCTTCTCCTTCTTATCCTTCTCTTGCTCCTCCTCCTCCTCCTCCTATTATCTCCATTGTATGGATATTATTATGTTTCATGTTGTCCTTCAGTTTCCTTCACTCCTCTTCATTCTTTCTGAGTCTTTTTTCCTTTTCTTGCTCTTTCTGGGTGTTTTTTTCTACCTTGTCCTCCAGCTCACTGATTTGATTCTCTGCTTCATCTTGCCTGCTTTTGATTCCTTCTACAGTGTCCTTCAGTCTAGAAATTGTATTCTTCATTTACTCTTGGCTCTTGTTGATAGTTTCTGTGTTTTTCATGCTGATATAGTTTGCAGTTAGTTTCCCTGTAATTTTTGGTAATTCACATTGAACTCATTGAGCTTCTTTATAACAATTATTTTGAACTCAATATCTACTGGTTCACTTGCCTCTTTTCATTTAGCATTCTTTCTGAGGATTCCTTCTTTCCTTTGACTTTGGAGGTTGTTTCTTTGTCTTCCTGTTATTTGTGAGACAAGTATTGTTTGCTCCTGCTTCTTAAATTGAACATTTTTGACTTCCTTACTCTGTGATGTGAACCTCTATGGTAGGAGACCTGTGAGATTCAGAGGTGCAGTCTCCTTGATCTCCTAACTTGATGCTCTTGGATGTCTTTTATGACCTTTATGTTAGCTCTCTGGATGTAATTGGGTTTTGATTGTTTCGGGGTCTTTCTTTGGTGGGTCCTTCCCTGTAGATGGTTTACTGATGGTCACTCTTCCCACCATGTCTTTTGTGGTGTTGTGAAGGTACTGCCAGAACAAAACCACAAAATCCAGGAGAGAAACCCACACCTGCAAAAATGACTCCCCCCAGCAATCTCACTATCTACAGCAAATTAACTGACATTAATCAGTGTATAAAGAGATTAAGAATATTATAAGAAAGTAGAGTGAATATGAGTTGGCCTACTGAAAGGAAAATGATTTTAAGAGGGAAGAAGGAGGAGCACTAATAAGAGTTGGAATTTGGAGCAATGCAATGAGAGAAAGTAAAATTTACATCACAAATGAAAAAGGGATGTAGGATATGGAATGGAGTATGAGAATGGAAGCATATAGTTTTAGGTTTAAACATATATTAAAATAAAATAATGTGGGAAAGAGAAATAGGAAGAAAAAGTAAATAATAATAACAATAATAATAATATAGGAGCTATATTGGGGAGAAAGATCCACTTCAGCACTAGCAACGACAAATAAGCTAAAATTAATATAAGTGAGATGGGAATAAGAGTGAAATAATAGACAATGAAAGATCTGCCTTTTGACCCAGCAATTCTACTGCTAGGATTATATCCTAAGAACCCTGAAACAACAACCCAAAAGAACCTATGCACCCCAATGTTCATGGCAGCACAATTTACAATTTATAGCCAAGTGCTGGGAGCAACCTAAATGCCCATCAGTAAATGAATGGATCAAAAAACTATGGTACATTTACGCAATGAAATTCTATGCAGCAGAAAGAAAGAAGGAGCTCCTACCCATTGCAACAGCGTGGATGGAGCTGAAAAGCATTATGCTAAGCGAAATAAGCCAGGCTGTGAAAGACAAATACCATATGATCTCACCGTTAACAGGAACCTAATCAACAAAACAAAGAAACAAGCAAAATATAACCAAAGACACTGAAATAGAGGACAAGCTGACAGTGACCAGAGGGGAGAGGAGAGGGAATTTCAGGGGAAAAGGGGAAGGGTTTGCAGGAACAAGTATAAAGGACACAAGGACAAAAACAAGTGGGGTGGGTGGAAACTGGAGGGAGGTGGGGAGGGCTGGAAGGGTGGGCTGGGATGGGCATAAAAGGCAGAAAACTTACTTGAACAACAATTAAAATAAAACACACACACACACACAAATAATAAACATTTCAAAACCAAAATTAAAAACACAATACCATTTGTAATATTTCCCAAAAAATGACATGCTTAGTATAAATCTATCACAATATTTACAGAAACTGCATGCTAAAATTATGAAATGCAGATAAAAGTAATGAAAGAATATATAAATAAATGGAGAGACAATCATATTCATGGATCTGAACCACTGAATATTGTAAAGATGTCTTTTCTCCCCACGTTGATAAGTTTAATGCAAACAATTTTAATTTAATTTTTTTAGAGTTTACATTGAACATTATTTGGTATTCATTTCAGGTGTACAGCATAGTGGTTAGACAAGAATATACTTTACAAAGTGGTCCCTGATATTTCCACTACCCACCTGGCACCATACATAGTTGTTATAATATAACTGACTTTATTCTCTATACTGTACTTTACCTCTCCATAACTATTTTTTACTACCAATTTGTACTTTAATTCACCATTTTCACCCAGCCCCTCAGTGATACTCCCCTCTGTCAACTATCAGTCTGTTCTATGTATCTATGTGTCTCTTTCTGATTTGTTTGTTTATATTGTTTTTAGATTCCACATATAAGTGAAATCATATGGTATTTGTCTTTTGTTGTTTGGCTTATCTTACTTAGTATAATAATACTTAGGATAATACACTCTAGGTCCAGTAATGTTGTTGCAAATGGTAAGATTTCATTTTGTGGCCAAGAAACATTTCATTTTATATATGCACCACAACTTTTTTGTCCACTTGTCTATTGATGGGCACTTGGGATGCTTTCATATATTGGCTATTGTAGATAATGCTGTGGTGAACATAGGGGTGCACACATTCTTTCAAAATAGTGTTTTGGATTTTTTGGATATAAACCCAGAGTGATATTGCTGGGTCATTAGGCAGGTTAATTTTTAATTTTGGGGGGAACCACCAAACTGCTATCCTTAGTGGCTGCACGAATTTGCATTCCCACCAACAGTGCGAAAGGGTTCCGTTTTCTCCACATCCTTGGCAACACTTGTTGCTTTTATGTTGATCTACTGTTGATATTTATTGGATGTGAGGTGATATCTCATGGTGGTTTTAATTTGCATTTCTCTCTGATGATTAGTGACATTTAGCATCTTTTCATATGTCTATTTGCCATCTGTATGTCCTCTTTGGAGAAGTGTCTATTCAAGTCCTCTACCTATTTTTTAATTGGATTACTTTTTTCTGGTGTTGAGTTGTATAAGATCTTTATAAATTTTGGATATTAAGCCCTTATCAGATATGTCACTGGTGAATATGTTTTCCCATTTGTTTTGTTGGTGGTTTCCCTTGCTTTGCAAAACGTTCTTTGTTTAATAGAACCTCCTTTGTTTATTTTTTCTTTTGTTTCCTTTGCTTGAGAAGATATATGATAAAAAGATTGCTAAGAGAAATGTCTTAGATTTTACTGCCTGTGTTTTTTTCTAGGAGTTTTATGTTTTCAACTTTTACCTTTAACTCTTTAATCCATTTTGAGTTTATTCTTGTATATGGTATAAAAAGGTGGTCTAGTTTCATTTTTTTGCATGTATCTGTTCAATTTTCCCAGCAACACTTATTGAATAGATTGTCTACCCAATTGTATATTCTTACCTCCTTTGTCAAATATTAATTGACCATGTAGGCATGGATTTATTTATGGGTTCTCTATTCTGTTCCATTGATCTATAAGTCTATTTTTATACAAGTACCATGCTGTTTTGATTACCATGACCTTGTAGTATAGCTTGTTATCAAGTAGCATGATGCCTAAAACTTTGTTCTTCTTTCTCAAGATTGCTGAAGTTATTCAGGGTCTTTTGTAGGTCCATAAAAATTTTTGGAATATTTGTTCAAGTTCTTTGAAATATGCCATTGATATTTTGACAGGCATTAGGAATTTATATTGAGACTTTGGATTGCTTTGGGTATTATGAACATTTTTTTTATTGTAAAGCATATTAAAAGTGTTCTTTAATCATTTTTTATTGTTCAACTACAGTTGTCTCTATTTTCCCACCACCACTTTCCCCTGACCCACACGCTCCCACCTCCCAACCTCAATCCTTCCCCGCTTTGGCTTTGTTCATGGGTCCTTTATACATGTTCTTTGATAATCCTTTCCCTTCTTTCCCCCATTGTTTTGTTCCCCCCTCTCCTCTGGTTACTGTCAGTTTGTTTTTTATTTCTGTCTCTGGTTATATTTTGATTGCTTCTTTGTTTTGTTGATTAGGTCCACTTATAGGTGAGATCCTATGTTATATGTCTTTCACCACCTGGCTTACCTCACTTAGCATAATGCTCTCCACATCCATCCACACTGTCTCAAAGGGTAGGAGCTCCTTTTTTCTTTCTGCTGTGTAGTATTCCATTGTGTAAATGCACCACAGTTTTGATACACTCATTTACTGATGGGCCCTTAGGCTACTTCCAGCAATTGGCTATGTAAATTGTGCCACTATGAACATTGGGGTGCATAGGTTCTTTTGAATCGGTGTTTCAGCGTTCTTAGGGTATAATCCCAGCAGTGGAATTGCCAAGTCAAAAGGCAGTTCCATTTTTAGTTTTCTGAGGAAATTCCACACTGTTTTCCACAGTGGCTGCACCACTCTGCATTCTCACCAACAAGGTATTGGGGTTCCCTTTTCTACACAGCCTTGCCAGTATTTATTGTTTGCTGATTTGTTTATGATGGCCATTCTGACCAGCGTGAAGTGGTATCTCACTGTGATTTTAATTTGAATCTTCCTGATGGCTAGTGATTCTGAACATATTTTCATATGTCTCTGGGCCTTCTGTATGTCCTCCTTGGAGAAGTGTCTGTTCATGTCCTTTGCCCATTTTGTAATTGGATTCTTTGTCTTCCTGGAGTGGAGTCATGTGAATTCTTTATATATTTTTTAGATCAAACCCTTGCCCAAGATATCATTGGCAAATATATATTCCCATACAGTTGGTTTCCTTTTCATTTTGCTGATTTTTTTTAATAATTTCTATTTATATTTGCAATTTTATTTTATTTTATTTTTTATTTTATTTTATTGTTGTAAAACTCAGCTACAGTTTTCTACATTTTCCCCCACCCCTCCCCACCTCTTCATCCTTCCCTACCTCCTTCCACTGTTTCAACCCCCCCTCGTTATTGTCCATGTGTCCTTTATAATTGTTCTTGTAAGCCCTTCACCTTTTTCCTCCATTATCCCTTCCCCTCTCCCTTCTTTTCTTTAGCCATGCAGAAGCTTTTTATTTTGATGGAGTCCCATTTGTTTATTCTTTCTTTTATGTCTCTTGCTCTAGGGGACATATCAGTGAAAATATTGATGCATGGAATATCTGAGATATTCCTGCCTATGTTCTACTCTAGAAATTTTATGGTGACATGACTTATATTTAAGTCTTTTATCCATCTTGAGTTTATTTTTGTGTATGGTGTAAGTTGGTGCTCGAGTTTTGTTTTTTTGCATGTAGCTGTCCAGATCTCCAAACACCATTTGTTGAACAGGCTATTTTTCCTCCATTTTATGCTTCTGCCCCCTTTGTCAAATATTAATTGCCCATAGAGACTTGGGTTTATTTCTGGGCTCTCTGTTCTGTTCCATTGGTCTACATGTCTATTCTTATGCCAGTACCAGGCTGTTTTGATTACAGTGGCCTTGTAATACAGTTTGATATCAGATATTGTGAACTCTCCTACTTTGTTCTTTCTCAAAATTGCTGCAGCTATTTGGGGTCATTTATGGTTTCATAACAATTTTTGAAATGCTTCTTCTATATCTGTAAAATATGTCATTGGTACTTTAATAGAGATTGCATTGACTATATAAATTGCTTTGGGTAGTGTGGACATTTTGATGATGTTAAATATTCAAATCCATGAACATGGTATATGCTTCTATTTATTAGCGTTTTCCTTAATATCTTCAGTGTTGTAAAGTTTTCTTTTTTTAATTTATTATTATTTATTTACTTTTAAATCATTGTTCAAATACACTTTTCTCCTTTTTACTCTCAATCCAGTCCCCCCTCCAACCCCTTCCCACTTCCCTCCCATTACCACCCTCCCCTTAGTTTATGACCATGTGTCCTTTAAGTTTGTTCCTGTGAACCCTTCCCACTGTCCCCTTAAATTCCTTCTACTCTCCCCTGTGGTCACTGTCAGCCTGTCCTCTATTTCAGTGTCTTTGGTTACATTTTGTTTGTTTCTTTGATTTGTTATTTAGGTTCCTATTAAAGGTGAGATCATATGCTATTTGTCTTTCACTGCCTGGCTTGTTTTGCTTAGCATAATGTTTTTCAGCTCCATTCACTCTGTTGAAAAGCGTAGGAGCTCCTTCTTTCTTTCTGCTGCATAGAATTCCATTGTGTAAATATACCATAGTTTTTTGATCCATTCATTTACTGATGGGCATCTTGGTTGCTTCCAGCATCTAGCTATTGTAAATTGTGCTGCTATGAACATGGGGATGCATTGGTTCTTTTGAATTTGTGTTTTAGTATTAGGATAGAGTCCCAGCAGTGGAATTGAAGGGTCAAAAGGTAGATCCATTTTTAGTTTTCTGAGGAAGTTCCATACTGCTTTCCATACTGGTTGTACCAGTCTGCAGTCCCACCAGCAGTGCACTAGAGATCCCTTTTCTCCACAACCTCTCCAACACTTGTTGTTTGTTGCTTTGTTTATGATGGCCATTCTGTCTGGTGTGAAGTGGTATCTCACTGTGGTTTTAATTTGCATCTCTCTGATAGCTAGCGATATTGAACATCGTTTCATGCCTCTTTGGATTTTCTGTATGTCCTCCTTGGTGAAGTGTCTGTTCAAGTCCTTTGCTCACTTTTTAATTGGATTCCTTGTCTTCTTAGAGTACAGTCTTGTAAGTTCTTTACATATTTTGGAGATTAAACCCTTGTCTGGGGTATCATTGGCAAATATGTTTTCCCATACAGTTGGTTCTTTTTTAATTTTGATACTGTTTTCTTTGGCTGTGCAGAAGCTTTTAATTTTGATGAGGTCCTATTTGTTTATTCTTTCCTTTATGTCCCTTGCTCTAGGGGACAAGTCAGTAAAAAAGTTTCTTGGTGAAATATCTGAGATTTTCCTACCTACGTTCTCCTCTAGGACTTTAATGGTGTCACGTTTTATATTTAAGTCTTTTATCCACCTTGAATTTATTTTTGTATAAGGTGTAAGTTGGTGCTCGAGTTTCATTTTTTTGCACATGGCTGTCCAGTATTCCCAACACCATTTGTTGAAGAGGCTATTTTTACTCCATTTTATGTTGCTGCCTCCTTTGTCAAATATTAATTGACCATAGAGACTTGGGCTTATTTCTGGGCTCTCTGTTCTGTTCCATTGGTCCATGTGCCTGTTTTTATGCAAATACCAGGCTGTTTTGATTACAGTGGCCTTGTAGTATAGTTTAGTGTCAGGTATTGTGATGCCTCCTACTTTACTCTTCTTTCTCAAAATTGCAGCAGCTATTCGGGGTCGTTTATAATTCCATATAAATTTTTGAAGTGTTTGTTCTATGTCTGTGAAATATGCCATTGATGCTTTAATAGGAATTGTGTTGAATGTGTAAATTGCTTTGGGTAGTATGGACATTCTGATGATATTAATTCTTCCAATCCATGAACATGGTATATGTTTCCATTTGTTTGTGTCTTCCTTGATTTCTTTCCTGAGTGTTATATAGTTTTCTGAATAAAGGTCTTTTACCTCTTTGGTTAGGTTTATTCCTAGATATTTTATTTTTCTTTTTGCTATTTCAAATGGAATTTTTTCCTTGACCTCTGCTTCTGCTGTTTCATTGTTGGTGTACAGAAATGCCTTTGCTTTTTGGATATTGACTTTGTATCCCGCTGTTTTGCCAAATTCATTTATTAGGTCAAGCAGTTTTTTGGTAGAGTCTATAGGATTTTCTATGTATACTATCATGTCATCTGCAAACAGTGACAGTTTTGTTTCCTCCTTTCCGATTTGGATTCCTTTTATTTCTTTTTCTTGTCTGATTGCTGTGGCTAAAACTTTCAGTACTATATTGAATAGAAGTGGTGAAAGTGGACAGCCTTGTCTTGTTCCTGATCTTAGTGGAAAAGATTTTAATTTCTGCCCATTGAGTATGATGCTGGTTGTAGGTCTCTCATATATGGCCTTTATTATGTTGAGGAATGCTCCCTCTATTCCCACTTTGCTGAGTTTTTTATCATGAATGGGTGCTGTACCTTGTCAAATGCTTTTTCTGCATCAATTGATATAATCATGTGATTTTTGTCTTTGCTTTTGTTTATGTGATGTATTGCATTTACTGACTTGCGAATATTGAACCATCCTTGCATCCCTGGAATGAATCCCACTTGGTCATGGTGTATGATCTTTTTAATGTATTGTTGAATTCGGTTTGCCAGTATTTTGTTGAGGATTTTAGTGTCAATGTTCATCAGTGATATTGGCCTGAAGTTTTCTTTCTTTGTTGTGTCTTTATCTGGTTTTGGAATTAGGATGATGTTGGCCTCATAAAAAGAGTTTGGGAGACTCCCATCTTTTTGGATTTTTTGGAATAGTCTGTGAAGGATAGGGGTTAGCTCTTCCTTAAATGCTTTGTAGAATTCTCCTCTGAAACCATCTGGTCCAGGGCTTTTGTGTGTTGGGAGTTTTTTGATTACTGCTTCAATTTCTTTTGTTGTTATTGATCTGTTCAGGCTTTCTGCTTCTTTTTCATTGAGATTTGGAAGATTGTATTTTTCTAGAAATTTGTCCATTTCATCTAGTTTTTCAAATTTCTTGGCATACAGTTCTTTGTAGTAATTTATTACAATCCTTTGTATTTCTGTGGTGTCAGTTGTAATCTCTCCTCTTTCATTTCTGATTGTGTTTATTTGGGTCTTCTCTCTTTTTTTGTTGATGAGTCTGCTTAAAGGCTTGTCGATTTTGTTTATCTTTTCAAAGAACCAGCTCTTGGATTCATTGATCCTTAGAATTGTGCTTTTAGTCTCTATGTCATTTAATTCTGCTCTGATCTTGGTTATTTCCTTCCTTCTGCTTTCTCTGTGCTGCCTTTGTTGTTGTTCCTTGAATTCTTGTAGACGTAGGGTTAGGTTGTTTGTTTGGAATGTTTCTAACCTTTTTAGATGGGCCTGTATCGCTGTGAACTTCCCTCTCAGGACTGCCTTGGCTGTGTCCCATAAGTTTTTGGTTGTTATGAGTTCATTTTCATTTGTTTCCAGAAACCTTTTGATTTCTTCCCTAATATCATTCTTTACCCATTCATTGTTTAATAGCATGCTATTTAATCTCCATGATTTTGAGTGTTTTTTTTTTTTTTTTTTTCCTTTGGGTTGGTTTCTAGCTTCAGTCCCTTGTGGTCTGAGAAAATGCTTGGTATGATTTCAATTTTCTTGAAATTGTTGAGGCTTGTTTTGTGTCCTATCATGTGGTCTATCTTTGAGAATGCTCCATGTACATTTGAAAAGAATGTATATTTAGATTCTTTTGGGTGGAGGGCTCTGTATATATCTGTTAAGTCCATTTCATCAAGGGTATTGCTCAATGCCACAATATCTTTGTTGATATTTTGTTTAGAAGATCCTCCATTTTTGATAGTGGGGTGTTAAAATCTCCCACTATAATTGTGTTGCTGTCCATATCTTTCTTGAAGTCCTCTAAGATTTTCTTTATGTATTTGGGTGCTCCTATGTTGGGTGCATATATATTTACACTATTTATGTCTTCTTGATGTATTCTTCCCTTGAGTATTATGAAGTGACCTTCTGGGTCTCTCTTTATGGCCCTTTTTTGGAAGTCTATTTTGTCTGATATGAGTATTGCTACCCCGGCTTTTTTTTCCTTTCCATTTGTTTGAAAGATTTGTTTCCAGCCCTTCACTTTCAGCCTGTGTACGTCTTTTATCCTGAGGTGGGTCTCTTGTAGACAGCAGATATGTGGGTCATTTTTTCTTATCCGTTCAGCTATTCTGTGTCTTTTGATTGGAGTGTTTAATCCATTTATGTTTAAGGTTATTATTGATAGGTACTTATTCATTTTCTTTTATGTACGTGTGTTCCTCTCTCTCTCTCTCTGTCTCTCTCTCTTTTCCTTCCCTTCCTTAAAGCAGTCCCTTTAGGATGTCTTGCAGAGCTGGTTTGGTTGAGGTGTATTCTTTTAGACTTCTTTTGCCTGGGAAGCTTCTTATTTGGCCTTCTATCTTGACTGAGAGCCTTGCTGGATATAGGAGCCTTGGTTGCAGCCCTCTGGTTCTCATTACCTGGAGTATTTCTTGCCATTCTCTTCTGGCTTGAAGTGTTTCCATTGAGAAGTCAGCTGTTAGCCTTATTGGGGCTCCCTTGTATTTTACTTCCTTTTTCTCCCTTGCTGCCTTTAAGATTCTCTCTTTGTCTTGAAATTTTGCCATTTTAATTATGATGTGTCTTGAGGTGGGCCTCTTTGGGTTCCTCTTGATTGGGACTCTCTGTGTTTCCTGGATTAGTGTGACTTTTTCTCTCATCAAATTAGGGAAGCTCTCCTTTATTACTTGTTCAACTAGGTTTTCGATCCCTTGCTCTTCTTCTTCTCCTTCTGGTATCCCTATTATACAGATATTAATACGTTTCATATTTTCTTGCATTTCTCTTAATCCCTCTTCATTCTTTCTGAGCCTCTTTTCCTTTTCTTGCTCTTTCTGGGTGTTTTCTTCTATTTTGTCCTCTAGCTCGCTGATCCGATCTTCTGCTTCATCGATCCTGCTTTTCATTCCTTCTACTGTGTTTTTCAGTTCAGAAATTGTATTCTTCATTTCCTCTTGACCCTTGTTGAGGGTTTCTATTTCATTTTTCATGTTTATATAGTTTGCCGTGAGATTGATGTAGTTTCTCTCTAATTTCTGAAAACTCAATGTGAGTTCATTGAACTTCCTGGTAATCATTGTTTTGAACTCACTATCTGATAGTTGAGTTGCCTCTATTTCACTTAGCATTTTTCCTGAGGCTTCCTCCTTTCCCTTCAGTTGGGGGTTGTTTCTTTGTTTTCTCATTGTTTGTGTGTTTCTTCTTTTTTCTTCTTGTTTGTTAATTTGATCTGTTCTGATTCCCTGTAATTATGGTGTGAACTTCTGTCGTAGAATATTTGTGAGATTCAGTGGTGCAATCTCCTTCATATATCCTGGTGTTCACAGCTTCCCCCTACTCTTTTTTGTGATCAGTTGGAGGAATAAGGCAAAATGGTTTAAGACAGCAAGACAGTATACTATGATATTTACATTAGCAGCCAGTAGAGAAGAGATGGGTTATCCTTTGGCTCCTTACAGTGTTAACCATGATCCTCCACCCCACTATCCACATTTTAGAAAGGGTGGAAAGAAGGTAAGACTCTTATTGGGGACGAGAGGATTGTTAGTTGGATTTAGAAAGCTGTGAGGCTGTGGGAGGTCAGATTCTAAGGTAGGGTTGGATTAAAGATTAGTATATAGGAGTAGTGTCTAAAAGAATAGAGACAACCCTCACAATAGTATAGTTCAGAAAATTACAAAGTGGGCTGAGATCAGGCAGGGGTATTGAGAAGTATTTACAATTGTATAGACTAGGTCTTACTAACAGTAATAGTAAAGTGACAGTCTTGTGGCAGAATCGATGAGGTCTAGATAACAAGAATAAAGAGTATAGGACCTTGAGAGGTGTACTAATGGAACACAGATGAAGGATAGTAACTTATCAACATTTTGTGACTGAGATACCAAGGGGAACCTATCAAATGACAGTATAACCAGCCAAGCAAAGAAGATTATACAGAAAGAAAAAGAATATCAAAATACTATTAAAATAAAAAATGTCAGAAAAGTGAGAAAAAGGTAGTAGAAATTAGCAGTAACTTGCAGCTTCAAAAAAAAAGGAAAAATAAGCAGAAGATGGAATGCAGGAGAGATAAATTTGGAGTGGAAAGAATAATATCAGGATGAATGGAAGAGAAACATAAGGGATTGTGAGGTAAAAATAATAAGATTTGAAAAATAAAATGTCACATAAAACACAAGATAAAATTAATCAACTAACAACTGCCACAAAAGCCAAACCAAACCAAACCAATCCAAACAAAACCAAACAAAAAAAAAAAAAAAAAAAAGAGAGAAAAAAAGAAAAAAAACAAAACCAAAAAACCTCTTGTTGGTTTCTATCCGGCCAGACCAGTTTTTCTGATCTTGCTGGCTTCAGCTGGCTGAGGGACATTTGAAATGCTTCTCTCCCTCCCAGCCCAAATCTCAGCAAGTCTGTCAGAATACAGACTTGTTGTACCCTGGGCGCTCCCGAGCACACTGGCTCTCTGGATCTCGCTTGCACGTTCTTCTGGACTCCTGGGCAGGATTCCGGCTCTATGATCTCAGGAGGCACCCGCGACGACGTTTTGGGATTCACTGCGCCCTCTCTGTGAATCGTAACAGGGCGCACCCCTCCCCCAAACTTTTGAAATTCGGGGTCTAGGATCGCCCTTAGTGCCTCGCCACGCCCATTCAGGGTTCACAGCGAGCACGAAACAGTCTTCCGGATGCTGCGCAAGCCGAGTCCTTTCCAGCTCTGTGGTCACCGCTGAACCGCACTCCTACCGGGTGTTGGCGCCTTTCCCGGCTCCACAGGTCAGGCTGGCTGGAAATTTCTGAGCCACTACTATAGGAATGCACCAAGCACCACGTCCCTCCCGGGATCCCGGAACACAATTCAGGCCTCCCTATGGGGCTCCAACTGAGCACGTCCCGTCCCTGTGCTCTCCACCGATCTGCACTTCTTCCGGGCTAGGGGTGCAGGGTACTTCCAGGCTTCCCCTGGTCCTGTCAGCTAGAGTCCCTCACTTCACTTCTCCCAGGTCTCTGGGCAGGTGTTCATAGTCCCTGGGCGATTTTTTCCCAGTCCAACTGGCCAATCTGTTCCTTCTAGCAACACG
Organism: Phyllostomus discolor; assembly: GCF_004126475.2. Lineage (NCBI taxonomy): Eukaryota > Metazoa > Chordata > Mammalia > Chiroptera > Phyllostomidae > Phyllostomus > Phyllostomus discolor. The sequence goes on from NC_040907.2 coordinate 100,743,412, forward strand.
CTCTCCCCTGGAGTTGCTCAACCCCTGTATTCAGGGGAGGGAGCAGCAACTCCACTCCCTGGGCCTGGGGACTGCACACCCCTAGTCCCCGCGCTGATCCCTGGGCCCCTTTTGTCCTGAAGAAGTCTCCTTACCGTCTGGTTTTTCCATGATCACAATTTTTGATGTCCTGCTTTCAAAACTGATTCGGTAACCTAATACACTTGCTCTGTTTCTCCACTGATCCGCAAGTTTCCCTCCTCTTCACAGAAGCGGAGAAAAACGCTGCCTAGAGTAAAGCCGCCATCTTCCCACCCACCTATTATGAACATTTTAATGATGTTAATTCTTCCTATCCATGAACATGGTATATGCTTCCACTTATTTGTATCTTCCTCAATTCTTCAGTGTCTTACCATTTTTCAAATATAGGTCTTCTACCTCTTCAGTTAAATTTATTCCTAGTGGTTTTTTTTTTTTCTGGTGCAATTGTAAGTGGGATTACTTTCTTAGTTTCCCCTTCTGATGGTTCATTATTGGTGTATAAAAATGAAACCAATCCCTGAAGAGTAATTTTGCATTCTGTTATAGAATTCCTTAATTAGTTCTGATAGTTTTGGAGTAGATTCTTTAAGGATCTTTTATAGAGTATCATGCCATCTGCAAATAATGACAGTTTTACTGCTTCCTTTCCAATTTGAATGAATTTTATTTCTTATTCTTGTCTAATTGCTTTGGTTAGGACTTCCAGTACTATGTTGAATAAGAGTGATGTAAGTGAATATCCTATCTTGTTCCTGACCTTAAGGAGAACTCTGTTAGATTTTCCCTGTCAAATATTATATTTGTTATGAGTTTGTCATGTATAGTCTATATTATGTTGAAGTATGTTCCCCCTATTTCTACTTTTCTGAGAACTTTTTTAATACCATAAGTTGGTGCTGGATTGGGCATTTAGTCATATGATTATATAATTTTTTCCTTCATTTTGTTTATTTGACATCATGTTATTTGATTTGAGGGTATGGTATTAACTTGCATCCGAGTAATAAATCCCACTTGATAATGGAGTATGGTCTTTTAAATATATTGCTGGATTTGCTTTGCTAATATTTTGTGCAGGATATTCACATTTTTATTCATCAGGGATTTTGGCCAATAATTTTCTTTCTTTTTAGTGTTTATATATATATATATTTTTAAATTAGGACAATGCTGAACTTGTAAAATGAGCCTGGGAACAATCACCCCTCTTGAATTATTTGGAATAGTTTGAGAAAGATAGGTGTTAATTTTTCTTGAAATGGTATGTTAAAATTCATCTATGAGGTAATCAATTTCAGAGCTATTGTTTGTGGGGAACTATTTTTATTACTGCTTCAATTTTGTTAGTTGTAGTCAGTGTGTTCAGATTTTCAGTTTCTTCTTGATTCAGTGTTGGAAAATGGTATGTATTTAAGGATTTGTCCATTTCTTCCAGATTGTCAAATTAGTTGGCATGTAATTGTTCATAATATTTTCTTGTACTCCTTTCTATTTTTGTAGTGTCAATTGTTGCTTCTCTTCTTTCATTTCTGGTTTTATATATTTGGGTCCTTTCTTTTCATTTCTTGGTGAGTTTAGTTAAGGGTTTATCATTCTCCATTACCTTTTAAAAAACAGCTCTTGGTTTCATTGACCTTTTATTTTTTTAGACTCCATTTTATTTATATGTGCTCTGATATTTATTATTTACTTCCTTCTGTTCTGGGCTTTATTTGTTGCTCTTTTTCTTGTACCTTTAGGTTATATGGCTTATTTGAGATTTTTCTTATTATTTGAGGTAGGCTCACAGTGCTATGAATTTCCCTTTTAGAACTGCTTTTGCCATGTCCCATAAATTGGGGGTCATTGTGTTTTCATTTTCCTTTGTTTCAAGGTATCTTTGGATTTCATCTTTGAACTCATTGCTAACCCACTCATTGTTTAGTACAGTGGTATTTTGGTACTCATCACTAATTTGTTCTGGAACTCGTGATGAGTGCCAAAACTGATGAGTACTGAATGATGAAACATTTTCTCTTGTGGGGCAGTGTTGTGACTTATATGAGATCTGGCAAGTTCGATGAGTTCTGTGCAAGAGCAATGAGGCTCAAGCATCAAATACTGAAACCTTTTTTTTTCTCATCAAAGTGCAATGAGTACAGGGTTTGACAAGTTTTGGAGCTGGTGGATACTAAGGTGTGACTGTAACATGATATTCACCCTCCACACATTTTTGTGTTTTTTGTGTAATTTGATTTCTAGTTTTACACCATTATGGTTAGAGAAGATGCTTAATATGGTTTTAATTTTAAAAATTTATTGAAACTTGTTTGTGTCCTAACATGTGGCCTATCTTCAAAACTATTCTATATGCACTTGAACATATATTCTGCTATTTTGGGCTAAAATGCCCTGAAAATATTCATTAAACCCATTTGGCCTAGTGTGTCATTAAAGGTCACTCATTTCTTATTGATTTTTTGTTTGGAAGATATATCTATTGATGTCAATGGGGTGTTAAAATACTATCCTATGACTATTATTATCGATGGACTTTATGTCCATCAGTATTTGCTTTATATATTTAGGTGTGCCTATGTTGGGTACATAAATGCTTACAAAGGTTATATCCTCTTATTGGATTTCCCCCTCTATCATTATGTAGTGTCCTCCTATGTCTCTTATTATAGTCTATGTTTTAAGGTCCAATGTGTCTAAGTTTTGCTACCCCAGATTTTTTTGTATAAAATTTCTTTTTCACCCCTTTACTTTCACTCTGTGTATCTTTTATTCTGAGGTGGATCTCTTGTAGATAGCATATGTCTGAGTTTTTTAAGAAAATTCATTCACCTACCTTATATCTTTTGATTAAGGCATTTAATCAATTTAAATTTAAAGTGATTATTGATAAATATATATTCATTGTCATTTTATTCTTTATAACTATCTTTCTGTTTCTTCTTCTTAAAAGAAGTCCTTTTAACATTTTTTTGTTATATTTGTTTCTTGGTTATGAAGTCCTTTTGTTTCTTTCATGGTTGGGATGTTCTTTATTTCTCTTTCAATTTTAAATGGTAGCCTTGCTTGGTAAGTAATCCTGGTTGTACATCCCTGCTTTTTATCACTTTGAATATTTTTGTGCCAGTCACTTGTGATCAGAAATATTTCTGTTAAGAAATCAGCTGGCAGTTATGGAAAATTTCTTATAAGCAACAGTCAATTTTAGTTGCTTTTAAAATTTCCTCTTTGTCTTTATGATGTGTCTTGGTGTGGTTCTCCTTGGGTTCATCTTGTTTGTGACTCTGCACTTCCTGGACTTGTGTGTCTCTTTCCTTTACCAGATCAGAAAAGTTTTCTGTCATTATTTCTTCAAATAGGTCACAATCCTTTGCTCTTTCTCTTGTTTTCTTTTTTTTCTCCTACAATGTGGATGTTGTTACACTAGAAATTTCCCAGAAGACCCTCAAGCTATCCTTATTTTGAACATTTTTTTTCTTGTTTTTGCTGTTCATATTGGGTGTTTTCTGCTACCTGGTGTTCCAAATTGCGGATTCAATATTCTGCTTCATCTAACCTGATTCTGATTCCCTCTAATGTATTCTTCATTTCAGATATTGTATTCTTCATTTCTGACTGGCTATTTTTATGCTTTATCTCTTTTTGTTTAAGTTCTCACAGGGTTCAATCTTTCTTTTACTATGTTCCTTGAGCAACATTATAATCATTGCTTTAAACTGTATATCTGGTTGATTGTCTTCATTTAGTTCTTTTTCTGGGAATTTCTCCTGTACTTTCACCTGAGGCATGCTTTTTTGTCTCCTCATTTTGGTTGTCTCTTTGTATTTTTTTCTCTGTGTTAGGTAGATCTGCTATGTCTCTCAGTCTTGGTGTGGTGGTTTTATGTAATAGGTTTCTTGTGGGGCCCAGGAATTCACCCAAGTTAGATGATCTAGCAAATTCCTTATGTAGTTAATTCTTGATTGCTGCTGGCTCGTTCATTGCTAGGGTTGACCTTCAGACTGCCTAACAGGATTAACTCAGAGTACAGTACATGAGCTGGTGTACGGATGCCAACTCCACAAAGCAGAATTCACCCAAGCAGGGGCTGTGCCTGCCAAGATCTTCCCTTAAGTTTAACACTTGTGGAGTTCTTTAGGTTGTGCTCTGGTGTGTTCTGAAGCCTTTCCTACCAATCTTAAAGTGGTTTCTTCTGTAAATCCTTGGTTATAAGACTCTGTTCAACTAGCATTCAGTTGGTTATTTAGGTTGATAGTTCTATAGGTAAGTTGCAATTCTGGTTTGGTTCAGGGAAGTGATGAGTGTAACTTTCAACTATTTTGACTTCATTTGGATCCCCTATCAATGCAATTCTTATTAAAATTCCACCAGTGTGTTTTGCAGCTATAGACGAGTTTACTCTAAAATCTATGTAAAAAGACACAAACTCTTCAATAGCTAAACAAATTCTTGAAAAAGGAGAATTAAGTGCAAGTCACTCTATCTTAGTAACTTGTTAGAGTTATCAAAAGACTGTGGTATTTTAACTGAAAATGCATGTTCAGCTATCTGTTTCAACAAAAGGCAAACTTGTGAGACAGGTGCTTGTGTAAAAGAAAAGAGATTATTCAGGTGCTGCCCAACCTGGGAGAATGGTAAATTCCCACCTCGAAGACCATTTCTCCTTCCAGCTCAAGCCCACAGTTCTTATAGGGATAGGGAGTGGAAGGTTTTTTTTAATTTTATACAGTTATCTTGCTATTTTTTGGTGCACTTGGGTCCTGTCCTTTCCCTTAGGTCCTGCATTTCTAGATTTTGCCTCACTCAGCCCCTCATTCATCCTTCTAGCATTTGGCAAGCTAGGGTTCTATCCATTCAACTTTCTAATATGCTTGGGTCCTGTTCATTTAACTTTCTAGCTTTTGTCTTGCTCAGTGTAAGGACCTCCTCCTGTACCATCTTTGCCAGCTGGGGAGACTATCTGGTGCTCCAATCAACTGTCCACAGTAAAGATTTCCCCCTTTGAAACTGGACCTTTGTAATCTTACAAGGGTAAATAGATAAAGGTCTCAACTTCTGTAGTTTCTTTCTTCTGTCAAGGGGCCTAATCTTACCTATCCCTGGTTCAGAGATTTTTGCTATCTACTAAAGAAAAAGGGGGTCAAGAGTGGAGGGAAGCATCTATGTGAGGTAGAAGGATTGTTGTCCTTGCTCTTCAGAAGGCAGCATACGTGGTGTCTTGAGGATGGCTCTACTGAACAAGTAAAGCTGGTAGACTGCCTCCTATTTCAAGAGTCAGTGTTGCAGATGGGTTCCCAAAGTGAGAACTATTGTGTAGACAAGTAGTCAAGTATTTAGTGGGAGGTATGCTCTGTAGTGCAGGGGGAATTTCAATGAAGCCAGGAAGTGGAGAAACTAGAAGATCCCCATGATCTAATCCTAAATGGAACTTCGAGTGACACTCCCAATAGTAGGATAAGTTTTCTGAGGAAGCCACTCTCTGGGAAATGCAAAAAAAAAAAAAAAAAAAAAAAAGCATCAGTCTAATAGACATAAAGTACAGCAATTGTCAAAAATAATAGTAAAATAAAAAGTAATATTGTCACTTAATTTTGGGATGCACTGTCCCTTTCTGAAGGAAGTATTTTAAATCTATTTTGGACTGCAGGTCCAGCTTTCTCTTGCAGTATCAACAGTAGCAAAAGGTCTGAGTCCTCCTCTTTATCCATGTGTGGTGGATCCAAAGCTTGATTCCCTTGAGATTTAGGTGAGAGTGTGTTGTCAGCAGGATGATATAGGAACCAGTCCATTGCTTGGCTAACTGTTGTTCAGAAAGATCTTGAGTCTAACAGGTCTTTAGTAAAACTAAGTCTCTTAGTGGCAATGGGGGGTAAGAGCTTGTCAGGTGGGTAGATAGACATGGTATGAGTAAACTGTACAAACTTGTTAGTGTTTGGTCTAAATTTTGTGCATTTAGGTGTTTCTAAAACAGAAACGTGGAAGGGACTCCCATAGACTATTTCAATAAGGCTTAATTTAAGTCCATTTCAGGGAACTACCTTAATCTGGGGCAAGGTAGCAGGAAGTGACTGGCCCCATTTCAAATGTGTTTCCTGGCATATTTTAGCCAGAGTTTTCTTTGTGCTTTATTATCAGTTTGGTTTCCCTGGCTTGTTTGGGAATGGTTCTTCTGGTGTCTTGGGCAGTGCATTATGGCAATCTGATTTGCTGGATTCACTGCTTCTAGCAATTTTAAAATCTCTCTTGCATTTTTGATATCTTTATTCTTCAAGGTTAAGAGCCCTTTTTTCTTTCCATATTGCTCCATGGGCATGTACAACCATGAAGGCATTTTTAGAGTCAGTATAGATGTTAACATTCTTTCCCTGGGATAAATCTAAGGCTCTGATGAGGGCTATTAGTTTAGCCTCTTGTGCTGAGGTTCCTACAGCAAGGGATCAGGCTTCTATCACCTTGTCTATGGTGACTGCGGTGTGCCTGGCTTGTCACCAACCATTCTCCATGGAGCTGCTTCCATCTGTATAGAATTCCCAGTCAGGTTCTGTCAGCAGCTGGTCCAGTAGACATAATCTTCTGGAATAAATTTTGTCAAAAATTTCTAAGCAATCATGTTTGAAGTCTGAGCTTTCCTTTAAGCATGGGAGTAGTGTGGGTGGGTTTAAGTTAATGGTGATTCATAAGATAACATTTGGGTTGTCTAATAAAATGGCTGGATATTTTCCCTTGTGCCCTACTGTCAGTCAATACTCTTCTTTCTGTTCTAATAGAGTTAGGACTTTTGTGGTACAAATACAGTAATAGGTTGCTTCAGAGTGAATTTCCCTGCTTCCTCTTTGATGTCACAGGTAGCGGCTATTGCCTGGAGGCATAGTGGCCATACTTTCATTGCATAATTTTGTTTCTTTGAGAGGTAGACTATTGACTGAGGGATGTTTCCCAGGGTCTGAGTTAATAACCCAAGTCCAATTCCTTGCAATTCATGAATGTGTATTGGGCAATCCTAATGTGGGGGCCAAAAGTAGTTTTTCCTTCAAGGTGTCAAATGCTACCTGACAGTATCTTCTCTATTAAAGGAGTTCAGCGCCTAGTCCTTTAAGAAATTATACAATGATTTTGTTATTAAGCCAAAGTTTGGAACCCTAATTCAACAAAACTCTGTAATCCCTGAGAATCCACAGCTGCCTCTGGTTCTCTGGGATTTTTATTGTAGCAATGGCTTGTTTTTGATGAGCTATCAAACTCCTAGTACCCTGTTTCAGTTGGAACCCAAGGTATTCCACCTTCTGTTTGCAAATCTGGGCCTTGTAAGGTGATGCTTTATATACACTTTCTGCCAAATGATTGAGGACGGGATGGTATTGAGCAAGCAGTTGTCATAAGTGTTGCTAGCTATTAGTAAGTTATCTAAGTATTTTAGAAGAATTCCTGATTTCAATTCAACATCTTTTACTTTTATTTGGCTAGTATTTCCCCAAGTATGTTCAGGGAATTCTTAAGTCCTTGTGGCAACACAGTCCATCAGTATTGGAGTGTGGCTTTAGTTTGTGGTTCCTGCCATGCAAAGGCAAATAATAGTTGAGTTTGTCCATCTATGGAGATGCAGAAAAAAATCATCCTTCAAGTCTAAGACTAAAAGTCATTGCTGTCTCTGGGCACCATGGTCAACAAAGTATGAGTTGGGCACCATAGAATGAATATCCTGGACAATGACATCTATGGTCATAAGGTCCTGTACAAATTGATATTCATTAGAATGAAGCTTTTTCACTGGAAAAATGGGAGTGTTATAGGGAGGCTGGATGGCCAAATTAATCCTGATTTTAAGAATTTCTGCACTACTGTTTGATTTCTCTCTATGTCTTCCTTTCTAAGGGGGTACTATTTCTTCTGTGAAACCCACAACCCTTTTTTAGGATAATTTTTATTAGTTGAATGTTAATTGCCCTACCTGGGGTTCCATCAGCCCAAATGGCTCAGAGTTCACCCCTCAGTCCATCTGGGCATCAGGAGCACCTGGAGCCAGAGAGCATATTCTGGCAGGACTCCTAAACATAGTTGCTGCACCTCAGGGGGGAAAAGATACTTGTGCATGCAACTCACAAAGTAAATCTCAGCTCAAAAATGAAATGGGGCAGTCTGGCATGTAGAAAAAACTGTGTAAGTTTTTTATCTCCAAGCGTGCATTCTAGGTTGAAGGAACACCAGTTTTTGTAACTGTCTGGTCACTCCAGTAACAAACAGCACAGCTGCATTTCTTTCTAAAATTTCTCAGAAAGGGTTCCTATGTTTATCATTTTTCTTTTTGAGTTCTGGGCTGTCCTTTCTGCAATGCCCTTCCTTTTTGTAATACATGCATTGATTGGCATCTACTGGGTCTTTCCCTTTTTCCTTAAATTGTTGTTCAAGTACAGTTTCCTGCCTTACCCCCCAGCCCAGCCCAACATCCCAGCCCTCCCCACCCCCCCATTACCACCTCCACTTGTTATTGTCCATGTGTCCTTTATACTTGTTCTTGCAAACCCTTCACTCTTTTCCTCTGAAATACCCTCCCTTTCCCCTCTGGTCACTGTCAGCCTGTTCTCAATTTCAGTGTCTTTGGTTATATCTTGCTTGCTTGTTTGTTTTGTTGATGAGGTTCCTGTTAAAGGTGAGATCATATGGTATTTCTCTTTCATTGCTTGGCTTATTTCACTTAGCAAAATACTTTCCAGTTCCATCCATGCTTTTGCAAAGGGTAGGAGCTCCTTCATTCTTTCTGCTGCATAGAATTCCACTGTGTAAATGTACCATTCATTTACTGATGGGCACCTAGGTTGCTTCCAGAACTTAGCTATTGTAAATTGTGTTGCCATGAACATTGCGGTGCATAGATTCTTTTGGATTGGTATTTCAGAGTTCTTGGGATGTAATCTTACTAGTGGAATTGCTGGGTCAAAAGGTAGTTCTATTTTTAGTGTTTTTGAGAGAATTCTATACTGTTTTCCAAAGTGGTTGCACCAATTTACAATCCCACCAACAGTGCACTAGGGTCCCATTTTCTCCACAGCCTCTCCAACACTTGTTTGTTGCTTTGCTTATGATGGCCATTCTAATGGGTGTGAAGTGGTATCTCATGGTTTTAATTTGCATCTCTCTGATAGCTAGTGATACTGAGCATCTTTTCATATGTCTCTGGACCCTCTGTATGTCCTCTGTGGAGAAGTGTCTGTTCAAGTCCTTTGCCCATTTTTTAATTGTGTTGCTTGTCTTCTTAGAGTGGAGTCATGTGAGTTCTCATATATTTTGGAGATTAAAGCCTTGTCTGAGGTGTCATTGGCAAATATGTTTTCCCATATGGTTGGTTCTCTTTTCATCTTAATGCTTTGTTCTTTAGCCATGCAGAAGCTTTTTATTTTTATGAGATCCCCTTTGTTTATTCTTTCCTTTATGTCCCTTGTTCTAGGGGAAATATCAGGGGAAATAATGCTGCATGAAATATCTCCAATTTTCCTTCCTATGTTCTTCTCTAGGACTTTAATGGTGTCATGACTTATATTTAAATATTTTAACCACCTTAAATTTATTTTTGTGTATAGCGTAAGCTGGTGCTCGAGTTTCATTTTTTTTGTTTGTAGCTGTCCAGCTCTCCCAACACTGTTTGTTGAAGAGCCTATTTTTACTCTCTTTTATGCTGCTGCCCACTTTGTCAAATATTAATTGCCCATAGAGACTTGGGTTTATTTCTGGGCTTTCTGTTCTGTTCCATTGGTTCATGTGCCTGTTTTTATGCCAGTACCAGGCTGTTTTGATTACAGTAGCCTTGTAATACAGTTTGATATCAGATATAGTGTACCCTCTTACTTTGCTCTTCTTTCTCAAAATTGCAGCAACTATTCAGGGTCACTTATGGTTCCCTATATATTTTTGAAATGTTTGTATTATATCTGTGAAAATGCCATTGGTACTTTAATAGCTATTGTATTGAATGTATAAATTGCTTTGGGTAGTATGGACATTTTGATGATGTTAATTCTTTCAATCCATGAAGGTGTTATATGTCTTCATTTGTTTATTTCCTCCTTAATTTCTTTCTTGAGTCTTGTGTAGTTTTCTGCATATTAGTCTTTTACCTCCTTTGGTAGGTTTATTCCCAGGGTATTTTATTTTTCTTTTTGCTATATATAATGGGATTTTTTTGTTGATTTCTGCTTCTGCTGTTTCATTGTTGGTGTACAGAAATGCCTTCAATTCCTGAATATTGACTTTGTATCCTGCTGTTTTGCCAAATTCATTTGTTAGGTAGAGCAGTTTTTTGGCCAAGTCTATAGGATTTTCTATGTACACTATCATGTTATCTGCAAACAATGACAGTTTTGTTTCCTCCTTTCTGATTTGGGTGCCTTTTTTTTCCTTTACTCGTCTGATCACTGTGGCTAAAACTTCCAAAACTATGTTGAATAGAAGTGGTGAAAGTGGACAACCTTGTCTTGTTCCTGATCTTAGTGAGAAAGATTTTAATTTTCATGCATTGAGTATGGTGATGGCTGTAGGTCTCTCATACATGGCCTTTATTATGTTGAGAAATGCTCCCTCTACTTGAACTTTGCTGTTTTTATTATAAATGGGTGCTGTACCTTGTCAAATGCGTTCTCTGCATCTGCTGATATGATCATGTGATTTTTGTCTTTGCTTTTGTTTATGGGATATATTATGTTTATTGATTTGCAAATATTGTATCATCCTTGCATCCCTGAGATAGATCCCACTTGGTCATGGTGTATGATCTTTGCAATGTATTGCTGGATGCAGTTTGCCAGTATTTTGTTAAGAATTTTAGTGTCTATATTCATCAGTGATATTGGTCTGAAGCTTTCTTTCTTTGTTGTGTCTTTGTCTGGTTTTGGGATTAGGATGATGCTGGCTTCATAAAAAAAGTTTGGGAGTCTTACATCATTTTGGATTTTTTGGAATAGTCTGTGGGGATAGGTTTTAGCTCTTCCTTAAATGCTTTGTAGAATTCTCCTGTGAAACCATCCAGTCCAGGGCTGTGTCCCATAAGTTTTGGGTTGTTGTGAGTTTTTTTTTTTTCATTTGTTTCCAGAAACCTTTTGATTTCTTCCCTAATATCATTCTTGACCCATTCATTGTTTAATAGCATGCTATTTAATCTCCGTGATATTGAGTATTTTGGTTTTTTTCCCTTGGGGTTGGTTTCTAGCTTCAGTCCCTTGTGATCTGAGAAAATGCTTGGTATGATTTCAATTTTCTTGAAATTGTTGAGGCTTGTTTTGTGTCCTATCATGTGGTCTATCTTTGAAAATGTTCCGTGTACATTGGAAAAGAATGTGTATTTAGCTTCTTTGGGTTGGAGGGCTCTGTATATATCTGTTAAGTCCATTTCATCTAGGGTATTGTTCAATGCCACAATATCTTTGTTGATATCTTGTTTGGAAGATCTGTCCATTTTTAATAGTGGGGTGTTAAAATCCCCACGTATAATTGTGTTGCTGTCCATATCTTTCTTGAAGTCCTCTAAGATTTTCTTTATGCATTTGGGTGCTCCTATGTTGGGTGCATATATATTTAAAATATTTATGTCCTCTTGGTTGATTCTTCCCTTGAATATTATGAAGTGACCTTCTGGGTCTCTCTTTATGGCCCTTTTTTGGAAGTCTATTTTGTCTGATATGAGTATTGCTACCCCGGCCTTTTTTTTCCTCTCCATTTGCTTGGGAAATTTGTTACCAGCCCTTCACTTTCAGCCTGTGCAGGTCTTTTATCCTGAGGTGGGTCTCTTGTAGGCAGCATATGTGTGGGTCATATTTTCTTATCCATTCAGCTATTCTATGTCTTTTGATTGGAGCATTTAATCCATTTATGTTGGAGGTTATTATTGATAGGTACTTATTCATTGCCATTTATGTATGTGTTTCTCTCTCTCTCTCTCTCTTCTTTCCTTTCCTTAAAGCAGCCCCTTTAGCATCTCTTGCAGAGCTGGTTTAGTGGAGGTGTATTATTTTAGACTTCTTTTGTCTGAGAAGCTTCTTATTTGGCCTTCTGTCTTGATTGAGAGCCTTGCTGGGTAAAGTAGCCTTGGTTGCAGACCTCTGGTTCTCATTACTTGGAATATTTCTTGCCATTCTCTTCTGGCTTGGAGTGTTTCCATTGAGAAGTCAGCTGTTAGCCTTATTGGGGCTCCCTTGTATTTTACTTCCTTTTTCTCCCTTGCTGCCTTTAAGATTCTCTCTTTGTCTTGAAATTTTGCCATTTTAATTATGATGTGTCTTGAGGTGGACCTCTTTGGGTTCCTCTTGATTGGGACTCTCTGTGTTTCCTTAATTTGTGTGACTTTCTCTCATCAAATTAGGGAAGCTCTCCTTCATTACTTGTTCAACTAGGTTTTCGATCCCTTGCTCTTCTTCTTCTCCTTCTGGTATCCCTATTATACGGATATCATTACATTTCATATCGTCTTCCATTTCTCGGAATCCCTTTTCATTCTTTCTGAGTCTCTTTTCCTTTCTTGTTCTTTCTGTGTGTTTTTTTCTACTTTGTCCTCCAATTCGCTAATCTGGTCTTCTGCTTCATCAGTGCTGCTTTTCATTCCTTCTACTGTGTTTTTCAGTTCAGAAATTGTATTCTTCATTTCCTCTTGGCCCTTGTTGATAGTTTCTATTTCCTTTTTCATGTTGATATAGTTTTCTGTGAGCTTATTGTAGTTTCTGGAAATTCACTGTGAGCTCATTGAGTGTCCTGATAACCATTGCTTTGAACTCAATATCTGATAGTTGAGTTGCCTCTATTTCATTTAGCATTCTTTCTGAGGCTTCCTCCTTTCCCTTTATTTGGGGATTGTTTCTTTGTCTTCTCATTGTTCACGAGACTCTTCTTGTTAGCCTCTGTTTCTTAAATTGATCTGTCCTGGTTCCCTTTGATTATGGTGTGAACTTCTGTCGTAGAATACCTGTGAGATTCAGTGGTTCAGTCTCCTTCGTGTATCCTGGTGTTCACAACTTCCCCCTACTCTTTTTTTGTGATCAGTTGGAGGAGTAAGGGAAAATGCTTTAAGACAGCAAGACAGTATACTATGATATTTACATTAGCAGCCAGTAGAGAAGAGATGGGATATCCTTTGGCTACTTATAGTGTTAACCGTAATCCTCCACCCCACTATCCACGTTTTAGAAAGGATGGAAAGAAGGTAAGACTTTTATTGGGGATGAAAGGATTGTTAGTTGGATTTAGAAAGCTGTGAGGCTGTGGGAGGTCAGATTCTGAGGTAGAGTTGGAATGAAGATTAGTAAATAGGAGTAGTGTGTAAAAGTATAGAGACAACCCCCACAATAATATAGTTCAGGAAATTGCGAAGTGGCCTGAGATCAGGTAGAGGTGTTGAGTAGTATTTACAATTATATGAACTAGGTCTTATTTACAGTAATATTAAAGCAACAATCTTGTAGCAGAATCTATGAGATCTAGATAACAAGAATAAGGAGTATAGAACCTTGAGAGGTGTACTAATGGAACAGAAATGAAGGGCAGTAAATTATCAACACACTGTGACTGAGATAACAGGGGGAACCTATCAAATGACAGTATAACCAGCCAAGCAAGATTATACAGAAAGAAAAAGAATACCAAAATACTATTAAAACAAAAAGTGTCAGAAAAGTGAGAAAAAGGTAGTAGAAATTAGCAGTAACTTGCAGTCTCAAAGAAAAAAAAAGGAAAAAAAGCAGAAGATGGAATGCAGGAGAGATAAATTTGGAGTGGAAGGAATAATACTAGGATGAAAGGAAGAGAAACATAAGGAATTGAGAGATATAAAAATAATAAGAATTAAAAAATAAAAAGTCACTTAAAAGACAAGATAAAATCAAACAATCAAACAACAGCTCCCCCTCTCCAAAAAAGAAAAGGCCAAAAAACCCGAAAACCCTCTTGTTGGTTTCCAACTGGCCAAACCAGTTTTTCTGGTCTTGCTGGATTCAGCAGGCTGAGGGGCGTTTGGAATGCTTTTCACTCTTCCTAGTCAAAACTCAGTCAGTCCCTTGGGTACTGTCCCCAGGGCCAGCAGCGCGCTCTCCCTAGAGCCAATCCAATGTCCCCCTGTAGGACCCTAGTTGTGGGTATGGGTGCTCCCAAGCACTTCTCTGGACCTCACTGCTGGGGTCTCCTGGGCTCCGGGGTCCTGCAGCGCCCCTGTGTCTTTTCTGGGTTCGCAGTGCAAGCTCCAGGGATGAAAAGGAGACATGCCCTTCCCCCAAATTTCACCGAGGCGGGCTCTATGTTCTGGGGAAGCACATGCATCTTTTCTGGATTCACGGTGCAAGCTCCGGGGATCCCCAAGGGGCATGCACTTCTACCAATTTCCCCGCTGCAGGTTCCAGGAACCCCTGAAGTGCTGCATCCCTTCTGGGTTCACAGCACAAGAGCTGGAAATCCCGGAGGGGCACGTGCTCCCCCGAGTTCACCGCTGCAAGCTCCAGAAACCGGTGAACACCCACACCCTTTCCTTGTTCAGGGATGCAAGGTCTGGGTCTTCCACAGAACCACACTCCCACCGGGCTGGGGGTTCGGGCTCAGGTTTAGACTGCCCCTGGTCACACAGGCTGGAGGCACTCACCCCTACCAGGGCTATGTGTGGGTGCCTGAAGCCCCTGTGCAAGTGCCTCCCAGTCCAACTCCCCTCTCTGTGCCTTAAAGCAACAAGGCCTCCCCTGGTGTTTCTCAACCGCCATTGTCCAGGGAGGGAGCAGCGGCTTCGCTCTCCTGGGTGCCCTGAAGCAGACCCTGGAGCACCAGGCCTGGGGGCTGCAACCCCCCTGGTCCCCACGCTAATCCCTGGGTCCCTGTTGTCCTGAAGCAGTCTCCTTACCGTCTGGTTTTTCAATGTCCGCTATAATTTTTGATGTCCTGTTTTCATAAATGTTGCGATAACCTATGTCCCTTGCTCTGTTCCTCTGCCGATCCATGAGTTTCTCTCCTCTGCACAAAGGATGGGGATCATGCTCCCTCCAACAAAGCCACCATCTTCCACAATCCTCTCTATTTTCTGCAGTCTTTGTATTTATCTATTTTAGGTTTATTGGACTTCTTGAATATGTGGGTTGACATTTCCCATCAGCTTTAACAAATTTTCAGCCATTATCTCTTCAAATATTGTTTTGGTCACATTCTCTCTCTCCTTTTCTTCTGGATACTCTTCTGATATCTTCTATGTCTTTTGCTGTATTGTCTGCTTCATTTGTTTTATATCCCTTTCTCTATAGCTATGCTTCCTTCTGGATTTATTGTCAGTTTTTCTTCTAATTTATCTTCATTAACCAATTCTTTCTTCAGTAGTATCTTGTCTTCCCTTAAGCTCATTCATTAAGTTAGTTTTATATTTACTTTTTAATTAAGAAGTTTAGTTACTTTATTTTTCAAAATTAGAATCTCTTATGTTTATTTTAAAGTCTTATTTTAATAGTCATTATATAGTCTTTGCAGGTGTATTTCTATTGTCTATTGTTTTTACTTGTTCTTATTTTTGATGTCATATCCCCTAATGTTCCTGGTTATACTATGATGGATTTTATGAAGGCCATTTTTATTTAAACCATTTTAAAGTATTTTTTTGATGATGCTATTACAGTCATCCCATTTTTTCTCTCCCCTTTATCCTCCTCTGCCCTGCTCTTCCTTCCTTCCAGCATTCTCCTCCTTAGTTCATGCCAATGGGTCATATATAAGTTCTTTAACTTCTCCATTCCCTAAACTATTCTTGACATCCCCTTGTCTATTTTGTAACTACCAATTATGGCTCTTATTCCCTGCACATTTTTCCCCATTATCTCCCCATCCTCCTCCCTGTTTATAATCCCACAAGTGCTCTTCATAGCTGTGATCTGTTCCTTTTCTCATTGTTTCCTTGGTTTGTTTTTTAGATTATTTGTTGATAGTTGTAAATTTGTTGTCATTTTAATGTTCATAGTTTTGATCCTCTTTTTGTTATATAAGACCCTTTAACATTTCATATAGTAAGAGCTCAGTGATGATGAACTCTAACTTTACCTTATCTGGGAAGCACTTTATCTTCCTTCCCACTCTAAATGATAACTTTGCTGGATACAGTAATCCAAGTGGTAGGTCCTTGCTTTTCATGACTTTGAATACTTCTTTCCAGCCCCTTCTTGCCTGTAAGGTTTCTTTTGAGAAATCAGCTGATAATCTTATGGGAACTCCTTTGTAGGTAACTCTCTCTTTTTCTCTTGCTGCTTTTAAGTGTCTCTCTTTATCTTTAATCCTGGGTAATGTAATTATGATATGTCTTGGTGTGGTCCTCCTTGGGTCCAACTTCTTTGGGATTCTCTAAGCTTACTGGACTTGCCTGTTTATTTCCTTTACCACATTGGGGAAGTTCTCCTTCATTATTTTTTCAAATAAGTTTTCAATTTCTTGATCTTCTTCTGGCACCTCTATGATTCAGATGTTGGAATCCCAGAGGTTCTTAAGCCTGTCCTCATTTTTTTTTTAAATTGTTGTTTCTTTATTCTGTTCTGGTTGAATGTTTATTTCTTCCTTCTGGTCCAAATCATTGATTTGAATCCCAGTTTCCTTCCCTTTGCTGTTGATTCTCTGCATATTTTGCCTTATTTCAATTTGCACAGCCTACATTTTTTCCTCTGTTTTGCAACCATACTCAACCATTTCTCTGAACATCCTGATTACCAGTGTTTTGAACTCTGCATCTGATAGGTTGGCTATCTCTTCATCACTTAATTCTACTTTTGGAGCTTTGCTCTGTTCTTTCATTTGGGCCATATTTTTTTGTCTCTGCATACCTGTTATGCTGTAAGGGGCTGAGCCTCAGGTATTCACCAGGGTGTGGCAACCCACTTGGTTGTGTTGTGGTGCTGTATATGGAGGAGAGACAATGTTGCTTTCTCAGCTCTTGGTTGGCTTCCAGTCACTTCCCCTGCAAGTTGGGCCCTTCTGGTGCTTATTCCTGGGTGGGTGGGTTTGTGTACCTACTAGGACCCTATAGGTCTCTCCAACAAACTGTCCTGTGAGGCTTGAAGTTCCTCCCACTGCCTCAATGCCCATAGGTTTTTACATCCAGAGGTTTTGAGGCTTTATTTCCCTGCCCTGGAATCCTGGGTTGCACAGTCTATCTCTCTCCCCAGTTGTTCCTCCTTGTTCATCCACTTGCAAATGCGGGGCCATCAGTCTACCAGCTGCCACCTTGCCCACCCATTCCTTCAGCCACCATCTTGCCACATGTCTTCTCCACCCTGGCTGCCTGTCTCTGCCCTTCCTATCAGTGTCTTAATGAATGTTTCTTCTTTAACTCCTTGGTTGTCAGACTTCCATACAGTTAATTTTTTTCTGGCAGTTCTCTTTGATTTTTGTTTTTAAATTTGTTGTTTTCCTTCTTTTGGTTGTGTGAGGAGGCAAAGTGTATTTACTTATGCCTCCATCTTGGCCAGAAGTCTAGTTCTTGGACTTACTGATCTGAATTTCAGTATTCTCCTGGAGCTTAGCTTTATAATTTTGCCTATGTCATCACCTCTCTAATTGCCTCAAGAAAATTTAAAAAATAGTTTACTTAGCTTTTGTATGTCCCAGGAGAAAATATTTATCCCAATTGTCTAGACTACAATAAGTGGAAATCAAAATGACCATTTTTATAGTCAATAAATTTATATTACTTTTAAAATTCAATTTTGTTAAGCTATCAAATAATAATATTTACAATGAATTTAAACTTTAAAATAAATTTTATTTTATTATTTATATGTAATAATTATACATATTTTGAAAAATAGTTATTTATATGTGTATGCAAGTGCTTGAGACAAATACACAATCAGGAACTATGTATAATAACCACCCTAATATTTTTGGTTCACATACTAAATAAATATTAATAAGTAACAAAATTCCAGGAAAATCATTTCTTAATGAGATGGCAAACGACTCTAACTTGGGTGTACATGAGGATGACATTGAAGAGCTCTGAGAGGTGTTTCCTAAGGAATTGAATGATGAGGACTTGTTGGAACTGAAACAGAAAACCATAGCCAAAGAAAAGGCCAGAGAAAAGGAAACTGCAGAAGAAAACAACCTGTAACAAAATTCAGTGAAATATTTAGCAGAAGTTTCTGTAGGCCTCAACAAGCTCTTTAAGAAGTTTAAAAACATGGACCCCAACACTAAAAGGTTTTGATTCATAGAGAGGGATGTTCATGTTGTATTATAAGCAAATATATGGTGAAAAAGAAAAGCAAACCAAGCAAACCACCATGGGCATATTTCTGAAAAGACTGACACATCCTCCAGAAAAGCCTCAAGCAGGTACTCATGCACATATTCCACAAGAAAGATGGTTATCAAAGGAGATGAGAACTTTGTGCCTATTACCACCCCTGAAGACTTGCTAACAGGAAACAATGTGGAGCTAGAATTCAGTGATATTGATGATTTTCACACTGTATAGGCCTATACTAATGTATATAACTTATTTTCAGCAAAAAGCTTAAAAAGTAAAAAAACACTTGTAGAATAAGAATATAAAGAAAGAATATATTTTGCAGTTGTACAGTATGTCTGTTTTGAGATAAGTGTTATTACAAAAATGTCAGAAAGTTAAATAAAATTTAAAAATTTCTACAGTCAAAAATTACAGTAAGCTGTTAATTTATTATTGAAGACAAAAATTTATTTATATAAATTTAATGAAGCCTAATTACACAGTGTTTATAAAGTCTACAGCAGTGTACAGTATATTCTAAATCTTCACATTCACTCACCACTTACTCATGACTCACTCAGAGCAACTTCCAGTCTTGAAAACTACCTCCACAGTAAGTACTCTAGAAAAGGGTACTATTTTTAATATTTTATGCCATGTTTATACCAAACCTTTTCTATATTTACATATGTTTAGATACATAAATACCATGATGTTATAATTGCCCACAGTATCTGTTTATTTTTGTATTTATTTTATAATATATTTTATTGATTATGCCATTACAGTTGTCCCAATTTTCCCTTTTGCCACCCTCCACAAGGTACTTCCCATTCCCTTCAGCAACTTCACCTTAGTTCATTTATATGGGTCACACATATAAGTTCTTTGGCTACTACATTTCCTATAATGTTTTTAACATTACCCTATTTCTCCCCCTTTCTTATTGCTGTTCAAGTACAATTCTCTCCATTTCACCTCCACCACTACCACATACCCCAGCCATCCCCACCTCCCACCCTTGATCCTACCACCCTTTGGCTTTGTCCGTGTGTCCTTTATACATGTTCCTTGATGACCTTTCTCCCTTTCACCCCCGTTATTCCCTCCCACCTCCCCTCAATGTGTGTTCTTTATTTCAATATCTCTAGTTATATTTTGCTTACTTGTTTGTTTTGTTGATCAGTTTCCACTTATAGGTGATATCATATGGTATTTCTCTTTTATCACCTGGCTTATTTCATTTAGCATAATGAACAACAGATCCATCCATGCTGTTATGAAGGGTAGGAGCTCCTTCTTTCTTTCTGCTGTGTAGTATTCCATTGTATAAATATACAATCATTTTTAGACCCACTCATTTACTGATGGGCACTTAGGTTGCTTCCAACACTTCGCTACTGTAAATTGTACTGCTGGGAATATTGGGTTGCATAGCTTCTTTTGAATTGGTGTTTCTGGGTTCTTAGCGTACAATCCAAGCAGTGGAATTTCAGAGTCCAAAAAGCACACAGGTAACAACAAGCAGTGAAAATTGGCAAGGCTACTCTCTGCCAGAGACAGACAGCTGGAGATGCAAAGAACCATTTAAAGGGCCAAGGCACAAATTTTCATTTGTAACCACTTATCCTGGGGTCCTGCAATGGTGGGAGCAGAGTAAGCTGGAGACACCTGAGAAGAGACTGGGGATGGAAGATTTGGGATGAGAGCTGAGAGAGTAGATCCTGGTTCTGAGTAGTCATCACCCATAGGGCAGCAGCCATCCTACTTAGGCAGACCATTCCCCTCAGAGCCTGAGGGGAAACAATAGCTCTGATACTAGGAGGGACTCTGCCCCCGTTCTGTGGTGCTAAAGCTTGAATCCTGAGTGAAGAGTGACTCAATTAACAATGGAAGGAGTGAGCCAAGACATTAGTTCCTTAGCAGCATTGTATCAGGCTGCCTAAGGTCAGATGTGATCAACATCTGATATCACTGTAGGTGGATCCAGAAAGAAAAAATAAGGGTAAATACCAGAGGCTACCAAGACAAAATCCACTGTGGTCTTTTCCATGATTTCTGATATTTTTTCCTGAATAGCTTTTTAACATTCATTTCTAGTGGTTCATTTGCTGTTGATAGTGGACTGCAGAGGAAGAACTGTTTTTTACAGATGTGGGTTTGTTTCCTGGGCTTTGTGGTTTTGTTCTGGCAATATCTGCACAACACCATACAAGATGTGGTGTGCACAGTGACTATCAGTCAATCAGCTAGAAGGAGGACCCACCAAAAAAGACCCAACAACTATCAACACCCAATTACACCCAGAGAGTCAACATCAATGGCATAAAGGCCATTCCAAGAGCATCAAGTTCAGGAGATCAAGAAGACTGGAGCACTGAATCTCACAGGCCTCTCTCTTACCATAGAAGATCACACCACAAACTCAAGGAGTTAAACAGATAATTTAAAGAAACAGAAGCAAACAATAATAGTGTCACAAATAATGAGAAGTAAAAAAAAAAGACAAAAGACAAAACAAAACCCAATTGAAAGGAAAGGAGAAATCCTCAAAAAGAGTGCAAAAAGAAATAGAGGCAAGTCAACTATCAGATACTGAGTCCAAAACAATGGTTATTAGGAAGCTCAATGAGCTCAGTGAGAATTACCAATAACTACAGGGAAACTATGAGAAACTTACTGCAAATGATATCAACATGGAAAAAATCAATAAGTGCCAACAGGAATAGAAGAATACAATTTCTAGTATTAAAAATATAGTAATCCCCTAGACAAATATGGTAAACATGAAGTATTGTTGTGAACAGGCTTACATTGTGTCTGGTAGGTTTTCTTCAGAAATGAAAGTTGTTGCTTCTAGACTTATAGAGAAATATTCCTAAGCTGTCTATACACTTTGCTCTTCCTGTGCCTTACATATGTGGTTGGCAAAATCAGTAACTGTATGGGAGTGTCTTGCATTAGGAACAATTGAGGAAGTTTATTCTTTTTTCCATTGATCACCACAACTGCTTTCAGAGCTTGACAATGTAATTTCTTCCTCTTTCAGAACAATGAATAAAGGGGTAAAGAACTAAAAATATTTTCTATTTTCAGTGGACAGGCAGATATGGTTCCTTTGAAATTTTAGTAGACATTCTACCAGCACTTGTTTTATGTTCAGATGGCATAAACAGTAACACAAATATTAGATGAAATAATTTTTTATAAATTTTTTTATTGTTGTTCAAGTACAGTTTTCTGACTTTCCCCCAACCCCTCCTCACCACCCCAGCCCTCACTGCCTTCCTCCTCCATTTCCACCCACCCTTGTTATTGTTCATATGTCCTTTATAATTGTTCCTGTAAACCATTCATCCTTTTTCCCCATTATCACTCCCCTCCCTTCTGATCACTGTCAGCGTGTTCTCAATTTCAATGTCTTTGGCTATAATTTGCTTATGTGTTCATTTTGTTGACTAGGTTTCTGTTAATGGTGAGATAACATGGTATTTGTCTCTCATCTCCTGGCTTATTTCACTTAGCATAATGCTCCCCAGTTCCATCCATGCTGTTGCAAAGGGTAGGAGCTCCTTCTTTCTATCTGCTGCATAGAATTCCATTGTGTAAATGTACCATAGTTTTTTGATCCATTCATTTACTGATGGGCACTTGGGTTGCTTCCAGCACTTGGCTATTGTAAATTGTGCTTCTATGAACATTGGGGTGGTTAGGTTCTTTTGGATTGGTTTTTCAAGGTTCTTAGGATATAATCCTTAACAGTGGAATTCCCTGGTTAAAAGGCAGTTTCATTTTTAGTTTTCTGAGGAAGTTCCATACTGTTTTCCATAGTGGTTGTACCAGTCTGCAATGCCACCAACAGTGCACTAGGGTGCTGTTTTCTTCATACCCTCTCCAACGTTTGTTGTCTGTTGCTTTGTTTATGATGGCCACTCTGACTGGTATGAAGTGTTATCTCCTTGTGGTTTTAATTTGCATCTCTCTGATAGCTAGGGATACTGACATCCTTTCATATGTATCTGGACCCTCTGTAGGTCCTCCTTGGAGAAGTGTCTGTTTAAGTCCTTTGCCCATTTTGTTAATTGGGCTGCTTGTCTTCTTAGAGTGGAATGGTGTCCTTTATATATTTTGGAGATCAAACCCTTGTCTGAGTTATCATTAGCAAATATGTTTTCCCATACAGAAAATCTCAGATATTCTACACAGCAATATTTTTGCTGATATGTCCCCTAGAGCAAGGGACATAAAAGAAAGAATAAACAAATGGGATCTCATCAAAATAAAAAGCTTCTGCACAGCTGAAGAGAAAAGCATTAAAATGAATATATGAAATAACTGAATAGCAGGCTGAGCATTTGTAATCTGTAGTGCAATAACAGATTTTTTATTTTATCATTACTATTGTTCTTAAACTTCTATCTTTTATAAGAGCCTTTGGGAAAAATCTCCAGGGGCAAACTTCTAATGTCTTCTTTGAGGCTAGTAGCTTGAATGCAGTACTGCATTCACTAAATGAAATGATGGAAAATATTGAAGTTTATCAAGAATTTTGGTTTGAGTAAGCCACCAATCTGACAATCAAATTTGATATACAGATGAAGCTCCATGGGAATTTCTGCAGAGCTCATCAATGGAACCTGGAATCTCAGCTGACCTCTGAGAGTTACTATAAAGAATCTCTTAAGTGTTCCAACAGTGGAACACATTATTCAGGAACTGAAAGATATATTCTCAGAACAGCATCTCAAAGCTCTTAAATGCTTATCTCTGGTACCTTCTGTCATGGCACAGCTTGAATTTCATACATCAGAGGAGCACCATGCTGACATGTACAGAAGTGACTTACCCAATCTTGATACACTCTCAGCTAAGCTGCATTGCTGGAGAATCAAGTGGAAACACAGAGGAAATGATACAGAGCTTCCATCTACTGTTTATGAAGCCCCCTACCTGCCAGGTGTCAAGTTTTTCCTTATGTTTATGCATTGCTGAAGGTCCTGTGTATTCTTCCTGTGATGAAAGTTGAAAATGAACACTATGAAAATGGGTGAAAACATCTCAAAAAATACCTGAGGAACACTCCGACAGACTAAAGTTTAAGTAACTTAGCTTTGCTTAACATACATTTTGATATAAAACATGATTTGGGTTTAATTTGATGGCACAAACATCAAACTCTGTAAAACCAAATCAGAGCTTCCTACAGATAATTCAGAAACCATTGAAAATATCTGAGACTTTTTAAACTATGTTTTTTCTGTATTTGATATAGGAAAAATTTGTAAGAAATTTGAAAACACATTATAGAAAAGCTATAAGGTATATGTAGGCTACTTAATCACTGAATATTTTGAGTACATTAGCCTATTTAAATGGCCCCTATTTGAACTTTCATGCTTTGGAGAGCTAACTTTTCTTCTAGAAGATAGCGTTGAAAGCGCCACGTGACATATGTGCATGATCTCTGCTAATGACACTTTGGAATTGTTTTTGTTAAGTCATTTAGACATAACATTTGTTATCTCTGTGGATCCAGTTGTCAGGTATTGAGTTATCAGTTCTTTGAAGAAATAAATTTTGAGGAAGTGGGGAAGAAAGGAGTGCATTTTATAAAATCTTACAGTGGAGCTCACATTTATCTTTGAATAGCAAGAGTTTCAAGTATGATATTAAAAAACTATAATGAACAGTTAAGGGAATTACCGGACAGTGAAAGAAAAGTGAGTTTGCTAAACAAGGATTTCAGTGTAGATTTTTGTTGCAGACCTCCCACTTGTGGGGTCCATGGCATTGTAGCTGAAACAAAAGAAATTCACAGGGACTACTGAATCCTGTGGAAGAAAATGGCAAGTGGCTTCTCTCTCAAGGGGAGCAAAAGCCTCAGCCCTTACTCCAATGAGCTTTTATTGTCTTACTGGGCACATTACAAGAAGGTGCTCATTAACTATGAACAGGCTGGCTTTAAGTAGTTACTTTATACCGAAAACAAAGGAGAGGATGCTGGTAATCACATCACAGAAGAGGGATATTTGCAAATGAAAAGACACAAGTGGTTGAACTGGTTACACTGGTCCTTGGAAGGTTTAGGATGGTTTTTAGGAAGTTATTTTGCAGTAAATGTTTGCCACTAGGGGCTGGGCCCACAATGCCACACAGAATGGTCTACTATAGATTTTGTCTTTATTCAATGATCTTACAAAGGAACATGATGCAGTTAAAGATTGAATGGGAGAGCCTGACAATGTCATCCCACATCTGGTTGTTGCTGTTTACATTCCTTTATTGAGCCAATGTCTCCTTAAGCTTTTTAGCAGATACTTGTTGAACACTTCTGTTTTATGTTCAAGACAGGATCAGAGGTCATGGGGACTGACAACTGATTCTTCTGTTTTGTTTTTGTTTTTGTTTTTGTTTTCTGTTTCCATGACTATATCTACTGCCTTGTCTTGATTTATAAGTGAAACCTGGAAAACTTACAAAAATGTGTTTTGTGGTTATCTAGGAATAACAGAGAAAATATTGCTGTTATTTTTGGTGAAGAACATCAGTTTTGTATAGTGTATTTCAACATAAATAAAATGTGAATGTTGTTTAAAAAATAAATTTAGGGAGACATAAATAAATAGAAGCATATACCATGTACTACCAAAAGATTAACATCATCAAAATACCCATACTACCAAAAGCAATTTATAGATTCAATGCAATCCTTATTAAAATACCAATGACATATTTCAAAGATGTAGAACAAACATTTCAAAAATTTATATGGAACTATAAATGACCCTGTATAGCCATAGCAATTTTGGGAAAGAAGAAGAAACTAAGAGGGATCACAATATCTGATATCTCTATATTACAAGTCCACTGTAATCAAAATAGTTTTGTCACAGGTGTGCACAGGTAACTGTAGCATCCAGCACACGCGAGAACCAATATCGGAGACTTTCAGGGGTTCAAAGATGTTATTTTATTGGACAAGTTTAACTTGTGCAGGGGCGAACTCTCAAAGTGTCTAGCGACACAGTGCCCACAAGGAGCTGCAAATGAGAGCCGCGCACGAGCGCGTACAACTACTTTTTTTATATAGGGGCGGGCAAGCAAGTGTTATACAGAAGCAGACGTGGCAGTTAGCAATTCGCTTACAGAGACCGCGCGTGGGAATTTCAAACCAAGCATTTTTGCATAAGGCGGGAAGGCAGGCTGTTTGTTCATTAACCTAGTAATCTCCTGGCTCTAGCTAGCTACTTTTCTATTTTCTCATTAAAAACTACAAAGCACTGCTTATCTAGCCTACTCTAGGGAGAGCGTCTGCTAGACACAGGATGTTTGCTTAACTGCCCTGTGTCTCCCTTATCATTTCCTTTTAGCTACAATGTGGCTCTTGTCTATTAGAGGAAATTTAGTTCTTAATTTCCTTATTCCCAACAGTAACCAGGTTCTTAGTGATCGAGGACAAAGAATTGAACTGAACACACAAAGTTTATAGCATAAAGAAAGAGGGAAGATTTATTAAGTGATAGTATATTCCACAGGACACGGGAGTGGGCCAGCTCTGAGCAGAGGAGGGACACGTGGGCTGCCCTCATGAGTCTGGGCAGCCATGGCCCCATGTCCTGGAGCCAATCTTCTCTGAGCTCCTACGCAGGCGCTGTAACTCAGGGGACCTGCCCCCCAGTTACATCTGGGTGGGGAAGTTACTTCCATTCCCCTGGCTCAGAGATGATCACAGCTATTTAACATATCCATGCAACCAGTTAAAGGTTATAGATATGCCAAATGACCATGCCAGAGGGTAGCTGCAAGGCTGTTGCTATGCAAAACAGCTCTCAGTGGCCCTGCTTCACTTGTCCCTTCCCCTGGGGTGGAGAGTGAGGACATTCTATATATTTTTCTAATATTTCCTGGACACCTTGAGTTCTGAACCCCATTCCAAATCTCTATTTGGGGACCCTTTGGCTGCACCCTCCTACAGTTTGGTACTGGCATAAAAACAGACACATAGATTAATGGAAAAGAATAGAGAGCCTAGAAATAAACTCAAGACTCTGGTCAATTAATATATGGCAAAGGGCCATAAAAGCATAAAATGGAGTACAAATGGTGTTAGGAGATCTGAACTACATGCAAAAAAATGAAAGTCAACTGCTAACTTGCACCATAGACAAAAATAAACTAAAGATGGATAAAAGACTTGGATATAAGTTGCAACACCATAAAAGTCCTAGGGGAGAATATAGGCAGGAAAATCTTGGATATTTCATGCAGCAATATTTTCACTGATATGTCCCCTAGAACAAGGGACATAAAGGAAAGAATAAACAAATGGGACTTCATCAAAATAAAAAGCTCTGCACAGCTAATGAAAATATCAGCAAAATGAAAAAGGAACCAATTATATGGGAAAACATATATTTGCAAGTGATACCTCAGACCAGGGACTGATCTCTAAAATATGTAAAGAATTCATATGACTCTGATAGGGGACTCAAAACTTGGAACATTTTAGCTTAAGGTAAACAGCCATAAATCTAGCAAGTAATGTGTATGTTAAGCTTTTTTGTTTCAGAAATGACAGATAAGGCCAATCTGGCGCCTGAGGAAAAAAAAAAACGGCTGACCTTCTGGGGTGCTGGCTGGAGACAGTGCATGAAGACATCCCTACCAGGCGACTACCCCTCCCCTTGGAATTTCAAAGACTCTCACTAACTCCTGTTTGCCCCCTGCCCCCAACCCCTTTATAAAAGATCTGTCCAGGAAAGAAAGAGGAAGATGGTTTGTTAGGGTATGAGCCCGCCATCTTCTCGGATCGCCGGCCATGTGAATAAAGTGCCTATAAAAGATTCAATCACTGTCACTGCTTATTGGATTTGGTAGTGACAGGCAGCCGAACGCCGGTGTCTTTTCTGGTTACAACTCCACTCCAGGAAAACAAACAAACCAATTAAAAAATGAGCAAAGAGTGTGAGCAGACACTACTCCAAGGAGGACCTACAGAAGACCCAGAGACATAGGAAAGGATGCTCAGAATCACTAGCCATCAGAAAGATGCTAATTAAAACCACAATGAGATCCTACTTCACACTGGTGAGAATGGCCATCATAAATAAATCAAAAAACAACAAGTCCTGGAGAGATTGTGGAGAAAAGGGCACCCTAGTGCACTGTTGGTGGGAATGCAGACTGGTGCAGCCACTGTGGAACAGTATGGAATTTCCTCAAGAAACTGAACATGAAACTACCTTTTGACCTGGTAATGCCAGTGCCAGGATTATATCCAAGGAACCTGAAAAACTAATTCAAAAACAGCTCTGCACCCCAATGTTCATAGCAGTACAACTTATAATATCCAAGTGTTGGAAGCAAACTGAATACGCATCAGTAAATGAGTGGATCAAAAAATGTGGTACATTTACATAACAGAATACTATGTAGCAGAAAGAAAGAAGGACCTCCTACCCTTTGCAACAGCATGGATGGATGTGGAGAGTATTATGCTAAGTGAAATAAACCAGGTGGTAAAGGAGAAATGCCATATGACCTTACCTTTCCTAAGTGGAAACTAATCAACAAAACAAACAAGCAAATAAAATAAAACCAGAGACAGTGAAATAAAGGACAAACTGACAGTAATCAGAGGGGCTGGGGCAGGAGGATAACAGGGGGAAGAAAGGAAAGTGTCATCAAAGAACATGTATAAAGGACACATGGACAAAGCCAAAGGGGGGTAGGATTGAGGGTGGGAGGTGAGGATTGGTGGGGTGATAGGAGTGGAGGGAGGAAAATGGAGACAATTGTACTTGAACAACAATAAAAAAATGATCTCCCCTAGAACCCCTTACAGGGACCAGTGCATATTAATGCACAACTCAACTCCTCCCCCATTTCTAGGTGTGGAGTCCTCATTACCCAATTACAACATCCCCTTTTAACACTCGGAACACTTGTAATCTTACAAGAGCAAATGGACAAAGGTCCTGTTCTTCCATAACCACTTTCTACTTATCCCCTGGTACACACATCCCTAATAAAAGTGGTTCTGTTGTGGAGGGGCATCTTCAGTTGAGGGAGAAGGATCTTACAACATCCAGGTCAGTTAAATGTCCCTGGAAAGTGCCATGTGTGATATTCAAAGGATTGCACTCATGGACAGGCTGGCAACCTTGTATTCTGGAGGTGACAAATTTGCCAAGAGGGTAAAAAGCCACATTCAAAATCACAACAACTAAATAACCAATGTAGGGCTGTTACAGTTCTCCCCTTTTAACACTACTGGACCTTATCTGTCCAAACCATTAAGGTAAAATATGAAACCAGTTTCAAAATGAAGCTGATTGTCTTTCCCATACTTTACCAACCCAACCATCTGGTCTAGCTAAACTGTTGAGTCTTAGGAGATGGAAATGCAGGCGAGCTTCTCAAGTTGAACCTGCATTGTCTCTGAATCCACAAGACTGTCTTTTGAGAAGGGGTTTAGCTGCATGGCCTTTGCTAAAATGATGTAAAGCAGTGACAATTTGACAGATCCTTCATGTAAACTAGTTCAAGTTCTAAGTGAAAACCAACTTTGAGGACACTTACCTGTACTAAAATCCAATATTAGCAATTGAGCATTGTGATTTTCCTTAAAACCCAATTCCTCTCTTTAAGGCTATCCTTATTATCATCCAAATTATAGAGGGATCAGGTAGGGAGAAAATACAAAGCAAAAAGGAAAATCTGTGCTTTTCTACTATCTGCCAAAATTTTATCTCTATGCATTATATCTTTTGTTAATTTATTTTCAAACTTATTTGAAGAATGAACCCTTAGAAACCTCAATTTCTTTTCAAAACTGAAACAAAACAGAAATATAAAATAAATACAGAGTTTCAGAAAAGGGGGGACTGGAACTAGCCTTAGAATCTTGTCTCACACCAATTGATCCCACTAACCCGTCACACACATGACCTCTCTGAGGTCCAAATGACACAAAGCCCCAATGGCATGGACTTTCTCTTACCCCAGCTCATATGCTCATCAGTATCAAATGACCTTTACTAGACCCAAATGGCAGAGATGTTATCTCATGCCAACTGGTACTGCAAATGACCTTTATGAAGTCTAAATGACCTGACTCCCAAACAACAGAGACATTCTCTCACCCCAACTGGTACTGCAAATGATCTTTATGAAGTCCAAAAGGCACAAAGCCCAAGTGGCAGAGACAGAGGTTTCCCAGTACAAACAAAACAGTTAATCCCAACCCTCCTGCTACTGACAAGATCAGAAAGCAACAATAACTGTAATCAAGAACTGAGGTTTATTTCATATCAAGTTAAAACTCTCACAACTTTCTATACTCATTCAGAAATAACCATAACTCCCTCTCTATCCTTGTTTTTTTTTTTTTAACCACAAGGAAGACCATACCTTAACACAGTATCAAGTAACCAATAAATCTGCAAACACATAAACAGGTAAAGGAACATTTTCACTTTGCATTGGGCCCTGCTGTCTTCTTCCTGAAGCCAAATTTCAAATCTCCTTCTGGAGTGCAGATCCAGTTTTGTTGCGTGTGGGTCACAGGCCAGCAGTGACCATGGAACGCTGTGGATGGCTCGCCGAAAACACGCGAGAAAAAAAACATGCACAGAGACAAACTAGTTTCTGTGGGGAAGTAGGGACGAAATGGCCACCCCCCTAGTGGGGAGGGCCCCAATTTACAGTCCATACCTGCTTTTATTGGGCTCATTTTGCATAATAATTCAGGTAAAGTACAGTACTCACTAGGGGGAAGTAAGGAACTATAGAAAACAAGGAACTCTGCTGGTCTATTGAGTCGGGGTCAAAGAGCTGTAAGACTTTGAGGAACAAACTTCCTCCTTGGACCCTTCTCATTCAGCTGAGAGCATTCTAAACAAAGAAGGTTTCATAGTAATTTACATGTTCTTTCTTAGGCCTGATCACCCGGGGAATCCTCTCTTTGCAGCACAGAGCTGCACCACCCTGTCATTGTTTCAGGCTTAGGTGGAGCAAGGGAACTAAGGCAATAAGGAGTTTTTCTCCTAGATGATGAGAACTCAGGCTATGTCAAAGCCGAGGAGTGAGGGTCCATCACCCCCTTTTGCTGCAGCCCCCCAAGTCCTTCTTTTGGGGGGCCTCCCAAAGTGATCGTGCCTGGCTTAGGTCATTCCCCCCTTGGGGAATCTTACCCATCTTTGGCTAACCGACCAAGCTTTTTGGGGTTCAGCAGCAGAAGCAGCATTCCTGCCAGGGAGACAAGCCCTTGTCTCCTTGCTGGCTTACGGTTCCAAGGGCGTTCCCTTAGCCTTAGCCTAGGCGGGGGTTTCAGCTTCTGATACCAGTCAGGGCGGTTCCCAACACAGTTTTCCTTTTCAACATCAACCACTGCAGCAGGGTTTGAATCCTCCTGGTGCGGTGCCTGTTTTATCCATGTGTGGTGGAACCAAGGGTTATTCCTGTGAGCTTTAGAGAAGAGTGTACTGTCAATAGGACATCGTAGGTACCAGTCCATTGCTCCTCTAGCTGCTGTTTAGGTCCTTGAGTCTTCCAAGTCATTAGTAAGACTCAGTCCCCTGGCTGGAACAAGTGTAAGGGCTCATGAAATGGGTAGGTGAACCTGCATTGAGAAAACTTGTGCAGAATGGTTAGGGTTTTCCCTAAGTCAGGGGTGTCCGACGTGTGGTCCACAGGCTGCATGCAGCTCAGGATGGCTGTGAATGCAGCCCAGCAAAAAATTGTAAATTTACTTAAATCATTATGAGACTTTTTTGGTGATTACATGTTACAGCATATTTAATGTGTGGCCCAAGACAACCCTTCTTCCATTGTGGCACAGAGACACCAAAAGGTTGAACACTCCTGACCTAAATGTTGCACATATTGCTTAATTTTTGACTTGTGCTCCACATCTAGTGTGTGCGGGGGGTGCTCCCAGAACCAAGATTTGGAAGGGTCTCCCATAATCTATTCCAGAAGGGCTTATGCCCACTTTTGGGGGCTACCCTAATTTAGAACAAAACAATGGGAAGTGACGGGTCCCATTTCAAATCAGTTTCCTGGCATATTTTTGCTAGGGTCTTCTTTATTGTGTGATTCATTTTCTCAGTCTGTCTTGTAGATTGAGTTCTCCAAGATGCATGTAATTTCCATCATATTTGTAGTTGTCTGTCCAACCTTCTGGGAGATTTCTGAAGTGAACGATAGTCCATTGTCCTCTGAATGCTGTAAGGAAGTCCAAACTTAAGAATTATTTCAAGTAAAAGTTTCACTACCTCAGTTGCCTCCTCAGTTTTAGTGGGCTATTCCTCTACCCATCCAGAAAATGTGTCCACAAAAACTAATAAAAAGTTGTAATTACTCTTGGTTTTAGGCATTTGTATAAAATTTGCTTGTGGGCCCTTGAAAGGGCATAACGCTTTATATTGTACTCCCCTTTTTGCTGGGGCATGTTCTGTCTTAGGTTAGCTTTTAGCACATATCTTACAGACTTGGGTAATCCTCTGAATGGTCCTTTGCAAAGGAGGGCCCTTAAAATGTGGCCTAATGAGGTCCATCAAAGCATCCCTTCCATAATGGGTAGGTGTATGAGGATTAGATACACTAGAGCATTGGGGAGTAGGATCATGGCATGGGTGTTGATCTTCCATATGGAATTTGGATCAGTTTTAGTAAATCCCCATTTGCAGTCCTGTTCCTCATCTCGTTCTGTATAATGAAGTTTAAATTTTGACAAGTCAAAGCAGGGTATTAAACTCCTATGCATGGTGGCCCTTTGGCTGCTTGTCTGCCTGCTTTATTAGTAGTTTGGTTTCCCTGGCTCCTTTGGGAACCATCCCTCTGGTGTCTTGGACAATGCATTACAGCAACCTAGTCCAGTAGATTCACTGCTTCTAGCAAGTGTAAAATCTCCTCTGATGTTTAACATCCTTATTCCCCAAGGTTAGGAGTCCTCTCTCTCTCCATATTGCTGCATGGGTGTGGACTACCATGAAGGCATATTTGGAGTCTGTGTATATGTTAACCTTCTTTCCTTGGGACAGTACTAAGGTTCTTGTGAGGGCTATCAGTTCAGCCTTTTGTGCTGAGGTTCCCAGTGCAAGGGCTTGGGCTTTTATTACCTTGTCTGTGGTGACTACCACATACCCAGGTGGTCACTGGCCATTGTCCATGAAGCTGCTCCTGTCTGTGTAAATCTCCCAGTCAGGTGTCACCAGCAGTTGCTTCAGTAGATCTGGACTGCTATAATAAACTTGGTTAATAATTTCTCAGTAGTTATGCTGGAGGGCAGTATCTCCCTCTGTGTCTGGAAACAGAGTGGCTGGATTGAAAGTTGTGGTGATCTGCAAGGTAATACTTGGGTTGTCAAAAGAATGGCCTGGTATTTCCCCATGCACCCTGCCATTAGCCAATACCCTCCCTTCTGTTCCATAGAGTTAGAAACCTGGTGTGGTACCAGTACTATAGTAGGCTGTCCCAAAGTGAATTCAGCTTCCTGTAAGATGTCCCAAGTAGCTGCTACTGCACAGAAGCATAGTGGACATCCCTTTGTTGTGTGACTCAGCTTCTTTGAGAGATAGGCAGTGGGTCTGGGGTTGTTTCCCAGAGTCTGAGTTAGTAACCCAGTCCAATCTCCTGCCTTTCATGAATATACAATTTGAAAAGCTTCAGTGTATTTGGCAATCCTAGTGTGGGAGCTGAACTAGTTTTTCCTTCAAGGTATCAAATGCTACCTTGTCCATTTGAAAGGTACAGAATCCAGTCTTTTCAAGCAATTGTGCAGTGGTTTTGCTATAAGTCCAACGTTGGAATCCAAATTTAACAGAACCCTGTAATTCCTAAGAACCCATGAAGCTGCCTTTGGTTCTCTGGGAGTTTTAGAGTAGCAATGGCTTTCTTTCTATCTGCCATCAAGTTCCTAGTGCCCTGTTACAGTTGAAATCCCAGATATGCTACTTCCTGTTTGCAAATCTCGGCCTTGTGAGGTGATATTTTATATCCCCTTTTTGCCAAATTATTTAGAGCTGTGATGATGTTGACCGAACAGCCCTCATAGGTGCTACTAGTTATCAATGTCATCTACATATTGCAGAAGAACTCCTTATCTCAATTGAATATTTGTTAAATCCTTGGCTAATACTTCACCAAATATGGTTGGGGAGTTCTTAAATCTTTGTGGCAGCATAGTCCAGCAGTATTAGGGTGTGGCTTTTGCTTCTTGGTCCTACCATTCAAAGGTGAACAGTAGTGGAACCTCTTCATCTATTGGAATGCAGGAAAAAAGCATTCTCCAAGTATAGGACTGAAAACCATTCGCTATCTCCAGGCATCATAGTCAACAGAATGTAGGGGTTGGTTACAATAAGATGAATGTCCTGAACAATGAATGTCATTTATGGATCTAAAATCCTGCACCAATCAATATTCATCAGAGTAAGCCTTTTTGACTGGCAAAATGGGAGTGTTATAGGGAGACTGGCATGGCTGAATTAGTCCTGATTTTAGGAACTTCTGTAATATCAGTTGAATCCCCTTTAAAGCCTCCTTTTTGAGGAGGTACTATGGGATCAGCACCCCTTTTTTATGTTGATTTCATAGGTTGGATGATAACCACCTTATCTGAGGTTCCATCAGCTCAAATGGTTTGATCAACCTGATCATAGAGCTCAGGTGGGAAAAGTTCACCTCTGGGACATTGAGGACAAGTCAGGAGCACCTGGAGCTGAACTACATGTTCCAGTGGGACTTCTACACATGCTTGCTGCTTTCTAGGAGAAAAACTTATTTATGTGTACAGTTCACAAAGGAAGTCTCAGCCCAGCAATGGAATGAGACAATCTCATGTGGAGAAAATTATGTATAATCCTCTGATCCCCAAGCTGGAATTCTAGGGGTTGAAGGAACACCTGTTTTTGTAATTGTCCAATCACTCCAGTAACTATTGCTGCATCTGAACTTTTCTTGGTTACTTTTGTATTCAGCACTGAGTATGTAGTTCCCACATCTACAAGAAAATCAACTGGCTTGTTCCCCACCATCAGCTGTACCAAGGGCTCCTGTGAGGAAATAATTATAGGTCAGGAGATATCTGTGGGAGCCCCTAGGCCCCCTCATTTATTATTAGACTTCCCTTGCCTTTTTAGCATCTCTCAGCAAGGATTTCCATCTCTGCTTTCCCTTT
Source organism: Phyllostomus discolor (assembly GCF_004126475.2). Taxonomy (NCBI): domain Eukaryota; kingdom Metazoa; phylum Chordata; class Mammalia; order Chiroptera; family Phyllostomidae; genus Phyllostomus; species Phyllostomus discolor. The sequence goes on from NC_040907.2 coordinate 100,777,830, forward strand.
TGAATTTCAGGCACTTCTTACTCCAGCGGCCCTTCTACTTGGAATAGTTACATTGATTGGCACCTAATGGGTCTCTTTTTTTCTCTTTAAGGTCCCTCTTCTTCTGGTCTCACCACTTTGTTTCTAAGGACACCATGGCCTGCTTTATCTTTCTTGCTTCCTGGGCCTTGTAGACTTTAAAGGCTATGTCTACCAGGTAAGAGATATTCATCCCAAACATCCCATCTAACTCTGCAGTTTACTTCTAATATCCAGGGCACTTTATCTAATAAAGATCATGTTCACCATCAACACATTTTTCTGGTGCCTGCGGGTCAGCATCATTGTGCTTTCTATAGGTCTGGTAGATCCTTTCTAAAAATTCAAAAGGGTCTTCATTTGTTTTTCATTGAAGGGCCAGTTTCATATTCAGGCTCTTTTTCTTAGGCACCCCTTCCTTAAGCCCTTCCAGTATGAACTTTCTGTAATATTCCAGAAAGGATATGCCCCCACAATTTTGGTTCCAGTCAGGCTCTATAAAGGGAATTGCCCCAGCTAGATTGGGGATCCCATTGGGATTCTCTTGGTGGAGACTATGGGTCTCTTCATTTCCTTCATTTATAACCTGCCGTCTCTCATCTATGGTTAATAAGATGTTAGGAAGAGCCTGTACATCTTCCCAGTTTGGATGATGAGTGGCAAAAATGGAGGCAATAAGATCAGCCATTCTCTGAGCATCCTCTTTATATTAAGGGTGAAATTCTTCCAGTTCAGTAAATCTGAAGTGGAAAATGGAGTATGGGCCAAATAGTAGCCAGCAAACTGGCCTTTCTGAGTTACTCCACCTATAGCATACAGCCTCAAAAGAAACTGCCTTGCTCCAGATAGGGAGGCTCCCTGGTCAAATTGGGTGCCATGATGGGTCTTTGAGGGGGAGACCTATCTGTCCCTTTGAGGGGAGAGATATGTCTCCCCCTCAAAGAGGTGAGACCATTGGCTCCCCAGGCCCAATTTCATGGGTAGCTAGCTGTGGGTGTGGTAATAGAGGGGCTCCTCCTGTTACTAACCTTGTGAACCCTGGGCATTAATGGCATTAGTGAGGTTTATTAATGGCATTAATAAGGTTTATTTCCTTATTCTAATTTTCTTCCTTTGTCTTACTATCAGGAAGGGGTTTCAAGGACCCTTCTCTTCTTTGTACGATCAAGTGTACCTCTGTCTCTGGTGAAATCTTATTATGAAGTGACATAAACACCTTGACACAATGATTTTTATCCTATTTGTGTGACTGTTGGCAGCACTGTTCCAAGTATGTAAAGGTATAGTAATCTAAGGTACCATCCTTAGACCACCTTCCCCCACAATCCAAAATGTATGTAGGCCACACAGTATTACAGTAATAAACCAATATCTCCTTGGATATTGGATAATGGCTGTACATACTCCAGTTTGGTAAAATTCTGCCCAGTGGACTTGCCCCAGGAACTAACCCAGAATAGCTGCTGCTGGCACAGATACACAGCACACTCAACCCTGTGACCAGAACCCAGGCAACGTGGGAAAATACAGACAAAACTGGCATTCACTGCTCTATTTAGAATCCATTCACAACTCCATTATTCCAACAAATGATCTCAAGCAAGTTTTCTGCTAGTCAGTCTCACAGTGCACCCAAGCAATGGTCTACCCAAAGCTTGGCCAGTCCACACCTGAACCCTGGCTCACATCCCCAAAACTCAGGTGATCCTTCCTTCTTCGCAGAGTATGTTCCCTTTCCAGACCCACTTCCTTTCCTTCCACCTGCCAGGCATGTTTAAGCAGCTGACACCTGTTGTGGGCATGCAGAGGATTTCCCAACAACTGGGAAAACCCACAGTCTCACTCCTCAAGGGAGCTGATTTGCCATGAGTAGCTAGGGTCCCAATGGAGTTGTTATTTTCTGTTACCAAACCCAAGCGGTAAGGGAGGGTCCTACCATCCACTGTCTACCAGGTAAAACTGTTACAGAACACACAAGGGGGGGCCTGGGATGATATACTATTATTGAAAGAAGGCCCTGGTCCGTTATGTCCGCCACCCTAGGAAAGACGTCTCTCAATGCCAGAGATTCGTGAAAAGGAAAGGAAATGTTTATTTAATGCTATACTAACTTAAAGTAGTGACCTAATGTCTTTATCAAAAAATCCTAAAGTCCCTAAAAACACCCACAAACACACAGTCCTCCCTCCCTTCCCCCTTTGCCCAGTCCAGAGTACCGTATCTCAGGAAAGGAAATAGAAGTCCATGGCTTAGGTAGTCTTCTGGTTCTTTTCAGTTAGTAATCCCTCTCGACTGGGAGACCTCCCTGGATTCCTGGAACCCTTGGCTGAGTCTCCAGGATCTCTGCTAAAACCAGGTGGTGGTTCTTCCTTCTAAAGCTGTGGGGGTCTCCACTCTGCCAGGCACGTGGTCCTCTCTCTCAGGGCTGCAGGAAGGGAGAGTCCCCACTCTGCCAAAACTGCATGGTTCTCTCCTCCAGGGCTGCCACGTGGTTCTCCCTCTCTCAGGGCTGCAGGAGTCTCCACTCCGTCAAGGCTGCATGGTTTCTCTCCCAATGGCTGCCGTGTCTGGGTTTAAATCCCCCGCGCCAATCTTCTTCTGCAGCCCCATTTCCGACTCCTCCTACACTTGGGCACACTTGCCCTCAATCTGCTGTCTTCTCTAGCTTTTCTGGTCGCCATCATGGGTCTAGGCAGGTGCCACCCCATGTTATGGAGCCAATCTTTTCCCAGCTCCCACGCAGGCACTGTAACTCAGGGGATCTGCCTTTCAGGTCCCATCTTAGGGGGAAGGTCCCTTTCCATCCTCCTGGCCTTGAGCATGGCCATAGCTATTTAGCATATCTAAATGACCAGCCAAAGGCTATAGGTATGCTAAATGACCATGCCATGGATTAGCTGCAAAGCTGCCCTGCATGTTCTTGCTTTGTGTGCCCCTTCCCCCAACTCACACCTGTGGGGGAAGGGGTGAAGACACCTTAAAATCTCCTGGACACCTTGAGTTCTGGACCCCATTTCAAATGCCTATTTGGGGTCCCCCCTCTTGGCTGCACCCTGTAACAAAACTACAGATACAGAATTTGGTGGAAAAGAAAGGCAATTTATATACATTTTGTTTATATTTATATATTTTTATTTAACAATCAAAAAGGCTATTAAATATTTGTTAGTACAACTACTACATGATTCAAGACCTGAAAGTAATGCAAGAACAAAAATCTGTACAACTGAAGAGAGTGCATAAACTTTGGCCTAAGACACCCAAAGAAAAATCACCTTGTCACTCTCTGCCAGTTCAGTTCCAGGTTGCACCAGGAACATCTTATCCTACCCAAAAGTATCTTAATGTAGGTGGCTTAGTTTGTCTCCAGCTGCTGTCTAACTTCAGGTATCTTTCAGAGTCTGAACCTCCAGGCCTCCTATTCACAGTAGGCAGTTCTCTTCCTACCACCACTCAAGGGCTGTGCTGGTGACCATTGGCAGTCTTGTGCTGGTGACCTTTGACATGCCTGCACCAGGGTAGGGGCATGAGGCCTGCTGCTGTTGATGGGTATGTGCAGGAGAGGGCCACAGGGCCTGCCATTGATAGGCCCATGCTTCACTGATGGGCCCATGTGAGTAGAGGGTCATGGGGCCTGCTGCTGATGGGCCCAAGCCCTCTCCCTTCTCCTCTTATCATCCTCAATGTCTGGGGCTTAGGACTTCCCATCCCAGGTGGTCAGGAAGGAGGGGAGATCCAAAAGAGAAGCAGTATTTCCATGCACTCCTTTTAAATGATCTCCTCAGAATTCCTTCTGTGGTCCAGCACACATTGCCCTAGTTGCCAGGGAAAAGCATTCATGTGCAGTTCAACCCCTTGTCCATTTCAGGGGCAGCGTTCCTGTTACATCATTACAGGTCTTCCCTTTCTGATATATCACATAAAGTTATGCTGGGCTGCATACAGCAGAAAACAATGCATTGGAATAGAGGTTTACTTACGTGTTTAACTAACTTTTTATTGTCTTGACCTAGAAATGGAAGAGGAGGAAAAAAACCCTAGAACACTAAGCAAATGATTACTTCCAAAGAGATTAATTAATCTAAAAGATACTATTTTCAACTAAAAATGAGTATATAATCTGGAATGGGAATTTTTGTGTTGTCCTTCCACCATACCCACCCCAAGGCTAGGACAGTCCAGACAAAATGAGCAAGTAATGGGAAATAAATGTCTAAATGTCTTCTCATCCTCAGTGTGTATGTGAATGTGTACTCATTTATATGAAAAAAATTGATATTTTCTTTTTAGTGGCAATATCATGAGTAATATACATATTTTAAAATTTTTTTTGAAAATCAGTTTTAGCCCTAGAGCTGTGGTTCAGTGGATTGAGTGCTGGCCTGCGAACCAAAAGGATGCTGACTCAATTCCCAGTCAGGGCACATGCCTGGGTTGCAGGCCAGATCCCCAGTAGGGGGCATGCAAGAGGCAACCACACATTGATGTTTCTCTCCCTTTCTTTCTCCTTTACTTCTTCTCTTTCTAAAAATAAATAAATATATTTTAAAAACTAAATTTTAATTTTTCAATTTATATAGACATACAATGCTATGTTAGTTTCAGTTATACACCCCAGGGATTAGACATTATATTAACTTATTGATTGATCATCCCAATAAAACTCATCCATCTGACACTATACATAGTTATTAGATTATTATTGGAATATTATAGGTAATATTCCCTGTGCTGTACTTTATATCCCCATGACTATTCCTTTTTAAATAATTTGTATTTTTCAATTACATTTGATATACAATATTATATTACTTTCATGTGTATACCCCACTGATTAGACATCTCAATAAATCTCTCACCCATCTGACACCCTACATAGTTATTAGAATAGCATTGACTATATTCCCTATGCTGTACTTTACATCTTCATAACTATGCTTTAACAACTAATTTGTACTTCTTAATCCCTTCTCCTTTTTCATCCGTCACCCCAACCACCCTCCCATCTGGCAACCGTCAAAATGTTCTTTGTATCTATGAGTCTGTTTATGCTCTGCTTGTTCATTTCTTTGTTTTTTTTTAGATTCAATTGTTGATAGACATGCATTGCCATTTATTTGTCATATATTTGATCTTTGTCTTCTTCTTAAAGAAGATCCTTTAACATTTCATTTAATACTGGTTTGGTGGTGATGAACTCCTTTAGTTTTTTCTTGTCTGGGAAGCTCTGTATCTGTTCTTCAATTCTAAATGATAGATTTGTTGGGTAGAGTAATCTTGGCTATAGGTCCTTGCTTTTCATTGCTTTGAATATTTTTTACCAATCCCTTCTGGCCTGCAAGGTTTCTATTGAGAAATCAGCTGACAGTCTTATGGAACCTCCTTTGTAGGTAACTAACTGTCTTTCTTTTGCTGTTTTTAAGTTCTCTCTTTGTCTTTAACCTTTTGCATTTTGATTATGATGTGTCTTGGTGTGGGCCTGTTCGGGTGCATCCTAGACTTGTATGTCTATTTTCTTCACCAGATTAGAAAAGTTTTCTGTCATTGCTTTTTCAAATAGGTTTTCAATTTCTTGTTTTCTTTCTTCTATTTCTGGCACCCCCATGATGCAAATGTTGGTATACTGGAAGATGTCCCAGAGGCTCCTTATACTATTGTCATTTGGTGGGGATTATCTGTTTTCTCTTTTGCTGTTCTGATAGGGTGTTTTATGTTCCAAGTTTCTGTTTTGATTCTTGGCTTCATCTAGTCTACTGTTGATTCCTGTAAATTATTCTTCATTTAAGTTAGTGTATACTTTATTTTCAACTGGTTCTTTTTTATGCTATTGAGGGTCTTGCTAAGCTCATTGAGCATCCTTATAACCAGTATCTTGAACTCTGCATCTAATAGATTGCTCTACTCCATTTTGTTTAGTTTCTTTTCTGGTGTTTTGTTCTATTCTTTTATTAGGGACATGTTTGTATCCATATTTTTACAGCCTTCCTGAGTATGTTTCTATATATTAGGTGGAGCTGCTTTGCCTCTTGAGTTTGGTAGAGTGGCCTTGTGTAGTAGTTGTAGTAGTGGCATAGTTTCCCCTATCACCCAAGCTGGGCACTCAGAATACATCCCTATGTGGGCTGTGTACACCCTCCTATTGTAGTTGAGCCTTGGTTGCTTTTGGCAAATCAGTGGAAGTGATTTACCCCAGGTTGATGAGCTGTAAATACTGGCTGTGACCACTGACCTCTGACCACTGTGGCAAATCAGCTGAGCAGGGGCTCACATGGCAGAGAAGGACTTATTTCAGTGGAGATCTGGTACCCACTAAGTCTACCACTTGAGTGTGTCACTTTATGGAGGTGGTTGTGTCAGCAGAGAGAATGGCACAAGGTGTTAGACTGGTGGAGTCAGACCAAACCTTGGTTCAGCAACCTTGGTATTTGAGTTCTGGCTAAGAAAGGATTCAGAGCCAAGACTCAAACTACAAGAGTAAGTTTATATATAAAGTCACAGAGGCAGAAAAAAATGGGACCAGGAAACTAGTTACAATTTTTAAAAGGCAGCCTTGGAGCTTAGGAGAGAGGTTACCTTCCTCTCTCCTGCCTGGTGGAGACAGGATGAGAGGGAAAGGTGTAGGTGCCTTCTCGTGAGGGAGAGTGCACTGTATTCTCCATCTTGAGGGTCATTATCTGGCAGTCTCAGCATAAGATCCCAATAGAATATTCGTCTGTTTTCCTTGTGCATCCTGCAGGGTCATGGTCTCCACTGATTGGTTGGTACCAAGGCAGGAAGTCATAAGTAAATGCAGTTGGTCCTGATGTGAGCCATGATGTTGTTTCTCAGGTTTGCTGCTTTTCTTGAAATGCAGCTGAGGCCAAGATATTTTCCCTACAGGTTAATACTTAAGGGAGTGGTTGTGCACAGGCCCTTATGGGAGAGAAATGAGGCCACTTTTTGGCCCCCTGTTTCTCCTTTATGGGGGTCTATAACACAACTGCCAATATCCAGTGGAGAAAAGGTCAGGTTGGTGTTGAACCACATGACCAACAATGTAAAATGTCAGGAGGTCTAAACCACGTGACCAGCAATAAGCTAAGGAAAAAAAGGTTATCCTGGGGGCAAGGTCCTTGTTTCTAAGTTTTGCCCATTGCTTGTCACCTATGTGTGGGATAACTTAGGACATAGCCCCTCCATGACCTCAGCCATAAGGAACAAGGAAAACAGTTTGTATCTGGATGTCCCAGCCCTCTCAAGGCCTTTGTGTCTCAAGTTTTTGTGTTTATAACAAGAGTATAAAATTTTCCCATGCTGCTACCTCCCCAATCCTATAAGTAGCACCAAGGCTGGAGGCGGGTGCAGTCTCCTGCCACATCTGCTGCCATCAATGCACTCTCCTGTAGAGTGAGTAATAAACAGCATGTTCACATCATATCTGTTGGTCCTCTGGATGTTTTTTTCCAAAATATCATGAACACAAGTGTAGCTACCTGGCTTGTACCTCTGTGTTACACCAGGGCTTTCTACCCTGGTTACATTCTGTACTTGGCCTATCATCCTTGCTTGGCTCATGCCTATCTAACTCATGGGTAGTGGTGGTACTTCAACATCATCTGAAGCTGTCCACTGGGTGCACTGGCTTTGGGGCCTCCTGGGAGGTGCAGGCCAAAATCAGCTACCACCTGTGTTCTGCACAGGGCCACCTGGCATGAGCTGCAAAGCAATCTGCAAAGGATGCTGCTTGTGCTAGGCTTGAAAGTCAAGCTGTTAGCCATGTCTGGCTGCTGCTAGTTCCCAGCCTGGGGCCACTTAGGTAAGGGCTCACTTAGGCCAGATGCTGCTAGTTTGAGAGATTTTAGGAAAATCTGAAGCTTAAGTCAGGACAGGCAATTTGTGTGGAAAAGTCACTGGAAATAGCTTAGGTGGTCTCAAAAGTTGAAATGGTTGAGGACTCAGGAAATCACCAGGGTGGGAGAACTGCGATAGCCTGGTTGATAGAGACTCAGATATGGTACCCACCTGGCACCTCTTGGAGACAGAACTCATCAAAGGAACAATGGTCTCTGCCAGCACTTCTGTCTGGGAGGAAGCTATCTCTCCAGTTCTCTCCCTGATGCCAGACACTTCAGCTCCTTCCCTATATGTCCCTGTTGCCTTTAGAGCTGCTTCCTTAGCACTGGAATTCAGAGGGAGTGAGTCTCAGTAAGTCTGTGCTCAGGCCTTTTAAGAGGAATGGCCTAGGATGACAAAAGCCCTCTGTCTCACTCAGCCAAAATCCCTGTTGGTTTTCACAGCCAAAAGTTATGCAGACTTCTCTCCCAGCATTGGAACCCTGAGCTGAGGGCCTGGTGTAGGGCTTAGACTCCTTGCTTCTCAGGGGGACCGCCTCAGATAAGATATTACTCCTAAGATTTATCTGCCACATGTCAGTGTGGGACCAGTCTGTGCAGCGTTTCAGCCCCTCCTACCAGTCTTGATGTAGCTTCTTCTTTATATCCTTAGTTGTAGGATTTTTGTTCAGGTAGATTTCAGGTGGTTCTGAATGATGGTTGTTCTGTAGTTTAGTTGTAGTTTTGATGTGGTATTCTTTTTCTTTTTTTATTGTTGTTCCAGTACAGTCATCTGTATTTTCCTGACACCACTTTCCCACACCCCACCCACCCCTACCTCCCACCCTCATTCCTTCTCCCCTTTGGCTTTGTCCATGAGTCCTTTATACTATTCTTTTTCTTTGTGTTTTTTAATTAGATGAAAATTTTGCAATAGGCATAGATAGCATTTTGTTTTCAAAAACAAAACAAAACAAAACAAAACAAACTATAAGGCTATTTCCATCTAAACAAATGAAAGAAACAAGCATCATCCTCTTCACCCTTTTCTCATTGTATAAATGGCTGTCTTTCTGGCTACGGCTCCAGAGGCTTTCATGGCCACAGAGGCTGTTTTGAACTGGACTCTGGGAACAACAGCCAGAGACATCTGAAAGGCTGAAGGGTAGAGGAAAGCAGAGGAAAGAAAGCCTTCCCTCTGCACCAGCAGTAGGCCCTGCCCTGGACTGTGATGGACACTGATGGAAGCCTACTGCATGGCCAGTGGGAACTGCTTCCCTAGATGCCTGTGCCCTACCTCCTTCTCCAGCTTCTCCCCTGTTTCTTTCCTGGCCAAATAATACCTGTCCTGCTTGAGTGTATCTTCATGTTACCAAAGTCAAGGGTTTCATTGCTTGGAGTGTTCTATTCAAGAACAAGATGTGGTTGTCATGAGGCAATTTTAAATAATGCTGCAAATAATAAAGGTAGGGAATTCACATCCAAATCTCTGTTTCCCTGAAGGGAGGCTTCACCATTGATTTTGCACACTATTTGGTCAATTACATTTTGATTTCTTCTCTACAGTTAGCCACAGTTATCTGTTAGAATTCTGCCAAACTCATCCAGTTATGTCTGCAAAAAATACTGTGCTATATTTTAATATTTAGCAAGAATAGCATTTAGTAAGAACCACCCAGGCCTTCAGACCCTTGTCATATATAACAGTTCCTCCTGAGATTTTTTACTCCTCATTCTCAAAGAAATGGAAATGAAGGTTATTTTGTAACTGCTTCCTGCTGAATATATCTTTTTGAGTTAGAAAAGTGAAATTCTCTGGTTGCCTGATTTATAAAAATCTTGGAATCCCCTATGTGCTGGGATTCCTGAGAACAGGCATCCATAGAAAACATTACTGTAACAGTAAACATGTGCCATAAGAGGTAAGACAGAAGCATAGAGAAATAAAAAAATTGAAACCCTGTCACTCATAAACTCACACTGTGGTGTGGATATAATGAAAAAAATGGACCACAGTAACAGCCTTCCTAAGGACAAAGAGTTTTAAGCCTCTCAGCATTGATGACAGTAAGGGAGAAAAGGGGGGAAGGTGCTGTCATATTTGAATCTTCTTTCCATATGATCCAGAATTTTTATTCAGGAATCACTTATTGAGCTTCTAGTCTATCCAGGACTTTGAAGGACAGGTAGAATCAGGGCAGGAAGTGTCTACACAAAAAAGGAGAGCCCAGTAGATGAAGCACAACTTTTCTAGAGGGGAAAGGGATACCAGGTATGACAATTCTACACAATATCCAGTTGGAGGCCCATGGTTTCTTAAGCACAGTTATGGTTGCTATGTGGCCGAGTGAAGAGCTGCACCTTGTAAGGCACCTGAGCCTGGGAAGGAGGACAACTCCAGAAGTCCTGATATGGATGGCCCTTTGAATCTGCTCACTTAAGACAATGCACTACAGAATAGCCCCCTGTGATGGTAGGAGGTACTTCCAGGAAACATAAATTGTGTGTGTATACATGCACACACATAGAGGAGGGCAAGGCCAAACACATCAGGCCATGCTGTTGAGGTCCACACAACACAAAGCCCTCTGTGATCAGACATCCTGTTACATATCATCCCTTAGTTAGCAAATTACATAACTGCTGTTCAGAAAAAATCAGAAGCACCACCCACTCATAACCTGTTTGTCCTACAAACCCACTGCCCAACGGGTGCTAGGATGAGCCTTGAGATGAGCAGATCTCTTAAGGTCTATATAACTCACTAGTTACCCTCTTTCACAAACTGTAGCTCCTCCACTCCTTATTCACAGTTTGGAAAAAAGAACTTAAGACAAAGGGAAGCTCTGATTCTGAGCTCAGAAAGATACAGGAAACATTTGAAAGCACAGGCTGTTCAAAGCAGAATGAAAAAATAAGGCAAAAATAAGAATAGTCATTGGTGACACAAGAAGCTGCTCACACAAGGCATCACCTGGCCTTCCCTCTTCTCTCTGGGCCCAGATGCTCACACTAGCAGAGTCACCTCCTAATGCAGCCTCAGGTCCCAGCTCCTCTCAGCATTCTGGCTTCTGGACTCCTAAAGAAGACAGGTTGAAAAAGTCATCCCAACGCTAGACCCCCATACTTCACAGAGGTAGGATTGTAAGAGATAGAGGACAGGCCCATGATGGTGGATTTAACAGCTTGGCTCTCCTGCCACAATTCAGACCCATCCTGCTAGAAGGAAAGTTCTGGGTGGAATGACCTCCCTGAATCTGTTTCCCTTCCAGCTCACACTCAGCAGTCCAGTGTCTTATTCCTAAACTTCCAGGGCTGCCTCTGCTGTGACAAAACACTGGGCTGCTCCACCATGCTGCTCCCACAGCAGGGCAAGTGCCCAGGTCAGCCTGTGCCACTGCTAGTCAGCAGACTTCCATTAACATAGGGACCTGTGCCCAGGCTGAATGACAGCTACTCCCCAAGTAGGTGACACAGCTTAGCAGCACCTCCTCATCTTGCCTGAGAGCATGGATACAGAGAGCAAGCTCTCTTACCTTCATCTGTCTCACTTCCTGTCACCCCATAAGTTTGGAGGAGACAGAGGGAGCAAATGGGTTGCTGCTCAAAGAAGAAGCTGAGCACTAAGGACTTCTGGACTTGACTGGGCTCTGACATAAGGAATGCATGGCTATGCACCTGACTAAAAGCAAGTCATTTTCAAGTGTCTTTTGCCCATTCCTCCCATAGCATGTGGTTTCTGTTTCTTAAAATACATACATATAGTAGATTCTACATGATTCATTTACAAGTCCAGTAAAGCTGACTCAAACAACATTTTAAAACCAGAGCAAATTTTCTCTTTTTCTGGCACCAATCCAATCAGGTATCTTAGTTTTATTTAGTTTTCAATATTCCTGGGACATTTACCTTTGGTAAAACTTCTGAAATTATACCTGCTTATAGAACACCTCTTTTCATTAATGAGACTCTTTGAAAAGGTGTGGCACATAAATTTTTCCTCTTAACCTTCAGAGGAAGGAAAACAGTAGGAGTCTTATTTAAACAGTTCAGATAAAATCAGTAATTTTTCCCATATAAACCCAAGCTTATATCTTTATTTCATTTACCATTAACTGGATCCTTAGTCCAACAGCCAAATCTTTGCCCCTTAGTCTCACCTGCCTTCCAGGCAAGAGATTTTTTTTCTATCCCAGCTCACCTCCACTGGAAACCCTGATATCACTTGCTTATCCTCCTCAGCAAAGGAAGATCATGTGGCTGGTCAGATGGGGATCTCATTGACACTGCTCAGGGAACTTCTGGGGCACTATTCCCATTTCCTATCAAGAGTTCCACTCTGGCATTGGTGCTCCAGAAGGTGCTCTCCTTGGATGGAAGCTGGGTGGGACTGTAGGGGATACACTTAAGTACGATTAGTAACAAATGTCATTCTAAATGATCTCAGTGGAAATGCTGAAATCTGAGGAAGCAAAGAAACTGTACTTAGAAAAAAAAATGCTTCCTAAATACATAACAGACTCCCAGCCTGGAGCAAGGCTGCCTTGGATAAAACAGGCTGTTTCCTACCATTAACCCATTTGTTATATTTCTTAATTTATATAAGTGCTCAATTTCTTTAAATCAAATAAACAGAGCTCTTTTTATCCAGTTCTGAAGATTGCACTCCAAGTGGCTGCATTCCAGGACTGAATTTGAGTTTCCCATAGCTAACACATTTACATAAAAGACAAACAAGGGAAAGAACAAAATCCAATTCCTGCAGGACAGACAACTGGACCAGAGATAGTAACCTCAACACTTCAAGTTAGACCTAAGTCAGGCCTATATGTGCAGGACAGGTTTATGTTAGCTGAGGATTTCTCCTGGTATCTGAGGATAAAGATGTAACAGACATCTTCTTCCTTTTTTTATTTAATAAGCACCATGTGATTTGATTAAATTGCTATTTGTATTTATTTCTCTCAATGTCATGGGACTTTCACTAGCCATTCAAGTTAACTAGCTCTTCACTTGAAAAATTGCCTCTTTTCTCTGTCAAGCCTCATGGAACAAGGGAATATATGAAGCTTCTAAATAAAATTTGTGGATTGTACTAGTGCAAAATGTTGCCAGAAAAACCTCCTAAGTACTTCAGCTTTTCCCTCTTCAGAGCTATTCTCTATTTTCTCAAAATAAACAGCAAAGCCAAGAAAATCACTACTGCCAACTCAATTGTGTCATATCAGTGTTTTCTCTTCTCTGTATTCTATTTAGCTGCTACCTATGTTCTCTCTCTCTCTCTCTCTCTCTCTCTCTCTCACACACACACACACACACACACACACACACACACACAGTTGTGTGTGCTCTTCATCTGGGTGGTTTCATTTGTAGCCAGCAGCCATGGTGGCTCTTGGGCCCTTGCGATATGGCTAGTCTAAATTGAGATGTTCTGTAAGTATAAAATATGCACTGGATTTCAAAGACTGTGAAAAAGTTTTAAAATATCTCAACGGTTTTAAAATTGATTACATGTCAAAATAATATTTTGGATATATTGGGTTTAACAAAAGATTAAAGTTAATTTTATCTTTCTTTTTTACTTTTAAAATTTTAACTTTTATTATAAGTATTTTTTATTTTTATTTTTTGTTATTATTTATTCTATTACAATGGTTCCAATTTTTCCCCATTTGCCCTCCTTCTCCCAGTCCACCCCCAGCTCCCATAGTTAATCCCCACACCATTGTTCATGTCCATGAGTCATTCATACCTGTTCTTTGACTAATCCCTTCCACTTCTTTCCACAATCACTCCTGTCCCCTCTGACAACCGTAAGTCTGTTCTGTGTTTCCGTGTCTCTAGTTCTATTTTGCTTGTTAGTTTATTTTGTTCATTAGATTCCTCTTATAAGCGAGGTCATACAATATTTGTCTTTCACAGACTGGATTATTTCACTTAGCATAATAGTGTCTAGTTCTATCCATGCTGTCACAAAAGATAAGAATACCTTCTTTCTGCTACATATAATCTATTATGTAAATGTACCACAGTTTTTTTTTTAATCCACTCATCTACTGATGAGCAATTAGGCTTTTTCCATCACTTGCTATAGTAAATATGAACACAAGGGTGCATAAGTATTTTAGAATTGGTGTTTCAAGAGTCCAGCTATACTCCTAGCAGTGGAATGGCTGTGTGAAAAGGCAGTTCCATTTTTAACTTTTTGAGGAAATTCCATACTGTTTTCCACAATGATTACATCAGTCTGTATTCCCACAAAGAATGCACTAGGGTTCCCTTTTCTCCACACCCTTAGCAGCACTTGTATGCTGATTTAAAAAAAGATAGCCATTCTGACAGGTCTGAGATGCTATCTCATTGTGGTGTTAATTTGTATCTCTCTGATGGCTAGTGATGTTGAACATTTTTTCATATGTCTATGGCCCATTTGATTGTCCTTCTTGGAGAAGTGTCTATTCAGGTCTTTTGCCCATTTCTTTAAAAAAATAGTTTATCATTGTTCGACTACCACTGTCACCATTTTCTCCCCATTGCTCTCCTTTGCCCTGTGCACCACCCCTCTCCCACATTCAATCCTCACCCTGTGGTCCTTGTCTATGGGTCCTTTATATGTGTTCCTTGACTTGACCCTTCCTCTTCATTCCCCCATTACCCTGCTCTTCTCACCTTCTGGTCACTGTCCATTTGTTCTTTATTTCCATGTCTCTGGTTCTATTTTGCTTGCTTGTTTGTTTTGTTGATTGGTTTACACTTATTGGAGAGATCATATGGTATTTGTCTTTTACCTCCTGGCTTATTTTACTTAGTATAATACTCCATAGTTCCACCCATGCTGTCACAAAGGGTAGGAGCTTCATCTTTCTTTCTGCTACATAGTAACACATTGTGTAAATGTACCACAGTTTTTTTAATACACTCATTTACTAACGGGCATTTAGGCTCTTTCTAGCACTGGGTTATTGTAAATAACACTGTTATGAATATTGAGGTGCATAGGTTTTTTGAATTGGTAGTTCCAGATTTTCAGGGTTTAATCCTAGGAGTGGAATTGCCAAGTCAAAAGGCAGTTCCATTTTTAGTTTTTTAGAGGATATTCCACACTGTTTTCACACTGCCTGCACCAGCCTACTTTCCCACCAACAGTGTACTAGGGTTCCAGTTTTTCTACATCCTCATCTGCATTTGTTTGTTGATTTGTTTATGATGGCCATTCTCACCAGTGTGAAGTGGTATCTAATTGTGGTTTTAATTTTCATCCCTCTGATGGCTAGTGATGCTGAGCATCCTTTCATATGTCTCTGGGACACCTGTATGTCCTCCTGGGAGAAGTGTGTGTTCAGGTCCTTTGCCCACTTTTTAATTGGATTGTTTATCTTGCTGGTGTGGAGTCATGTAAGTCTTTATATATTTTGGAGATTGAACCTTTGTCTGAGGTATCATTGGCAAATATATTCTCCCATAAAACTTGTTCCTTTTCATTTGGATGATGGGTTCTTCAGACATGCAGAAGCCTTTTAATTTAATGTAGTCCCATTTGTTTATTCTTTCCTTTATTTTCCTTGCTCTAGGGGATGTATTGGTGAAACTATTGCTGTGTGGGGTATCTGAGATTTTACTAAGTTTTCTGCTAGGACTTATATTGTATCATGACTTATATTCATGTTTTTTAGCCATTTTAAGTTTATTCTGATGTATGGAGTAAGTTGGTGGTCTACTTTCTTTCTTTTTTCTTTTTTTTTCATTTTATTGCATGTACCAATAAGTTCTCCCAACACTATTTATTGAAGAGGCTATTTTTACTCCATTGTATGCTGTGCCCCATTTGTCAAATATTAGTTGACCATAGAGACATGGGTTTATTTTTTGGATCTCTATTCTGTTCTACTGATCTATGTGCCTGTTCTTATGCCAGAAACAGACTGTTTTGATTACAGTGGCCTTGTAGTATAGTTTGGTATCAGGTGTAGTGACCCCTCCAATTTTGTTCCTCTTTTTCAAGATTTCTGAAGCTACCCAGGGTCTTTATTGGTTCCATATACATTTTTAAAATATTTGTTCTTTATTTGTGAAATAAGCTATTGGTATTTTAATAGGAATTGCATTGAATCTATAGATTGCTTTGGGTAGTATGGACATTTTAATAATGTTAATTCTTCTTATTCATGAATCTTCACTACCCATATCTGTATCTATATCTTTCAAAACCCATATCAGTATATGCTTCCATTTATTTGATCTTCAATTTCTTCTTTCAGTGTTCTTTGGTTTTCAGAGCACAGGTTTCTTATCTCCTTGATTAAATTTATTCCCAAGTACTTTATTTTTCTTGTTATTATAGTAAATAAGGCTTTTACTTAGTTTCTTTTTTGATGGTTTATTGTTGGTGTGCAGAAATGCCATCAATTTTTGGATAATGACTTTATGTTCCACTATTTTGCAAAATTCACATATTAGGTTGTGTAGATTTTCAGTGGAGACTGTAGGGTTTCTATGTATATTATCATGTCATCAGCAAATAATGACATTTTTACTTTGTCCTCTCTAATTTGGACGCCTTTTATTCCTTTTTCTTGTCTAATAACTGTGGCTAGGATTTCCAGTACTATGTTAAATAAGAGTGGTAAAAATGGTCACCCTTGTCTTGTTCCTGATCTTAACAGAAAGCTTTTAGTTTTTTCCCATTGATTATAATGTTTGTGGTAGGTTTCTCATATATAGCCTTTATTATGCTGACATATGCTCCTTCTAATCCTATTTTGCTAAATGTTTTTATCATAAATTGGTGCTGGATTTTATCAAATGCTTTTTCTGCATCTGTTGATATGATCATGTGATTTTTCTCCTTCATTTTATTTATATGGTGTTATGTTTACTGCTTTGTGAATATTGTACCATCCTTGCATCCCTGGGATAAATCCCACTTGATCATGTTGTATGATCTTTAATGTATTGCTGGATTTCAATATTAATCAGAAGTATTGGCCTCTACTTTTTTTTCTTTGCTGTGTCTTCACCTGGTTTTGGAATTAGGATGATACTGCCCTTATAAAGAGTTTGGGAGTCTTCCCTCTTCTCAAATTTTTTGAAATAGTTTGAGAATTATAGGAGATTATTCTTTGAATATTTGGTAAAACTCACCTTGAAGCCATCGGGTCCAGGACTTTTGTATGCTGGGAGTTTTTTAATTACTGCTTCAGTTTTGCTGGTTGTTATCAGTCTATTCAGGCTTTCTTCTTGATTCAGTTTTGGCAGATTGTATGTTTCTAGAAATGTATCCATTTTGCTCAGATTATCCAATTTATTGGCATACAGTTGTTCATAGTAATTTCATACAATCCCTTATATTTCTTTGGTATCAGTTCTTACTTTTCCTCTTTTGTTTCTGATTTTATTTATTTTAATCCTCTCTCTTTTTTTCTTGGTGAATCTGGTTAAAGGTTTGTCAAATTTGTTTATCTTTTCAAAGAACTAGCTCCTGGATTCACTGATGCTTTGAAGTGTTTTCTAAGTCTCTATATCATTTAATTCTACTCTGATCTTGATTATTTTCTTCATTCTACTGTCTCTTTGCTTTGTTTGTTGCTGTTCCTGTAGTTATTTAGATGTAGGGTTAGGTTGTTTAATTTAAATTTTTCTATCTTCTTCAGGCAGACTTGTATTGCTATCACTTCCTTCTTAGGACTGCCTTTGCTGTATCCCGTAGGTTTGGTGTTGTGATGTGTTCATTTTCATTTGTTCCCAGATACTTTTAGACTTCTCCCTTGATCTCACTGTTAACCCATTCATAATTTAATAACATGTCATTCAGTCTGCCTGTACATGGAATTTTGAGTTTTTTCCTTTAGCTTGGTTTCTTGTATCAAGCCATTGTGATTATGAAGAAGATGCTTGATATGATTTCAATTTTCTTGAGTTTATTAATGCTTGTTTTGTGTCCTACCATATGATTTATCTTTGAAAATGATCCATGTGCCTTCAAATACAATGTATGTTTTTCTCTTTGCAGGGATGAAATGCTCTGTAAATATCAATTAAGTCCATTGACCTAGAGCATCATTATTTACACCATACACTTTGAGTTTATTTTTGGATATGGATATTTTGGATTGATAAAATACGTAAATATAAGTTGTGACACCATAAAAGTCCTCAGGAAGAACGTGGGCAGGAATATCTCAGATATTTCACGCAGCAGTATTGTCACTGATATTTCCTCTAGAGTAAAGGACATAAAGGAAAGATTAAACAAATGGGACTTCATCAAATAAAAATCTTCTGCATGGCTAAAGAGAACATCGGCTAATGAAAAGAAACCAGCCCTATGGGAAAACACATTTGCCAATGATATCTCAGACAAGATTTTAATCTCCAAAATATATAGAGAACTCACACAACTCCACACCGAGAAGACAAACAACTGAATTAAAAAATGGGCAAAGGACCCCCATGACACTTTTCCAAGGAGGACATACAGAGGGCCCAGAGACTTATGAAAGGAAGCCTAACATCAGTAGCCTTCAGAGAGATGCAAATTAAAACCACAATGAGATACCAATTCTCACTTGTCAGAATACCATCATAAAAAAAAATCAACAAACAACAAGCACTAGTGATGTTGTAGAGAAAATGGAACTTAGTACAGTGTTGGAGGAAATGCAGATGATGCCACCACTATGGAAAATAGTGTGGAATTTGCTAAAGAAACCCCCAAAAATGAAAATACCTGTGACCCAGTAATTCCACTACTAGGGTTATACCCTAAGAATCCTGAAACACCAATCCAAAAGAACTTATGCACCCCAATGTTCATAGCAGCACAATTTGCAATAGCCAAGTGTTGGAAGCAGCTTAAGTGCCCATGAGTAAATGAGTGGGTCAAAAACTATGGTATATCTATACAATGGAATACTACATAGAAGAAAGAAATAAGGAGCTTCTCCCTTTCACAACAGCATGGATGGATCTGGACAGCATTATACTAAGTGAAATAAGCCAGGCAGTGGAAGAAAAATACCATATGATATCACCTACTAGTGGAACATAGTCAACAAAACAAATGAGCACACAAAATATAACCAGTGACATTGAAATCAAGAACAAACTGACAGTAACCAGAGGAGGTAGGGGAGAGGAATAATGGGGGAAAGAAGGGAAAGGGTTGTCAGGGAACATGTACAAAGAACACTTAGTCAAAGCCAAAGTGAAGTGGGATCAAGGGTGGGAAGTAAGCTTCATTGAGGTGGGGGAAGTTAATTAATTAATTAGTTTATTAATTAATGTCACAATATCCTTGTTGATTTTTTTTGTTTGGATGACCTATCCATTTTTGATAGTAAGGTTTTAAAACCTCATATGATGAAAATATTGTTGTTGATCTCTTTCTTAAAGTCCTCTAAATTTTTTCTTATATATTTAGGTGATCCTATATTTGGTGTATGTATGTTCACAAGGGTTATATCCTCTTGTTGGACTGATCCCTTAAGTATTACTAGTGACCTTTTTTGTCTCTTGTTATGGCCTTTGTTTTGAAGTCTTTTCCCTGTTGTAAGTATTGCTACCCCAGGTTTTTTGTTTTCACATCCATTTGTTTTTTGAATGCTTGGAATATTTTTTTCCATTCCTTCAATTTCAGCCTGTGTATATCTTTTGTTCTGATATGGTTGTCTTGTATACAGCATTATGCAGGTCACATTTTCTTGTCCATTCAACTATCCTATGTCTTTTGATTGGAGCATTTAATGCATTTATATTTAAAGTTATTATCAATAGGTACCTATTTATTGCCATTTCCCCCCTTTGTATCTATGTTCCTCTCTCTATCTCGCTCTTGATCTTTCTTCATCTAGTTAAAGTAGTCCCTTTAAAGTCTCTTCCACTGCTGGTTTCGTGGAGATTTACTATGTTAGCTTTATTATTATTATTTTTTCTTTTTTAGCCTGGGATGCTCCTTATTTCTCCTTCCATTTTAAATAACATTCTTACTGGGTAGAGGAGTCTTGGTTGCAGGTCTTTGCTTTTCATTATCTAGAATATTTCTAGCCATTCCTTTCCTGCTTCTAGTGTTTCTGTTCAGAAATAACCTGATAGCTCTTATTTGAGCTCCTTTCTTTATTACTAGCTGTTTCTCCCTTGGTGCCTTAAGATCCTCTCTGTCTTTGAATTTGCCATTATCTTTATGATGTGTCTTGGAGTGGGCCTCTTTGGGTTCATCTTGATTGAGACCCTCTGTGCTTCCTGAACTTCCATAACTTTTTCTCTCACCCATGTAGGGAAGTTTTCCATCATTATACTTTCAAAAAGGTTTTCTTTTTTTATTTAAAAAATTTTATTGTCGTTTAAGTACAGTTTTCTGACTCCCTCGCCATATTTCCCACCACCCCAGCCATCCCCATCTCCCTTTCCTGACTCCAACCTCCTTAAGTTTTGTCCATGTGTCTTTTATAGTTGTTCCTGAAAACACTTCACCCTTCCCCCCACCATTATCCCTCCCATCTCACCCCTGGTGACTCTCTGTCTGTTCTTAATTTCAATGTCTCTGGTTATATTTTGCTTCTTTATTTGTTATGTTGATTAGATTCCACTTATAGGTGAAATCATATGGTATTTGCATTTCACCACCTGGCTTATTTCACTTAACATAATTCTCTCCAGTTCCGTTCATGCTGTTGCAAAGAATAGGAGCTCCTTCTTCTTCCTGCTGCATAGTATTCCATTGTGTGAAGGTACCATAGTTTTCTGATCCATTTATTCACTGATGGGCACTTGGGGGGCTTTCAGCACTTGGCTATTGTAAAATGTGCTGCTATGAACATTGGGGTACATAGGATCAAAAGCAATTCCAATTTTAGTTTTTTGAGGAAATTCCATACTGTTTTCTACAGGGGATACACCAGTCTGCATTCCCACCAATAGTGCACTAGGGTACCCATTTCTCCACATCCTCTCCAACACTTGTTTGTTGCTTTGTTTATGATGGCCATTCTCACTGGTGTGAAGTGATATTTCACTGTGGTTTTAATTTGCATCTCTCTGATGGCTAGTTATGCTGAGCATGTTTTTATGTCTCTGGGCTCTCTCTCTGTCCTCCTTGGAGAAGTGTCTGTTCAAGTCTTTTGCCCATTTTTTAATTGAGTTTTTTGTCTTCCTGGAATGGAGTCTTGTGAGTTCTTTGTATATTTTGGAGATAAAACCCTTGCCTGAGGTATTATTGAAATATATTTTTTCCAGCCCTGGCTGGGATAGCTCAGTGGATTGAGCATGAGCTGTGAACCAAAGTGTCACAGGTTCGATTCCCAGTCAGGGTACATGCCTGGGTTGCAGGCCATGACCCCCAGCAACCTCACATTGATGTTTCTCTCTCTTTCTCTTTCTCCCTCCCTTCCCTCTCTAAAAATAAATAAATAAAATCTTTAAAAAAAGAAATATATTTTTCCCATATAGTTGGCTATGTTTTCATTTTAAGGCTGTTTTTTTAGCCATGTGGAAGATTTTTAATTTTATGAAGTCCCATTTGTTTAATCTTTCCTTTAAGCCCCTTACTTTAGGGGACATAGCAGTGAAAATATTGCTGCGTGGAATATCTGAGATTTCCCTGCCCATGTTTTCCTCTCAGATTTTTATGGTGTCATGACTTATATTTAAGTCTTTTATCCACCTTGAATTTATTTTTGAGTATGGTGTAAATTGGTGGTCAAGTTTCATTTTTTTGAATGTAGCTGTCCAGATCTCCCAACACCATTTGTTGAAGAGGCTATTTTTATTCCATCTTATGTTCCTTCCCCCTTTGTTGAACATTAATTGACCATAGAGACTTGGGTTCATTTCTGGGCTCTCTATTCTGTTCCATTGGTCCATGTTTCTGTTCTTATGCCACTACCAGAATGTTTTGATTACAGTGGCCGTGTTATAAAGTTTGATACTAGGTATTGTGATCCCTCCTACTTTGTTCTTCTTTCTCAAAATTGCTGAGGTTCTTAAGGATCTTTTAGGTTCCATATAAATTTTTGAAATTTTGTCCTGTATCTGGGAAATATGTCTGATGTGAACTCTAACTAGCAGTGTCTCCTGTGCTGTGGATGTGATGAACAATATCACACAGACTTCAGGAGTCCTGTGGAGAGAAAGGGATGGCATGGCCACTCTCTGAGTGAGAGACTGCCCTGACCCTTGCATGGACAGGCTTTTGTTGCTTTCTAGTAGCATACATCAAAGAAGGTTCTCATTCATTATGCCTAGGTTTGCTTAAATGATTACATTTTTGAGATAACAAAGGAAATGATGTTGCTGATTACCTTTTACAGATAACAAAGAAAAAAATGTTGCAGATGTAAGAGAACAATAAAAGGGATTGATCTGGTTACACTCCATCCTTGGGAGAATTCGCACAGACTTTAGGAAGTTACTTTAAAGATATGCAGTAAGCATTTGCTGCCTCAATTCAGGGTGAGGGTGTTTTAGCAAAAGCAAACTTCAAAGTTGCCTAGGTACAATGCAGTCCTGGTTTTTCATGGGAAAGCCAATCTGTGGGCCTGGCTCCTGTGTGTTGCCTTGTGCCTGCTGGTTTTCCAAATCAGGGCTGAGCTACATTTTTCACTGCCATACAGATTGGTTCCCTATATATGTCAATGGTACTTTAATAGGGATTGCATTGAATCTATAAATTGCCTTGGGTAGTATGGACATTTTGATGATGTTAATTCTTCCAATCCATGAGCATGGTATATGCTTCCATTTGTTTGTGTCTTCCATGATTTCTTTCTTCAGAGTTGTGTAGTTTTCTGAGTACAGGTCTTCTACATCCTTGGTTAGGTTGAGTCCTGGGTATTTTATTTTTCTTTTTGCTGTATCAAATGGGATTTTTCCTCTGATATCTGTTTCATGTATTTCATTGTTGGTGCACAGAAGTGCCTTTGATTTCTGAATATTGACTTTGTATTCCACTGTTTCTCCAAATTCATTTATTAGGTTGAGTAGTTTTTTGGTGGAGTCTATAGGATTTTCTATGTATACTATCATGTCATCTGCAAATGATGAAGTTTTGCTTCCTCCTTTCCAATTTGAATGCCTTTTATTTCTTATTCTTGTCTGAGGGTTGAGCTAGGACTTCCAATGGTATGTTGAATGCAAATAGTGAAAGCAGATATCCATGTCTTGTTCCTGACCTTAGTAGGAAAGCTTTGATTTCTTGCCCATTGAGTATGATTTTGTTTGTAGGTTTCTTATATATGGCCTTTATTATGTTGTGGTATGTTCCCTCTACTCCCACTTTACTGGGTGTTTTTATCATAATTGGGTGTTGTACCTTACCAAATGTTTTTTCTTCATCTATTGATATGATCATGTGATTTTTGCCTTTCCCTTTGTTTATATGATGTATTACATTTAGTGATTTTCAAATATTGTACCATCCTATTGTACCATGTGATTTTTGCCTTTCCCTTTGTTTATATGATGTATTACATTTAGTGATTTTCAAATATTGTACCATCCTCGTATCCCTGAGATATATCCCACTTGGTCAGGGTATATGATCCTTTTAATGTATGCTGGATGCTGTTTGCCAATATTTTGTTGAGGATTTTAGTGTCTATGTTCATCAGTGATATTGGCCTGAAGTTTTCTTTCTTTGGTGTGTCTTTATCTGGTTTTGGGATTAGAATGATGCTGGCTTCAAAAAAGAGTTTGGGAGTCTTCAATCTTCTTGGATTTTCTTTTTGACTAACTTGTGAAGGATAAGGGTTAGCTCTTCCTTAAATGTTTTGTAAAATTTCTCCTATGAAACCACCCAGGCCAGGGCTTTTGCATGCTAGAAGTTTTTTGATTACTGCTTTGACTTCATCAGCTGTTATTGGTCTGTTCAAGCTTTCTGCTTCTTCTTCACTCAGTTTTGGAAGATTATATTTTTCTAGAAATTTATCCATTTCACTCAGGTTTTCAAATTTCTTGGCATATAGTTCTTTGTCGTCATTTTTTACAATCCTTTGCATTTCTGTGGTATCAGTTGTAATCTCTCCACTTTCATTTCTGATTGTGTTTATTTGGGTCCTCTTTCTTTTTTCTTGGTGAGTCTTTAAAGGCTTGTCAATTTTGTTTATCTTTTCAAAGAACAAGCTCCTGGACTTATTGATCCTTACAATTGTGCTTTAAGTCTCTATGTTGTTGAATTCTGCTCTGATGGTAGTTATTTCTTTCCTTCTACTTGCTGTGGAATCTTCGTTGATGTTCTTCCTGTTCTTGTAGGCATAGGGTTAAGTTGTTTATTTGAAATGTTTCTATCTTTTTAAGGTAGGCCTGTATCTACTATGAAATTCCCTCTCAGTACTGTCTTCACTGTGTCCTATAAGTTTTGGACTGTTGTGAGTTCATTTTCATTTGTTTCCAGAAACTTTTTGATTTCTTCCTTGATTTCATTCTTAACTCATTCATTGTTTAATGGAATGCTATTCAATCTTCATGAGTTTGAGTGTTTTGCATTTTTTCCTTACAATTGATTTCTAGTTTCAGCCTGTTGTGGTCAGAGAAAATGCTTGCTATGATTTCAATTTTCTCAAATTGTTGAGGCTTGTTTTGTGTCCTGTCATGTGTTCTATGTTTGAAAATGTTCCATGTGCATTTGAAAATAATGTGTATTTTGCTTCTTTGGGATGAAAGTCTCCATATATATCTGTTAAGTGCATTTGGTCTAGGACATTGTTCAATGCTGCAATGTCTTTGCTGATATTTTATTTGGAAGATCTATCCATTTTTGGCAATGGGATGTTAAAATCCCCTACTATAATAGTGTTGCTGTCAAGATCTTTCTTGAAGTCCTCCACAATTTTCTTTATGTATTTTCCTATGTTGGGTGCATATATATTTATAATGTTTATGTCTTCTTGATGGATTCTTCCCTGAGTATTATGAAATGTCCTTCTGGTTCTCTTTTTATAGTTATAAATACTTGAATCCACACTGCAAAAATATACCATGTACAAACCTCTTTGTTGCATATTTAGGAAATGCATATTATTTATAAACATAATTACTACCATATATATAGCTTAGTTTTGATATTAACTTCCCATCTTTCTTCACTAGACATCATACAACTTGAGCCAGCTATGAATAAAGCCATTTTTTTTGGTCCTGGTTTTATTGTTCTTTGTGTCCCAGATGACTTACACTGTATTTCATACCATTCTCTTCTGGGATCCTTGCATCCTAATATCAGGAATTTCCATCCTGATTGCTGAGATAGCTTTTGGTTTCTATTTCTTCAATTGTTCAATAAAAGGATTTGAAACATTTTTTTACAATTTCTAAGCACAGGGTTTAAGGAGAACAACTCTGCTTGCCCTACTGTCTGCAAATGGCTTGGTAGGGATGGTATCTCTTTGTGTATTTATTGTGTGGTTTGGTTCTCTCTGCTTTGAATATGTTACAACTTGAAAGCTCACTTCTACTCTCTTTTTTGCATGTTCCTTGTCTACTTGAGTTGTATTCTTATAAGAATTTTCATGTCCATCCTGGAATTTGGTGAGATAACAGTAACCACTTTGAGTCCAAAATGATAATCACTCCTCAGGTTTTTTTTTTTTTTTCAGAAAGACTTGGGTCCGGCAGTGCTTTTCTGTTTTACTGTTAAATATATACTCCCTTCACCATCAAGGTTCCAAATAGTTGATCAAAATATTTACCCAATAAAAAAATTTCTTATACTGCTGGGGAATTCCTTCACTTCCTTAAACTAGCTTAAGAAGTGTCAAAACCCCACTAGGATTTGGGCTATTCTAGAGCACTCACAATGTGTAGAAAAGTATGCAGAATATTTATTTTAAACATTGTCTTGGGTTAAACCAATATTTGTTATATGAATTTTAGAAATAATAACTTAACAGAGAGAGAGATAAATTATATTGAAAGAATGTTTTTCAAGTAAAAAGACACAGCTGATTGGTTAAGTCACCAATGTTGTCCTGCTTTCATTATAATTGCTCAAGAAAACTTGATGTTTTCAATTTTCTATTATTTTTAATTTAAATTTTTACCCTATTTTTGCAATTGAATTTCTACTAGACTGCTTCTAGACAGATCAGAAAGATAGCAACAAACTCCAGGGGAGAAGTGCTCTGTGAATTGTTCTCACTGGACAGAGTTCAATAAGATATGACCCAGCTATTGGCCCCGCCTGGTTATTCTCCAACATTTTACATTCCCAAGGAGTTTGTCCTCAGGGTCAGGATTCTATTGTTGGTTAATGGGGTCAGGGTTAGTTTCCAGCCTAAGTCACTTTGTAACGTATTATGCAGCTCTTTGATCTTTTAAAAAGGTTTTGTTACCAGACAGCCTTGTGCTGGTCCAGAACAGCCAGTGGGTCCTTCCACTCACTGTCCACAGACAAAAACTCTGGAGACAGATTTGGGTGGAAAGAAAAAGGAATCCTTTTTTTAAAAAAAATATTTTATTGACTTTGCTATTATAATTGTCCTATTTTCCCCCCTTTATTCCCCTCTGCCTTGAATACTCCCTCCCACCCGCATCCCCCCACCTTAGCACATGTCCATAGGTCACACACATAAATTATTTGGATTCTCCATTTCCTATACTATCCTTAACCCCCCTGTCTATTTTGTACCTACCATTTATGCTACTTATTCTCTGTACCTTTTCCCCCAACCCCCGCTTCCCACTGATAACCCTCCATGTGATTTCTATTTCTGTGATCCTTTATTTAAAGTATATACAGCTTGAAATAATGGCAGGTTTCTGCCTCAAAGCCTGTTTCCTTTAAAAAGCCTCAAAGAATATCACCCTCCCACTCTCTGCCCATTCAGTTCAAGGCTGTACCAGAAAACTCTCTTCCCACCCAAAGTACTGTCCTTACATCCTTCGGAGTCAATGTGTCCAGGCATCCTACTGGCCCACCCTTTGTCCTCTTCCTCCAGCTTCTGCCCTCCAGTGATCTTCTAAGCTCTGTCCCACACATTAGTGCAGTGAGCCCGAAGCCCTTCCTGGGATGGAGCAGGCAGAGTGGCAGGCAGTAATGGCAGAAACTGCCATTGCCAAGGCACCCCACTGGAGGAACATCAGGCAGCAGGCAGACAGCTGCCACATCTGGAGCTACTGCTAACAGGGGTCTCCTCTGGGGGTGCCTATGGACAACCCATCATCAGACAGCTACCATGACAGCTTCCTTTAGCTTCCTGTGTGAAGGAGAGGTGCAAGGCTTGTGCCACTGATGAGAAGAAGCTGGCCACCGACAGGCCTGCACAGGAGGCCTCCTCCATCCTCTCTTACCAGAGCCTGCTGTACTCAAGATAGGCCCTGGAGCACTCACAGAGGTGTCCTGAGAATGTCCCTGGACCACTAGGTCCCCAGTGCCCAGGGCCCAGGCACTCTAGCCTCCCATGCTTGGGAAAGAGGGTAGAATCCGAGAATGAACAGCATTTCTGCATGCTAGTCTTTTAAAGTCTCCCCCAGAATCCCCTGCACTGCCAAGGTAATATACTCTGGTTTGGCAGCTGCTCTGCAGCTGCTCCTGCACCATCACTGGTGCCTTCAAGCCCATTCCCCATTTCCAGGGTTGGGGTGTTCCCCTCCAGTACAGTATGGGGTACTTGTAAAGGAGGTGCTTAACATATGGTAATTGAATATGTAAATAAGGATTGTTTATTTACTTGTTAGTTTAGTTTTAAAATTTCATAACAAACAGTAATCATTATTTCAAACATAGTCACTACCATTGATTTTCTGATACTCCAGGAATTCTTCAGTTCCTACTAAATGTCAGAAAGTCCTTCAAACTTAAGTTTAATTCCTTTTAAAAAAAATAAACACAGATGGCAAAATTTATAGAAAGAGGAAGATAGTGTCATCCACTTAAGCATGGGCCTAAATATATTATTTATACTTTTGGAAAATCATACTTTTTCTTTTTAGGAGTGAGCTTTCACTCAATATAGTCTAAGTTTCTAAAGGAGCAAACCAACCAATTCTTTTTTTTTCCGTTATAATTTACATTTAATATTATTTTATATTAAATTCAGGCATACAGCATTATGGTTAGACAATCATATACTTTACAAAGTGTTCCTCCCAATATTTCAAGCACCCACATGGCATCAAACATATTTATTGCAATATTATTGACTATTCTCTATGCTGTACTTTATATCCTTGTGAATATTTTGTAACTACCAACCTGTACTCCTTAATCCCTTTTCTTCTTCCATCCAGTGCCCCAACCCCCCTTCTGTCTGGCAACCAGTGTTTGTCTCTCTGTGTCTATGAGTTTCAAACCAATTCTTAATTCTGGATGTTATTTGTAACAAAAATGTTAAACCAAATGTTAAAGAAAAATTCCCCAAATTTATTTGAAAGGTATTTCAATGTGCTCATTTTAGCTTCCTCACAGTTTCTGTGCCCATGAATAACAAAGCTGAATTGAACATTGCTTTTCACAGGTGTTCATCTCTGAATGCACTAACAGGAGGTAGGGTGGGCTGGGAGGAGAGGCCCAGCTCTGTGGGGCTATTGAATCTGGCTGGCCACTGGCCCTGGGAGCTAAGCTAATTAGAAAGATACACCTTTGTTCATTTCTGTGCTCGCAGTGATGGCCCTCGGGCACCAGGTCCTGCCAGATTGTTTTCTGGCAAAGAAGCAAATGGCTCCTTTGTAAAATATTTTATTTCATGCTTATTCTAAGCTTCAGGAAGCCAAGAGAAACAAGCTCATTTGAGTCTTCTCAACCAGAACACACTGGTAATTAAGGCTCTATGCACTCCTCTAATGTAGGTTGCAACTGTCAGTGGGCACAACCCAGATCATTCCATAGCCATCCTGGCACTGGAGTTCTGGAGATACCTCAGGGCACACTAGAAATTTCTACTGTGTTGAGAGTTGTTCTGGCCTGCAGTCCCAATTGCTGTGCTGCCTCATGCAGTGCCACAAAGTAGTATGGTCACCTGTTCATGGGTGCGTTCAATTCAAATTAGTGGGTTGTGCTAAAGATAAGTGCTCAAAAGCTGCTGCCTGATTTAGAGCTGGAACTTGAGCTTTTCAAGAACTGATGGAAAGTCCAGGACTGAGTCCTCATCTGCCTGCCAGGCTTTCCTAAGGAGGCCTGGGGCCTCAGACGAGCTGTTGGGCCAGGTACTGACCTTTCTCTGTCCTGAACAGGCTAAGTGCCCAGTCGTGGTTACTGACACAGGTCAGTGCTCACAGAGGAAAAAATCTCATCTGCATGGTTCTGCTGCTTCTGGGGGACAGCTTGCTGTTCAATGGCAGGCAACTGGGTAAAATTTCCCAGGCAAGAGGAGCCCTGCCTACCTGTAGTCTGCTGTCCAAACAGGCAGAGGGTGATCGTCAATAAGTATTTGGCTCAGAACCTTCTCATGGCTTCCTATTGCACTCAGCATCAGTTCCACAGCCCTTGACCCTGCCTAACCACCACACTTCTGTCGTGGGCTCCATTCCATCAGTCACTTCAAACAAAGCAAAGATGTGCTTGCCTAGGCTCCTGTTTTTCTGTCCCCTCTTCCTGGAGTGTTTGTCTTTCAGGTGAGTGCTCTGTGTGATCTTACAAGAAGCTTTCTGTGGCCTTACTTTGTATAATAGACTCTCCCCACCAATCTTGTAATTCGTCATTTTCTCTTTTACTTTGCTTTATTTTCTCTCATGTCTCTTGTCTCCACCTGACAATTTAGGTATTTATTTGTCTTCCATCATGAGTACAAAGATTTATCTATTATGTTTATGTACTACTGGATCCCAGTGCTTAGCACAGTGTCCAATACAAAGTAGATACTACATCTATTTTAGTCACAATTAAATAAATAATAAATAATTTAAAAGTGTTGCATGCAAGAGTATATTTGGAAAATAGGGTGTATTAGACCCATCCCCCTCTCTCCCAGGGAGCCTGGGCTCCTAGGTAGATTTGCCCGCCTTCTTCCTGACATCTTTACTTAACTGAAGTACAATTTATATAAGAATTCACTGAGATGAGTTTGGAAAAATATGTAAACTTGTACAACCTCCACCGCAGTCAAGACATGGCACATTTCTATAACCCAGTGTTATTCCTTTTGCCCTTTCCCAAGCCCTCCCCAAACCCACAGGAACTCACTACACCAGTTTAGTGGTTTCCAGAGCTTACTTTTGCCTATTCTAGAACATCATACACATAGAATATACAATAGATACTCCTGAGATCCACTCATGTTGTTTTGTTTTTCAATAGTTCTTTCTATTGCTAAGTAGTATTCTGTTGAATGTATTGTATATATACATTAATTTGTCCATTCACCTGTTGATAGACCTCTGGGTTATTTACAGCTTTGGGCTATTGTGAATAAAGCTTCTATGAACATCCTTATATTAGTCTTTGAATGGACAAATGTTTTCACTTCCATTGGATAAATAGAAGAATTACTGGTTCATAGTGTAGATATATGTTTGATTGAACCTGATAGTGCTGAACTATTTTTTAAAGTGCCTGTATCATTTTGCATTTTCCTAAAAAACTATGACACTTGATATAGTCAATCTTCTTAATATTAGTCATGTTAATGAGTATGAAGTGGTATTTAGTGCTGGTTTCAATTTTCATCTCCATAATAACTAATAACACAGCATCTTTTCATGTACTTGTTAGCTCTTCATGTCTCTGAAAGTCTCTGTTCAAATATTTCATCAATTTTAAAGAACTGGGTTGCCTACTTTGTTTTATTTTCAGAGGATAAATTTTACTTTTTATTAAGATATAATTGATAGAACATTATATTAGTTTCAGGTGTATAAAATAATGATTCAATAGTTGTATATTGAATCACCACAATAATTAACATCTAATTAACATCTGGTTGCTCACTTTCTTATTATTGAAGTGAGGACAATTCTTGTCAGATATATGTGTTGCCAATATTATCTTCCAGTTTGTATCTTGATTTTTTTTCCTGTTAGTGTGTTTCTTCATGTCTTTTCAGGAATCCTTATGACAGCTCTACATATACACCTCTGGTATAGATTTATGATTATTTAACTCTTACAGTGTTTCTCACAATTTACTTGATGGTAGATTCCATGATCCTGGGGCCTTGGCTTCTAATCTGTGTATTTCTGCTTCACAAAAGCAGAGCCAAAGCATTCTCCTGATGAGTAGTGTTTGTTGACAATGGATTGGCTCCTATATAAACTGTATAGACAGGCTAACAGATTGGTGCTCTTTTCTATTAAATTATAAGATGATTTTGTGAAGGTTTAAGACTCTTCTTTGTTAAGTACAGTACTGTAAAGAGAATTGGTTCTCAGAATTTGTTCTTCAGGTCTCTAAGCCCTATGAAAGCAAAGGTCTTTTTCAACATTGGTCTCCTGCACTTCTCTACCATACTGAGCATGGTGCCTAGCACACAGCAGGTGCTCATTAAATATCCTATCATTTGGATGAAATGAGTGAATATGTACAAGAAGCACTTATGTGGCCTTCCTATGATCAAGGAAAGGCTCTTAGTCAGGCTGTCCATGGTTAACAGAGGTCAGGGTTGTCCTTGACAGTCACTTGCAGGAGGGAGGGTGGGAAGTTGCTGTGTTCCTGTCTTTCAGTCTCTTGGGTTTAATCTATTTCTATAAATCAAGCATTTCCTTATATGTCTTTGATATTACCCAGTTATATTTTGAAATGAGTTTTTCAATACTACAGGTTCCTGGGCTTTCAGGAAAGACATTTGCAGATATCAATTTATGTTTCTACAATGTTCATTTGAGAGAACATCATTTTTATGATAGGACCTGATTAGTCACCTAAATCAATATTTAATGTCCCATAAATCTACCACAGTAATACCATAAACTAGAACCATTTATTTTTCATAAAAGGGTTCAGTATTTTTTGAAATTTGATCTATCATGCTATATTAATTATGTTAGGAGAACTGGAAAATTTAGGAAAATTTTCATATTTTCAGTGATGTAAATGAAAATATGATACCTCAAACTATCTCTAATAAGTATTAGTGATGAATAAGTTACATCCCTGACTCTGAAGTTTTCTGTAGGGTAAACACAATCTAGCAAATTTTATCTTCCTGATAGCACCAAGAAAATGGTGGGGCTGAAGGGCAAAGCCATGTTCAGATCCCTACAAGGCATCTCTTGACCACTGAACTTTGTGGTACAGTTACTTTCACTGGTGGACTTTGGGTTGTTCAGTGGCTAGTCAAATATGAGAAAAACTGAGATGAAATCAAACTTCTGTCCTTTGTCCTTTCAGAGTATCCTTAGTTGCTTTCATTGTTTGAGCAGCAGATAGCTGAGGAGCTTAGTTCTCAATGTTTAATGGTGCACCCCAATTCCTCCTCAGCCCCTACACAGACTTGAGAATAGACATTGCTTCTCTCAGTGCTGGCATCCTGCAGTTCCTGCCTCCTCCAGAGGTGCTCTCCTGTCTAGGTCTGGCTGGTACCACTCTCACTAGATCCTTAACAGCTTTTCAAGGAAGATGGTAATGATCTACTTCTGTAGCTACTCATTATGTTCATTAAGAGCTTGTCTGACAAGAGGGGCTGTGCTGTGGCTGGAGGAGAATTTTCTGCCCAAATTAAACTAGAAATGGTTTGGGGCCCTGTAGGCTTGAGGGTCATTAGGTGGTGGCCCCAGGCCAGGCAAGGACCAGGAAGCCACAGCTTGTCTACATGTCAGCCACAAAGGTCTTGAGGCCCATGCTGCCCATGCTCACACTGTCCCTGGCAGGTGTGGTTCAGGGTGTGAATAGCAGACTCTGCCACAAAGAGTGCCATCTGCATTCTGGAGGTGGAGTTGCTCTTAGGTTTGTCCCTTCTCACTGTATGGTAAATGATCCCATTTATCCTCTGGCTACTTAGCCACAGTGTGAAGAGGGTACTGGCTTAACAGATAGCTCCAACTGACCTGGAAGCATCAAATAGGAACCAGGCTTTTTAAACAACCCACATTTTTATTATAGTTTTTGCCAAGGGCACGCCCTGCCCTCCCTCAAGTGACCCCCTCCACAAGGCAGTGACTTTATTCCCCAAATGGTGCTACACAGCCCTTAGGAAAAGCACACCCAGGAAGCTGTGTGTCATGGCTTCAGCAGTCTTTTCCTGAGATATTTGTATACCCTGGGAATCAAAGAGGCAATGATGTAGTTGGCCTGATGAAGTAGCCACTGGCCTGCAGTGACCGAGAACTCTGCAGATGCTTGAGACATGAGTAAGCATACACATGGACTACCGAGTCCTGGGGAGAAATAAGAACAGAACGGCCACTCTCTCAAGAAGGGAGCGCCATGCCTTCCCGCCCAAGCAGGTTTTTATTAAGAATACAGATACAGTTTGTTGATTACAGTCTGGCAGGGGAGATCAAACGAACAGATAACTTTCAAAGGGTTCAAAGGCTCATGCTGAGTTTTGAGGTTTTATCACTTACAAAGCTACAGGACCTAAAAGCTAGTTTTGTTTCCTGCCCATGCCTTTATATTCTAATTCAAGAGCATCCTCCAGGAGGCAGGTCTCACAGGATCTTGCATATTCTATGCCCCATGTCTAATTACTCCAGGGTACCACCGACTCTGGTCTGGATTGCACTGCCCCTGTTATTTCCGCAGGCCTGAGTTGGGTAGAGGAGACAAAGGCAGCTGGGAGACTTGGATTTCTCACAGACAGAACAAGGACTCAGGCTTTGTCAAAGCTGAGGGAGCAGGGGTCGATGTTGATCACCCCCTCCTTTCCACAGCCTCCTGAGTGTCTTCCCTGGTGGCTTTTCCCACGTGATCATGTCTGTCTTAGATTCATCCTCTTCAGAGAATTGTTACCCATCATTGACTACCGACCAAGCAATGGGAGCCAGACATAGAACAGACAACGTTCATGTCAGGGAAATAAGTTTTTTCTCCTCAGTGTCTCCTGGTCCAGAGGTCTCTCACTCAGCCTTAGCCACAGGGGGTTACAGCTTCCTGAAACCAGGCAGGGCGGACCCCAACAGCCTGAGAGATTTGCATAAATGCAGTGCTTATTTAATGATTCTGTCCCATGTTCTTCATCCTTGCACTGATCTCACACAGGTCCCCTATTATTCTGTACTTATGTCACCATTTTTGTGATGCAGCTCATTAAACCATTGAACAGCAACAATTCTTGCTTAGGGGGATTGTGTCAGGATGCCATTGGGCAGTGACTTGTCAGAACAAAAAACATCCTATCAGGATTTGGGAACAATCATTTTAATAGATGGTAATTATGATAAATACTTTGGGCCTCTAAAGAGCCAGAAAAGTGGGATTGATTGGGGTAGAGATAATATAGGGAAAAAGAGAACAGAGCTGGTCTCTAAGGCAGGGCTAAGGGGGAGGGGGTATGGAAAGATGACTTCTCCAGAAACCAGTGGGGGCCAGTCAGTTTGGGCAGAGCCAGAGAAAGTGCAGTCTCATTCAGTGTTACTTTGTCCTCTGTCATTAGTACAGTGAACACATTCATTAGGAGGCAGAAAGCTGTCATCACAGAAGCCAGAGATATGGGGTACATTGTGACAGGCAGAAGGAGAAGAGCAGTGGGAAATGGACAGTGCAGGACCCAGGAGCCATCTAGCTTCATCATTCTGAAGAATGGAAAGGGAGTTAGAAGACTCTTCTCTGCAGCTTGGACATGTGAATAGCTTTCAGTCAAGATGTAGTTCCAAGGAATTATGAGCCCACAAAATCACTAGATGGCCCCAAGACTCAGAAGTTAGATGTTCCCTACCCCCAGCTGTTACTGTCCAAGTCAGACTGCAGGGCTATTTTCCAGGAGTCATGCAGTTGACATGTGTGCCAACTACTGGCATTACCACATATTCTTTCTGGCACTGGGATGTGAGACTCAGCACTGAAACACCCTAACTGCTGGTGAGCCACTCAGCTACAATATGAGGGCTCTGTCACCAGTGCAACCTACACTCAATGGCCATGTGTCTTGTTGGCAGAACCTGAACTGCACCAGAAGCCCTGGGAAATGAAGTTATGGCCTCAAGCCTTGCAATGTAGAGAGGGGGAGGGTCACCACTACAAGTGTCATTGTGCCCAGAGCATCAAGGCACATTGTGTAACATTCTGCTGCCCACAAGCCCGAGTGAGGTCATTATCCCACACTTGGCTGTTGGGACTGACCTGGGTCCCTTGGGCTCTACTTCATCTAATGAGGGCCACATGTCCACTCAGCAGTTAAACATTTTGATAACATGTCTGCTTGAGGCAAGCTGAGTAAATCCTTAGAATATTTTGCAGTTACAGTTGGTTAAAAATGGAGAATGTAATACATTTACTTAGAAACTGAAAATGGAAACAAGTAACTGAACTTCTGGGAACCAAATATACCTGTGTCTTTGACCCATTCTCTGGGAGCTATTTGTTTAGTTCCTCATTAGATTGGTTATGTGGTGCATGAATGTGCCTTTGGAATAAGCAAAAAACTAAACAGAATGTTGACCCAACTTCCATGCACTCATTTCTTCATTTTACTAGATGAGGTGTTCCTGCTCTCCACTGCCACCTCTCAGCCCTACCTTGATGAGTCTGCTCTGTTTTAACACCTACTTGCATCTCTCTGTAGCCCTTTGAGAACCTTGTGAAAGACTAGAGTCAATTTCCTAAATTGTAAAGATCTAGTAAAAATTAGCATCAGTGCCAGGAAGTGGTAGAGCTGGACTCATGTCCTAAATGAAAATTGTTCTCCTGCTTTGGTTTCACTGAACAAACATGCAAGAAAAGGGCAGGACTCCCATCCCAGGAGGAGCCATCTGCCACTCTGGGCCTCAGTTTCCCCCAGATGTTGCTAGATGATGGTTCTACTTTTGGGCCTCTAACAACTTCCTCACATTTTATGCATTTCTCTGATATTAAAGGCCCAATTATAAATATATTAAAAATATATGCACCTATAGTTCACATGCTTATTATAGAATATTTAGAAAAAGCCAAAAAGATATAAAAAGACAAACACCATTCTTAGCCCCAGCACTCCATGGAAGTCAATACTGAATTTTTTCAGTGAGAGGTCATTCCAATAACAGAGCCCTTTCAACTCACTTCATTTATTTTAGGAAGAACTAGGTATAAAAAACTTACTGTCCCCTGCTAAAATAACACTTGCATATATAATGTATACATCTGAGTGTGTGTGTGTGTGTGTGTGTGTGTATGTATGTGTAATTTTTTAAGGGCAAACTTTCCTTTTTAAAAATATTACTTATTTTTTTATTGTTGTTCAACTGCAGGTATCTCCATTTTCTCCCCACCACTCATGCCCACCTCACCCACCTCCACCTCCTACCTTCAATCCTACCCCCCTATGGCTTTGTCCATCTATCTTTCATACATGTTCCTTTTCAAAAAATATTTTATTGTTGTTCAATTAGAGTTGTCTGCATTTACCTCCCACCATTTTCCCCTACCCTAGCCATCCCCACCTCCCTCTCCTTCTTCCATGCCACCTTGGTTTTGTCCACGTGTCTCTTACAGTTGTTTCTGAAAACCCTTCCCCCTTTTCCCTGTTATCCCCTCCCACCTCCTCTCTGGTTACTGTGAGATTGTTCTTCATTTCAATGTCTCTGGTTATATTTTGCTTGCTTGTTTGTTTTGTTGATCAGGTTCCACTGAAAGGTGGGATCATATGGTATTTGTCCCTCACCACCTGCTTTATTTCACTTAGTATAATGCTCTCCAGTTCCATCCATGCTGTCACAAAGGTAGGAGCTCATATTTCTCTCTGCTGTGTACTATTCCATTGTGCAAATGTTCACTTATCCATTATAGTTTTTTTTATTCATTCATTTACTGATGGGCACTTGAGTTGCTTCCAACACTTGGCTATTATACATTGTGCTGGTATGAACATTGGGTGCATAGGTTCTTTGGATTAGTGATTCAAGGTTCTTAGGATATAATCCTAGCAGTGAAATTGCCAGGTCAAAAGGCAGTTCCATTTTTAGTTACCTGAGGAAATTCCATACTGTTTTTCATAGTGGCTGCACCAGTCTGCATTCCCACCAACAGTGCACTAGGGTACCCTTTTCTCCACATCCTCTCCAACACTTGTTGTTTGTTGCTTTGTTTATGATGGCCATTCTCACTGGTATGAAGTGGTATCTAACTGATTTTAATTTGCATCTTTCTGACGGCTAGTTATGCTGAGCATGTTTTTATGTCTCTGAGAACTCTCTGTATGTCCTCCTCCAGGTAGTATCTGTTCAACTCTTTTTCCCATTTTTTAAATTGGGTTGTTTGTCTTCCTGTAATGGAGTCCTTTGAATTCTTTATATATTTTGGAGATCAAACCCTTGTCTGAGGTATCATTGGCAAATATATTTTCCCATATAGTTGGTCCTCTTTTCATCTTAATGCTGTGCACTTTAGCCATGCAGAAGCTTTTTAATTTTATGAAGTCCCATTTGTTTATTCTTTCCTTTATGACCCTTGCTATAGGGGACATATCAGTGAAAATATTGCTGCATGGAATGTCTGATATTTTCCTGCCTATGTTTTCCTCTAGGACTTTTATGGTGTCACAACTTATATTTAAGTCTCTTCTGAATCTTGAATTTATTTTTGTGTTTGGTGTAAGTCAGTGATCTACTTTCATTTCATGTATGTAGCTGTCCAGATCTCCCAACAGCAATCTGGTAAAAAGAGGGGTTAGCTCCTCCTTAAATGCTTTGTAAAACTTTCCTTTGAAACTGTGTGGTCCAGGGTTTTGTGTGTTGGTACTTTTTTTTATTACTGCTTCAATTTCATCAGCTGTTAATGGTCTGTGCAGGCTTTCTGCTTCTTCTTCACTCAGTTTTGGAAGATTATATTTTTCTAGAAATGTGTCCACTTCACCTAAGTTTTCAAATTTTTTGGCATATAGTTCTTCATGGTAGTTTATTGTGATCCTTTGTATTTGTGTGGTGTCAGTTGTAATCTCTCCTCTTTCACTTCTGATTGTGTTTATTTGGGTCCTCTTTCTTTTTTTCTTGATGAGTCTGCATAAAGGCTTGTCAATTTTGTTTATCTTTTCAAAGAACAAGCTCCTGTATTCATTGATCCTTAGAATTGTGCTTTTAGTCTCTACATCGTTTAATTCTGCTCTGATCATGGTTATCTCCTTCCTTCTATTTGCTGTGGACTCTTTGGTGATGTTCCTCCAGTTCTTGTAGGTGTAGGGTTAGGTGGTTTGTTTGAAATGTTTCTATCTTTTTTTTTTTTTGGTATGCCTGTATCACTATGAACTTCCCTCTCAGGACAGCCTTCGCTCTGTCCCATAGGTTTTGGGTCATTGTGAGTCCATTTTCATTTGTTTCCAGGAACTTTTTTATTTCTTCCTTAATCTCATTTTTGACACATTCATTGTTTCATAGCCTGCTATTCAATCTCTATGAGTTTGAGTGTTCCTGAGTTTTTTCCTTGGGGTTGGATTCTAGTTTTAGTCACTTGTGTTTGGAGAAAATACTTGATTTGATTTCAACTTTCTTGCATTTGTTGAGGCTTGTTTTGTGTGTTATCATGTGTTCTATCTTTGAAAATGATCCATATGCACTTGAAAAGTATGTGTGTTTTGCTTCTTTGGGATGAAAGGCTCTATATATATCAGTTAAGTCCATTTGATCTAGGACATTGTTCAATGCTGCAATATCTTTGTTGATATTTTGTTTGGAAGTTCTATCCATTTTTGACAATGGGGTACTAAAATCCCCCAGTATAATTGTGTTGTTGTCAATATCTTTCTGGAAGTCCTCCAAGGTTTTCCTTACGTATCTGGGTACTCCAATGTTGGGTGCATATATATTTACAATGTTTATGTCTTCTTGATGGATTCCTCCCTTGAGTATCATGAAGTGACCTTCTGGGTCTCTTTTTATGGCTCTCTTTTTGAAGTCTATTTTATCTTATGTGAGTATTAATATTCCAGCTTTTTCCCTGTCCATTTTCTTGGGATATTTTTTCCAGCCCATCACTTTCAATCTGTGTAGCTCCTTTGTTCTGAGGTGGGTCTCTTGTAGGCAGCATATGTGTGGGTCATGATTTTCTTATCCATTCAGCTATTTTATGCCTTTTAAGTGGAGCATTTAATCCATTTACATTTAAGATTATTATTGATAGGTACTTATTCATTGCCATTTTTTGTACCTGTGTCCCTCTCTCTCTCACTCTTTTTTCCCCTTTCCTTAGAGCAGTCCCTTTAGCATCTCTTGCAGAGCTGGTTTGGAGGAGGTGTATTCTCTGAGGCTTCTTTTGTCTCGAAAACTCCTTATTTGTCCTTCTGCTTTTATTGAGAGCCTTGCTGGATAGAGTAGTCTTGGTTGTACACTTTTGGTTTTCATTACTTGGAATATTCCTTGACATTCCCTCTGGCTTGGAGTGTTTGCATTGAGTAACCAGCTGCTAGTCTTATCGGGGCTCCTTTGTATGTTACTTCCTGTTGCTCCCTGCTGCCTTCATGATTCTCTCATTGTCTGGAATTTTGCCATTTTAGTTATGATGTGTCTTGCAGTCAGCCTCTTTGAGTCCCTTTTCATAGGGACTCTCTGTGCTTCCTGGATTTGTGTGACTTTTTCTCTCATCAAATTAGGGAAATTTTTCATCATTACTTTTTCAAGCAGGTTTTCTGTCCCTTGCTCTTCTTCTTCTCCTTCTGGTATCCCTATTAAATGGATCTCATTATGTTTCATGCTATCCTACAGTTCCTTTAACACCTCTTTGTTCTTTGTCAGTCTCTCTTCCCTTTCTTGCTCTTTCTAGGTGTTTTTTTTCTATCTTGTTCTCCAGCTTGGTGATTCAATCCTCTGCTTCATCTAGCCTTCTTTTGGTTACTTCTACTGTGTTCTTCATTTCAGAAATTGTATTCTGCAATTCCTCTTGGCCCTTGTTGATATTTTCTATTTCCTTTTTCATGTTGATACAGTTTGCAAGGACTTCATTGTAGTTTCCTTGTAGTTTTTGGTAATTTTTTTGTGAGCTCATTGAGCTTCCTTATGACCATTGCTTTGAACTCAATATCTGAGAGTTGCCTTGCTTCTATTTCATTTAGTACTCTTTCTGAGTCTTCCTCCTTTCCTTTCATTTGGGGTGTGTTTCTTTGTCCTCTCATTGTTTGTGAAACTCTTCTTGTTAGCCTCTGATTCTTAAAGTGATCTGTTCTGACTCCCTGGGTTTATGGTGTGCACTTCTGTGGTAGGAGACCCTTTGAAATTTAGTAATGTAGTCTCCTTGATCTCCTGAGCTTGTGGTTCTTGAGCTGTTGTTTATGCTGGCTCTCTGTATGTCTTTGGGTTTTGATTGTTGTTGGGTCTTTCTTTGGTGGGCCTTTTCCTCTAACTGGTTAACTGAGGGTCACTCCACCCACCATGTCTTGTATTCTGTTGTGCAGGTGCTGGCAGACTGTGTTGAAGCTGGTTCTTCTTTCTGTCTGAGGTCTTGATGCTTCTCTCTCAGTACTCTTCTGTTGTTTGTTCTGGGTAATTTCTTATTTATTTATTTATGTAATTATTTTATTGGTTTTCAATTTCAGTTGTCTGCATTTTCTCCCCACCACTCCCCCAACCCCAGCCAAACCCACCTCCCTCCCTTGCTTCCACCCTCCCCTGTGGTTTTGTCCATGTGTCCTTTATAGTAGTTCCTGAAAACCCTTCCCCTCTTTATTCCCTCCCACCTCCCCTCTGTTTACTGTCAGATTGTTCTTAATTTCAATGTCTCTGATTATATTTTGCTTGCCTTTTTCTTTTGCTGATTAGGTTCCAGCTGAAGATGATATCATATGGTATTTGTTTTTCACTCCTGGCTTATTTCACTTAGCATAAGGCTCTCAAGATCCATCCATGCTGTTGTGAAGGATAAGAGCTCCTTCTTTCTTTCTGCTGTTTAATATTTCATTGTATAAGTGTAACATAGTGTTTTTGATCCACTCATTTATTCATGGGCACTTAAGTTGCTTCTAACACTTGGCTATTACAAATTGTGCTGCTATGAACATTGGGATGCACAGGTTCTTTTGAGTTTGTGTTTCAGGTGTCTTAGTGTACAATCCCAGCACTGCAATTGCCAGGTCAAAAGGCAGTTCCATTTTTAGTTTTCTGAGGAAATTCCATACTGTTTTCCACAGTGGCTGCCTCACTCTGCATTCTCACCAACAGGGTACTAGGGTTCCTTTTCTCAACAGTCTTGCCAGCAATTGTTTGTTGATTTGTTTATGATGGCTATTCTGACTGATGTGAAGTGGTATCTCATTGTGGCTTTTATTTGCATCTCTCTGATAGCTAGTGATGCTGAGCATCCTTTTGTATATCCCTGGGCCTCTGTGTGTCCTCCCAGGAGAAGTGTCTGCCCAGGTCCTTTGTCCATTAGGGCAGGCTTTCTTTTCAGGTCTAATATTGACAGTAGTTTTCAACATCTTCAAGTCCTCACAGACATTTCTGAAGCTTTCTCACACCTGACAGCCTCACTTTGGGGTGTTGCCAGCCTCCCAGACCTGGAGGACAAAGCAGCACTCCAAGCTCTTTCCTTAAAGCCTAAATTAAGGGAAGGTTGCTATCACATGTTCTGCTCAGTTTTGGTCTTATTTCTTCGATTCCTTGGAGTTCTGGGGATATCATTGAGGTTCTTCTTGTCTATTTTGAAACAGTAAAAGCAGAGAACCACAGCAGGAGATCTTAGAGACCATTTGTTCCATGGCCTCCTGTCACAGATGCCAATACTGAGATCTGTCAGGCGCAGGGGAGCCAGGCCCCAGGTCCCAGGAATATGATCCCAGCTTTCCTGAGGAAGATCTGCCCTCTCGGGCCTGTCAGCTCTGCTGCCCTCCTCAGAATGAGTCACAGCCTTCAGAAGGGCTGCTCAGGGTGCCACTGTCTGCCCTGAACTGCAGATGATGCACTCATCACCCTCTATTAACAGTGAGTCAGTAGGAAAGAAATTACTTGTCATAGAAGGCTGCCTTCCACATGTGCTGTTAACCTGAGAGAGTGGTACAATGGTGCTTGGTGAGTGAGCGAGTGTGTGTGTATGTGTGCATGGAAGGATTCCCAACCTTAGACTGAATTTAAAGCAACAATTCTGGGAAATTCTAGGTTTTTTAATAAAAATATATAATAAGGGCAAGAAGCCAAGTGGCTTGTTCAGCACAGGGATTATTTGCTTTATGTCATATATCATTGCTGGTTTTCCTTCTCTTAAAGTGGTTTTCCTCAGCTCTGTCAGGTTTGCATGAGCTCCTCTGTTGTCTCCATACATAGCACTGGGTCTCTGTGAGACCACTCCATGAGGGAGGTGCAAGTGTTAGCTGCAGATTGAAGCCATTTGCCTCACAGACATATGAAGAACAATTTTTCAAGCAATTGCCAAGTCTGATAAATGCAAAAAAATTTTAAGTATTCCTTAATTCATTATAAGTTTGGTGTTATGAATTTTCTAGGAAGCATACCACTCCTTTTCTGTGTGTGGGAGGATACAATTTGGGGCATAAAAAGTACTTAATCCACATCCTCGAAATGTAGTGACTGACTTCCCTTGGGAGCCTGCAGTTTAAAGTTTGGTGAGCTGATGGGCTTGTTGCCCTTTGGTTATTCAGAGAGCAGACTCAGAGTGGAGTTCCATACATAACCCAGCAGCAAGGGGGCCAGCTGGCCCTCATTAAAGTTCTCGAATCTCAATCCTGCTGTAATTCCTCAGTCTTCAGCTTCCTGAGGTCCTCTAATTCCCAGGGTCCTGTCTTCATGGGGGACAGGCGGGGCACTTGCTTCTCCTTGATCTGTTCTTTCCCCTCTCCCAGAGGGAAGAAGAAAGCTCTTCACACACAGCCTAGTTTTGGCAAAGTTATAATGTGGGAAATGTATTTTCAGTTGTCTTTTTCCACCCTGACTATCTTTCTTCTAAGTTGCGGGTCGTATAAGAAAACAAATTGTTCTTACTGTACCAACCAAAGACAGAGCTTTCAGATAAAGGTGTTCATTTGTAGCAGTAGAATTTATAGCATCAATAATGGGAGATGGGAGTGGAATGAACACAACTGGGGAGATGACATGCCGTGGGTACCTTAATCCAACCACACAG
Source organism: Phyllostomus discolor (assembly GCF_004126475.2). NCBI lineage: Eukaryota > Metazoa > Chordata > Mammalia > Chiroptera > Phyllostomidae > Phyllostomus > Phyllostomus discolor. The sequence goes on from NC_040907.2 coordinate 100,820,715, forward strand.
GAGGTGGCCTCTTCCACTAATTTCTGCAGCAGTCCCTTGTTTGTTCATCAAGTGCCAGAATCTTGTGTGTAGCACTGAGTGAATTGTTACCTACGTATGTGCCCAAGCAATTACCAACAAAATCAAAACAAAAGGTTTCCAGCACCCTGGAAGTTTCCTTGACACCCCAACTCCTTCTTCCACTACTATTACTCAGCTAGGAGTGCTTGATGCATTTGCAGACAAGATATAACTAAGACTTGGAGAGGGTAAGTTACTAGACCTGGGCAATCTGGTTCAAATTCACACAATCCTCCCAGCAGACACTTACAGACACTGACATTTTTTGTGTAACTGAGCATGGTGCAAGACTGTTTTCCCATCCCAGGGAAAAAATCCGGAAGCTTTTGGACCCTGGAGTGTTGGGATGGTGCTGGTAGGAGCGTGTTGGCAGCCTCTTGCATTTGTCTGCCTCAGGCCAAACCACCTGTGCATACAGAGTCCCTGTCATCCCCAGTGGCCCACCCACCTATGCAGCCTTGTGCCAGGCTGCACACCAGGGGAGGGAAAGTGAACAGATGTGCAGGGAGAGCTGGGTCCTACTGTTTCAGAACAAGAGTTGCCCCCTTGCACCTCCCTGCCCCTTCTCTCTCTTCAGTCCCTTCCCTGCCTTGTCTACCTACCTGAGTGTGCAGCTGCTACCCCCATGTGGCACACTGAGAGCCAGCCATGCCTTTCCCCTGGGGCTGTACTATCACACCCCTCTCCTGTATAATGCTGGTTGGGTCCCTGGGTTCTGAGGGAGTCCTGGAGTTTTTCCAACTGTGCTTGTTTGTCCCCAGGGCCTGAGGAAGACAAGAGCTTGAGCTATTCACTCCCTGGGCTTTTGATCATGCTTCAAATTACAGGTTGAACTTTGAGTATTTCCTGGCTCTCTTCCTCACCAGCTGCCCTGTATCTGGGTGTTTTTTTCCCTTCTTAAGGTGTCCCAGGTCATCTTGACACTGTGGGGCCCACACATCCAGTGCTAGCCTTTTCTCTGGCCCATCTTTCAACCAACAAGGAGCCTACCTTCAGCTTAGGAAATGAACTTATGGAAAGGAAATGTAGCAGTTCCTACTGCACAGCTGTTCTGCAAGAGACACCTGCTGCTTGCAGCTTTCATATGCCCAACGAGGCATAGAATTGCCTTGTGAACAAACAACTTGAACTTTCCTGCAGGCACCTGAGCATGTGTGCATGTACAGACACAAACATGTGCACATACAGACATATGCACCCCCACATGTGCACTACAAAGTTCTCATTTTCTTTCTTAAATGGAGTTGCAACTTATAACAAATCATATCTAGTTATTGGCTTGAGTATGGCTAAAAGGGGTAACTGCAAGTAAATGAAAACCAGGCTTTGTATCTTGTTAACAAATAGAATTTAGTTTTCATGTAATACTAAGTACTGGCTTTTGTTTGGGGTTTAGTGTTAATTAATTCTTTTGGGCTTATCCTCAGGCTTGTTGCTACATAGCTGCAAGTGGTCACCCCAGGACCAGCACCAAATCTATCAAGGTGGTTGAGTTGGTTTCTTTTTGTGCCACACTGAGCTTTTTATAAAAGAAGAAACAACATAAGTTCTAAATGCCAAGCAACATGCTTACAAGCATTATCTCATTTAATCCTATGGTAATTCTATGAGGGACTATGAATGTTATTTCATTTTAAACTTCAAGAAACTAAGAACTGGAACTTCTGATCAAGATGGAGGCATAGGTAAACAAGCTTTGCCTCCTTGTGCAAACATAGAAAGAATTATAACCATATCTCAAAACAAATAAAGCCCAAAACTATCAGAAAATCAAGCTGTATGGAAGTCTGACCATCAAGGATTTAAAGAAGCCACATTCATCCAACAGGTAGTAGGGGCAGAGTTGCAGAGATGGGTGGAGACTCAGTATGGTGTGGAGAGGTGCTGGTGGTGACAGTAGAAGGGACAGTCCCACATTGACATATGGTGGATAAAAATTGGGAGGGATAAAGGTTATATGGGATCAACATCTGACATGACCAGAGGCAGATCCAAAAAAAAAAAAAAAAAAAAAAAAACAGGGATAAATACCAGAGGCTACCTAGACAAAATCCACTATAATCTTCTCCAAGATTAGCAATATTTTCTTCCCTGCATAGCTTTTTAACATTTATTTTTTGTTCAGAAAGAATAAATTAAGTCACTAGAATTTATACTATAGCTTATTTCTCTCCTTTCTTATAATGGTCTTAATTTCTTTACACCCTTATTAATACTGGTTCATTTGCTGTTGGTAGTGTGATTGCAGGTGACAGATATTTGTGCAGATATGAATTTATTCCCTGGGACTTGTGGGTTTTTTTTTTCTGGTAGCAGCTGTACAACAGCATAACAATGTGGTGGGTGGAGTGACCCTCAGTCAACTAGCTAGAGGGAAGGACTCAACAAAGAATGACATAACAACAGTCAAAACCTAACTACATCCAGAGAGCCATCATGAATGGCATTCCAAGAGAATCAAGTTCAGAAGATCAAGGAGACTGCTCCACTGATTCTCACAGTTATTCTACTATAGGAGTTCACACCTAAAACTCAGGGAGTCAAAACAAATTAATTTAAGAAGCGGAGGCAAACAAGAAGAGTCTCACAAACAATGGGAAGACAAAGAAACAAACTCCAAATGAAAGGAAAGAAGGAATCCTGCTCAGAAGGAAGACTAAATGAAATGGAAGCAAGTCAACTATCAGATATTGAGTTCAAAGCAACAATTATCAGGAAGCTGAATGTACTCACTGAGAACTAAAAACTACAGGGAAATTATGAGGAACTTGCGGCAAACTATATCACCATGAAAAAGGAAATAGAAACTATCAACAAGAGCCAAGAGGAAATGAAGAATACAATTTCTGAATTGAAGAACCCAGTAGAAGTAATCAAAAGCAGGCTAGATGAAGTAGAGGATCAAATTAGTGAGCTGGAGAACAAAGTAGAAGAAAACACCCAGAAAGAGCAAGAAAAGGAGAAAAGACTAAAAAAGAATGAAGAGAACTTAAGGGAAATGTACAACATGAAACTAAATAATATCTGTATAAAAGGGATACCAGAAGAAGGAAGAGAAGAGCAAGGGGTTGAACACCTGTTTGAAAAAGTAATAATGGAAAACTTCCTTATATTGATGAAGGAAAAAGTCACAGAAATCCAGGAATCACAGAGAGTCCCAATGAAGAGGAACACAAAGAGCCCACTGCAAGACATATCATAATTAAAATGGCAAAATTCCAAGACAAAGACACAGTCTTAAAGGCAGCAAAGGAGGAACAGGAAGTAATATGAAAGGGAGACCCAATAAGGCTAGCAGCTGACTTCCGAATGGAAACATAAAAAGCCAGAAGGGAATGGCAAGAAATATTTTAAATAATGAAAAGCAAAGTTCTGAAACCAAAACCACTCTATACAGCAAGGCTCTCAATTAAAATGGAAGGTGAAATAAGGAGTTTCTCAGAAAAAAGATGCCTCAAAGAATATACCTCCTTGAAACCAGCACTGCAACATATGCTAAAGGGACTGCTTTAAGAGGAAGAAAAAGAGTGAGAGAGAGAGAGAAACACAGGTACAAAGGAAGTAAAATGGCAATGAATAAGTATCTATCAATGATAACCTTAAATATCAGTGGGTTAAATGCTCCAATCAAAAGATACAGAGTGGGTAAATGGATAAGAACACATGACCTGCACATATGCTGCCTACAAGAGACCCACCTCAAAACAAAAGACCTACACAAAGTGAAAGCGAAGTGATTGAAAAAATATTCCAAGTAAATGGACAGAAAAAACAACAACAGAATAGCAATACTTATATCAGTAAAAATAGACTTCAAACAAAGACCATAAAAAGAGACACAGAAAGACGCTTACTAATACTCAGGGGAAGAATCCATCAAGAAGACATAAATTTTATAAACATATATGCACCCAACCTAGAAGCACACAAATATATAAGGAAAATCTTGGAGGATGTCAACACAGATATAGACAGCAACACACTTACACTAGGAAATTTTAACACCACTCTGTCAACAATGGATAGATCTTCCAAACAAAACATCAACAAGGATATTGCAGCATTGAACAATGCCCTTTATCAAATGGACTTAAGTGATTTTATATATATATATGTGTGTGTGTGTGTGTGTGTGTATATATATATATACATATACATATATATAACACCTTTCATCCCAAAGAAGCAAAATACATATACTTTTCAAATGCACATGGAACATTTTCAAAGATAGAGCACATGATGGGACACAAAACAAGCCTCAACAAATTAAAGAAAATTGAAATCACATCAAGCATTTTCTCTGACCACAAGAGACTGAAACTAGAAACCAACCTCAGGGAAAAATAAAAAACACCAAGACTCATGGTGATTGAATATTTGCTATTAAACAATGAATGGTTTAAGAATGGAGTCAAGGAAGAAATAAAAAAATTTCTAGAAACAAATGAAAATGAACTCACAGCAGTCCAGAACTTATTTAACACAGCAAAGGCAGTCCTGAGAGCTAAGTTCATAGGGATACAGGTCTACCTAAAGAAGGTAGAAATATTTCAAATAAACAGCCTAACCCTTCATCTACAAGAACAGAAGGAACAATAACAAACAAAGCCAAGAACAAGAAAAGGGAAGGAAATAACCAAGATCAGAGCAGAAATAAATGAGATAGAGACTAAAATGACAGTGCTAAGGATCAATAAATCCAGGAGGTTGTTCTTTGAAAAGATAAACAAAATCGATAAACCTTTATCCAGACTCATCAAAGAAAAAAAAAAAAGAGGGAATACCCAAATAAATAAAATCAGAAGTGAAAGAGGAGAGATTACAACTGATACCACAGAAATCCAAAGGATCATGAGAAATTACTATGAAGAATTATATGCTAAGAAATTTGAAAATCTGGGTGAAATGGACAAATTTCTAGAAAAATATAATTACCCTAAAGTGAATTAAGAAGAAGCAGAAAGCGTGAACAGACTAAAACAGCTGAAGAAATTGAAGCAGTCGTCAAAAAACTCCCAGCACACTAACACCCTGGACTGGACTGTTTCACTGGAGAATTTTACAAAACATTTAAGGAAGAGCTAACACCTGCCTTCACAGGCTATTCCAAAAAATCCAAGAAGAGGGAATACTCCCAAACTCTTTGGGATCCTAATCCCAAAATGAGATGAAGACACAACAAAGAAAGAAAACCAAAAGCCAACATCACTGATGAACATAGCTGCTAAAATCCTCAACACAGTATTGACAAACTCGATCCACCAATACATTAAAAAGATTATACATCATAATCAAGTGGAATTCATCCCAGGAATGCAAGGATGATACAATATTTGCAAATCAAGAAATGATTACATCACTTAAACAAAATGAAAGATAAAAATCACATGATCCTATCAATATATGTGGGACAATGATTTGATAAGGAGCAGCACCATTTTCTGATAAAAATACTCAGCAAAGTTGGAGCAGAGTGAGCATACCTCAACATAATAAAGGCCATATATGAGAGACCTACAGCCAACATCATACTCAATGGGCAAAAACTTAGAGCTTTCCCACTAAGATCAGGAACAAGACAAGGAAGTCTGCTTCCACCACTCCTATTCAACATAGTATTGAAAGTCCTAGCAACAGCAATCAGACAAGAAGAAGAAATAAAAGGCATCCAAATTGGAAAGGAGGAAGTAAAACTGTCATTGTTTGTAGATGACATAATAGTGTACATAGAAAATCTGTAGACTACACCAAAAAATTATTCAATCCAATAAGTGAATTTGGCAAAACAGTGCAACACAAAGTCAATATTCAGAAATCAAAGGCATTTTTGCACACCAACAATGAAATATCAGAAACAGAAATCAGAAAAAAATCCCATTTGATATAGCAACAAGAAAAATAAAGTACCTAGGAATAAACTTAACCAAGGATGTAAAAGACCTGTACTCAGAAAACTACACAACACTGAAGAAAGAAATTAAGGAAGACAAACAAATGGAAGCATATACCATGTTCATGGATTGGAAGAATTAACATCATCAAAATGTCCATGCTACCCAAGGCAATTTATAGATTCAATTCAATCCCTATTAAAATACCAATGACATACTTCACAGATATAGAACAAACATTTCGAAAATTTATATGGAACTGTAAATGACCCTGAATAGCTGCAGCAATTTTGAGAAAGAAGAAAAAAGTAAGTGGGATCACCATACCTGATATGAAACTGTATTACAAGGCCACTGTAATGAAAACAGTCTGGTACTGGCTTAATAACAGACACATAGACCAATGGAAGAAAATAGAGAACCCAGAAATAAACCCATGTCTGTATGGTCAATTAGTATTTGACAAAGGGGACAGAAACATAAAATGGAGTAAAAATAGCCTCTTCAACAGATGATGTTGGAAGAAGTGAACAGCTACATGCAAAAAAAAAAAAAATGTAAACAGACCACCAATTTACACCATACACAAAAATAAACTTAAGATGGATAATAGACTTAAGTATAAGGTGAAACACCATAAAAGTCCTAAGAAGAGAACACAGGGAGGAAAATCTCAGATATTCCACACAGCAATGTTTTCTCTGATATGTCCCTTAGAGCAAGGGACATAGAGGAAAGATTAAACAAATGGGACTTCATCAAAATAAAAAGCTTCTGCACAGCTAAAGAAAACATCAGCAAAATGGAAAGGGAACCAACAGTATGGGAAAACATATTTGCCAGTGATAGCTCGGACAAGGGTTTGATCTCCAAAACATATAAAGAACTCACATGACCGCACTCCAGGAAGTCAAACAACCCAATTAAAAAATGGGCAAAAGACCTGAACAGACACTTCTCCAAGGGGGGCACACAGAGGGACCAGAGACATATGAGAAGATGTTCAGCATCACTATCCCTCAGAGAGATGCAAATTGAAACCCCAATGAGATACCACTTCACACCAGTGAGAATGGCCATCATAAACAAATCAGCAAACAAGTGCTGGTGAGGTTGTGGAGAAAGAGAACCCTAGTACACTGTTGGATGGAATGCAGACTGGTGCAGCCACTGTGGAAAACAGTATGGAATTTCCTCAGAAAACTAAAAATGGAACTACCTTCTACCCTGCAATCCCATTGCTGGGGCTATAATCTAATAACCCTGAAACACAGGTTGAAAAGAATCTATGAACCTCAATGTTCATAGTAGCACAATTTATAATAGCCAAGTGCTTGAACCAACCTAACTACCCATCAGTAAATGAGTGGATCAAAAAACAGCAGTGGATTGAGCATGGGCTTCGAACCAAAGTATCACAGGTTTGATTCTCAGTCAGGGCACATGCCTGGGTTGCAGGCCATGGCCCCCAGCAACCACACATTGATGTTTCTATCTCTGTTTCTCCCTTTCTTCCCTCTCTAAAATTAAATAAATAAAATAATAAAAAAAACTATGGTGCCTTTACATGATGGAATATTACACAGCAGAAAGAAAAAAGTATATCCTACCCTTCACAACAGCCTGGATGGATCTGGAGGGCATTATGCTAAGTGACATAAGCCAGGTGGTAAAAGACAAATACCATATGAGCTCACCTATAAGTGGAACCTAATCAACAAAACAAACAAGTAAGCAAAATATAATCAGAGACATTGAAATTAAAAACACACTTACAGTACCAGATTCGAGGTGGGAATGGATAATGACAGGAAAAGGCTGAAGGGTTTCAGGTATATTTGTAAAGAATACATGGACAAAGACCAAGAGGTTAGGATTAAGAGTATAAATTTGGGATGGCTGAGGATGAGGGTGATTGGTTGGGGGGAAATGGAAACAATTGTACTTGCACAACAATAAAAATGGAAAGGAAGGAAGAAAGGAAGGAAGGAAGGAAGGAAGGAAGGAAGGAAGGGAAAGAAAGAAAAGAAAGAAAGAAAGAAAGAAAGAAAGAAGAAAGAAAGAAAGAAAGAAAGAAAGAAAGAAGAAAGAAAGAAAGAAAGAAAGAAAGAAGAAAGAAAAGAAAAGAAAGAGGGAAGGAGGGAGGAAGGAAGGAAGGAAGGAAGATGGATGGCTCAAATGAAAGAACAGAACAAAACCCCCAAATAGACCTAAAGGAAATGGAGATAGCCATCCTATCAAATGCAGAGTTCAGAACACTGGTGATCATCAGGAGGCTCAGAGAATGCATGGAGTATGGCCAAAACATATGGGAAGAAATGAAGGTTACACTAAATGAAATTAAAAAAAATCTATAGGGAACACACTGGTGAGGAGGAAGCCGAGAATCAAACCAATGATATGGAATACAAAGAAGGAAAAGGCATTCAATCTGAACAGCAGGTAGAAAAAAGAATAACAAAAATAAAAAACCAAACCAAACCAAACAAAAAAACACCCAGGGTAGGCTTAGAAACCTCTGGGAGAACTTTAGACATACCAACATCTGAATCATAGGAGTGCCAAAAGGAGAAGGGGAGGGCAAGAAACTGAAAACTTATTTGAAAAAAATGAATGAAAGAGACCTTAATAATTTCCCTCCATAACTTGATGAAGGAAATAGACATACAAGTGCAGGAAGCACAGACAATCCCAAAGAAGTTGGGCCAACTAGGACCACACCAAGACACATAATAATTAAAATGCCAAAAGTTAAAGATAAAGGGACAATCTTAAAAGTAGCAGGAGAAAAAAAGAAAAGCAGAGAGTTTCTTACAGAGGAGTTCCCATGACACCATGAGCTGATTTCTCAAAAGAAACTTTGGAGTCAAGAAGAAGCTGGCAAGAAGTATTCAAAGTGATGAAAAGCAATGACCTCCAACTTAGATTACTCTATGCAGCAAAGCTATCATTTGGAATTGAAGGTCAGATAAAGCACTTCCCAGACAAGATAAAGTTAAAGGAGTTCACCATCACCAAGCAAAGTTGCATGAAATGTTAAAGGGACTTATTTAAGAAAAAGAAGATCAGCCTTGGCTGGTGTAACTCAGTGGATTGAGCGCAGGCTGTGAACCAAAGTGTTGCAGGTTCAATTCCCAGTCAGGCCACATGCCTGAGTTGCAGGCCACGGCCCTCAGCAACCGCACATTGATGTTTCTCTCTCTCTCTCTCTCTCTCTCTCTCTCTCTCTCTCCTCCCCCTCTCTCCCCTCTCTAAAAATAAATAAATTAATTAATTAATTAAATATTTTTTTAAAAAAGAAAAAGAAGATCAAAACCATGAACATTAAAAGGCAACAAATACACAATTACCAACAACTGAATTTAAAAAAAAAAAAACTAACTAAGCAAACAGAACAGGAACAGAATTTTAAGTTTGGTGATCTTTTGGAGGGTTATCACTTGGGAGGGGGAAGGTAAGAATAAGGGAAATGGTGCAGGGAATAAAAAGCATAATTGGTAAGAACAAAACAGGGGAATGTTAAGAATAGTATAGGAAATGGAGAAACCAGTGAACTTACATGCACAGCCCACAGGTGAACTAAGAGGGGTGATTGATAGAGGGAAGAGGTGTACTGGGTGGAATGGGGCAAAAGGGAAAAATTGGGACAACTGTAATAGCATAATCAATATAATACACTTAAAAATGGAAACTAAGAAATGGTAAGTGGAAGAGTATAGACCTGCACCCAGTTCTCTCACTTCAATTTTCACCTTTAAATGTGAGCCAATCCATCAACACAAGGTAGAGAGCTAAACGTCCTCTAATACAAACATAGAACGAGTATTATGGAAGTACTTTAAATAATTAAAGATCCCTTCTGACTACAGAAAGGAGTGAGGAGGTGGCAAGTGAGCGGTGTCTCAAGGGATAGGAATGACCTGGCCTCAGGGAGGAGGGATGAGTATCTCACCCCCCCTTTTGGATTCCTCTTTTTTCTATCCAGGAGAGTGACTTGAAACCATTTATTTCTCCAACCAGAAGGGATCTTCCACTCTGTGATTTCTTCATCACAGGGGTAAGTGCTTCTGCACTCACAACCACAGTTCCTTTAATACTCCAAGGTACAATTCTGCTTCAGCCTGGAGACAGGACCTCTTTAAGGAAGTAGGTGGCTCTCTTATGAAAGAGGTCTTGGATTACTGGCAAGAAACAAGCATTTACTCAGCTTTCAAAAAGTAAAAAGAGAGATATTTAAGAAACTAAAAAACTTTCCAGTGAAGTCAATTTTCTGCAAAATTGTGGAGTAGATTTTCTCAAACTAAGTTGAGCCAAAATAAACTGATTTTCTTTTCTGAGTATAACCTTCTGGGATGTTAGGCATTTGTGTGGGTTGTACTTGATGGATAAATGTACCCATAGAACCAAAGGTGTTGACTGGAATCCTCTAGTGATATGCCTGGAGCTCTGTATTGATCCAGTCCAAAATTTTAATTAATAATTTTGGGGAAGATAGTATGCCTTAGAAATTACAGAAAATACAAGTCTGGGAGGGATAGCCTATGAGCTGAAATATGCAATAAACTAAAAATGTCAAGAGTTTAAAAGAAAAGAGTCTTAGGGCTTAAATAAATAACAATGGGATAAAAGGGATTTATATAATGTCTAGCACTTAGATTCAAAAAATGACCAAAAGGCATGGATGGGTTCAGGAACCGTGGTTTATCATTAAGCCATATGGAAAGTGCAGAGTTGATCACAAATCAATACTGTTGGTCTGGCTTCCAACAAAGCCAGCATTAGGAGACATCTGCTTAAAGAATCTAGTCTTTGATGTGTGTGCTCCTGGAAGTCTCTCGTCCTTTAGTGTGTGATTTAACAGAGATTTTAAGAAATGCTCTCTCAGTCCTCTCTTTTTGTTTTTGATTCAACATGCACTTGTTTTCTGTAAACCTTTGACTGTTTTCCAGAGTCCTGAGAAAGTTGATCCTCACAGTTTCTGCTTATTTACTCAGGTCTTTGTGGTGGGGTGGGAGCTTTGAGCTGCCAGTTCCGTGGTCACTCTCATACTTGCAGCTTTCTATTTAGAATGTAGATGTCAGCCCTGCCTTCCTTCCCAGCCAGGCCATATCTTCTGTATAATGTGCAGCCCCAAATGTTGGGGACCAACTGGAGGCAAGCAAACTTGTGAAGGGTCAGAAGCTGGTGGTACCTGGTCTGGAAAAGAGGAGATCTGGTGGACATATGGTAGTTGTCTAACATATGTGAAGTTCTAAAGTGAAAAATAAGGACCAGCTTGGAAGTTGCAGATACAAGAACTGTGCAGAGGAAGGGAAGTGCCTCTGCACCTTGGGAGGTATCCCACCAGGCAGCCTGACATGGGTCTGAAATGCTACCCAGGGATTCATTCGTGCAGAGGCAGCAAACCAAAGGGAGTTCAGGGTCCTTTCCATACCAAGACACTGTCGTTCTTGTCCATTTTAGTTTTCAGTATTTGTCACCATCTTTTGCTTACCCTTCCTTATTAAGGCCTATCCAGTCTGACCTACCCTCCCAATCAAACTTGGTCAGATGGATCCTCACCAGCTTTGGTAAACATTGTTAAAATAGTCCCTTAGCTGTCCCCGCTGCCTCCCATACCCCCACCTGCTTCCCATGCCCCCACCTCCAGTATTATGGAAACTGGCTCTCCAAAATTCAAATCTGATCTGGCTATTTCCTGATTAAAAATGGCACTTGCTTCTTCCTGATCACAGGATCAATTGGAATTCTCCAGGGGAAGATAGTTTATAACTGGCTCCAGCTGCCTTGCAGACCTAGATCCTGCATGTCCTATCCCTGCCCCATTGTCATTCAGCTCTGGGGAAATGACAAGCCTTGAGGTGGAAGCCTGGCCTGGGACAAAGGAGAACCAGGGATAGGAGGATATAGCCAAGACTGCTTGAGATGAACATGGAGATGACATTAGAGCTGAGCCTTAAAGGAAGGAGGCTTACCAGGTGACACGGGGAGAGAGAGCAGCCCCAAAGTTTTGTTTTGTTTTGTTTCATATTGTTTTTCATTTTTTCACTGATATGCCCTTTTCTCTAGAACAGCAGTTCTCAACCACAGGACATTTGGCATCACCTCGAGACATTTTGGGCTGCTATAACTGGGAAAGATATGCTGCTGGCACCTTAGTGGGTAGAGACAATGACGTACAGGAAAGTTCCCTGTGCCCTATCCCCCAAAGAACCACCCACCCAGTATAGCAGTAGTTCATGTTGAGAAACCCTGAGCTAGAACAAGAACTCTATTAGTGATAAGGGACTGCAGAATTGGAAAATTTTAGTTTAAGGTAAATAGTTGTAAGTAATGCATATGTTAAAGCCACTGTTTCAGAAACTACAGATAAGGCCCATCCATCCTGGCTCCAGGAAGAAACAGCCAACTTCCTGGGGCACTGCTGAAGATCACTGCCTGGGGACAAGTGGAGGCATCTGGGCCATTGTGTTTCAGGGAACAACAGAGACCACCCCTCCCTGGGAACAGCTAACAGCCCAGGACAAGAATGTTGTAGTTTCTTTCACCTAATCCTCCCTGAACTTCAAAACCCCTCACTACATCTTGTTTATTCCCTGTTATAAAAACATTGGCCTGGAAATAAAATGTAAGATGGTCTGTTGGGGTATGAACCTGCTATCTTCTCAGATCCCTGGCCATCTGAATAAGGAGCATACAAAGATTCAATCCCTGTCTCTGCTTATTGGGTTTGGTATGTGACAAGCAGCACAAGCTCCAGTGTCTTTTCTGGTTTCATATTCTCACCATGGCCGTATGGCCTTAGCAGTTGCACGGCCCATGGCCACACAGACTCTGAACACTGGCTCCAGGTGAGAACCAGGGTTCAGCATTAAAGCAACAAATTGCACCTGGAAATTAATGCTAAGCTAGCTGGATAATGAGAAAGACTGTACTGAGCTATAGCCTTGGTATGGTGTAGGCTCTCTGGACATTGGCTCTGTTTCTGGCCCCAATTTTCCATAATGAGATGGGTAGAGATGAGACATTGGAAACCTAGGAGGGGGACTCTCTTGATTTTGCATTGAGCACCCAAATAAATCTTACAACCATATTTCATTCTTACTCATAGGTCCCTGAAAATGTTTTCTTTTTCTCCTGGTAGTGCAAAGACTCAACTTCCACTAGCAAGAGAAAAATGGTAGCTGAGGGAAAATATGAGTGTCTCCAATTTTCCCTAGCTCTGCTGTTGTGTCACCAGAGCATAGGTTAGCACATGACCTCCACTGCTGGCTACAGTATAGCTTCCTGGCTAAGCAAGCCGACTTATGCTCCCCAGTTTATTAAGCTTGATGTCTAATTCCTTTTGCTCTCTTCCTTATTAATAAGTAGTTAACTACCTATGGTAATATTCTTACCTCATGAAGCTTTATAATCTAGAGATAACAAACTGATAAACAAATAAATAAGCAGAATGTAATAAGTGTTCTGAAGGGAAGAAATTAGTCACAAAAGGTGATGTTTCCTGGAATTGAGGCTTTAGTGAGAAAGGGAGCCAGCCTGTAACATGCTGGGCAAGGAGTACTCAGGGAGAGGGCCCTGAAGTGGGGACCAGTTTGCAGGAAGTGGGCCCAGGGTGTGGAAAAGAATGAGTGAGGGGACAGGGAAAAGAGAGTGGCTTATTAAGAGGTAAGCAGGAAACCAATCTTTTGGAACACTGAAGGCCATCCTATAGAGTGAATTTGGGTGTTATTTAAAGGAAATGGAAAGTTATTGAAGTATTTTAAGTAGAGGAATGAGATTCTCTGATTTACCTTATGAAAACAGAATGGATTATAGTAGTGGAGGGGGTAACATAGAGACTAGCACACCTGTCACACTGGAGCAGCCAGAGTGAGGGAGGCTTGGATCAGTGTGTTAGCTCAGGAGATGGGAGCATGGGTTTGAGATATAGTTTGAGATAGAAAACCAGGCCTTGTTGTTAGAATAGTCAACCATACAGAAAGACAAATCAAGGATGTTTCCTGGATTTTGGGCTTAAGCAACCAGGTACAGAGAAATATGAAAGGTTGGGAGGGAAATGGATTTGAGGCACATGTGTGTGCAATCAACAATTCTGTCTTAGAATGTTTGAAGTTCAATCGCCCATTAGATATCTGAGTGGAGATGTCAGGTCAGTAGGTTGGATAAAAGTCTTCAGTTTGGGGGAAAGGTCAGGGCTAGAAATAAAGATATGGGATTCACTTATATATATTACTTAAGCCACAAGAATAGACCAGATAATCAAGGGAGAGAGTTAGATAAGAGGGCCAAGGAGCAAGCACAAGAACACTCTAGTGCCTAGAAGATGATGAAAAAATAGGATATGGCAGAGGTGGTAGGGGAAGGAAAAGCAAAAGAAGGTTATCATGGAAGATGGCAATGTAAAATGTCTCAAAGAGGAATGTGTTCAAGTGTGTCAAATGCAGAGATAAATGCAAAGTGCTATAGAAATACTTAGGGTAGGGTTCCCTCTAGTGTGCACCCAACTAGAGCATATATTTGAGCATATATTTGTGTGGGAACTCATCTATATAAACAATTCGATTTAAAAATGTATAACAAATTCTTGGACCTTTGTATAGTAATTTATCAATAAAGATTTAGAATAATGGGTAGAGATAGTTATATATCCATTTACTGGACAATTAGTTCATCTGAAGCCTCTTCATCTTGTTCCCAAATGCATCACCCCAAATCATGCATTATAACCATTGTGGTAGTGGTATTCAGAACCATTATCACACAGTCCCATGAAGGAAATGCTGTACTGACCTAAGAGCACATATACTAGCCAGATTCTCCTGAATGGAATTAGGGTATTAGGTGCTCAGGGCATATAGTCAACCATACTCATAGGGAAGAAGAGAATATCTAAAAGGTCCTTGTTCAGACTCAGGGTGATATATCCAAATGGCATAGCTGACCCTGTCAGGTCCCAGCATCAAGAGGGGACTCAGAAAATTGTAAGGATGTATTCCAAAAGATGGGGTCCAGGGACAGGGTCTGCGTGTCCTCATATAAGGGCAGTGCCAACAGAGAAAGGGGATGTTGAAGAAGGTATCTACGAAATGATATTATTAAACAATTGTTATTTGCCAACATCTTTGAGCATCCTCATTTCTTTTTGATAAATACCATCATTCTAGTTCCACCTTCCCAAGGTAGAGGCCAGAAGTCTAGCAACTGCAGACCCTTCAGCAGACATGGGGCAGTGATGTGACTGGGTTCTGATCATCACACTTAGACTTAAACTTGGACTTCATAAGTGGATTCATAAATGAACCACATAAAGAGGGGACTACAGGCAAGGAAATTAGTTTTCTCGTGGGAGGAAGGCCCTGAGTGACCTTGGGAAGGTTATCTCACCTCTCTGTGCCTCAGTTTCTTCAGTTGTGAAATAAGGATAATAGTTATAGTACCTCACAAGAGTTATAAGCTACAGCAGTGAAAGTATGCTTGAAACATTGTAAGAGCTGCATGAGTATTTCCCACACTTATTTTTAACTCTAGCAAGCTGTCAGAGGCACCATTCTCTAGATTGATAGGACAGAGCCTCTGTGATGAGCTCACATCTCAGAAGTGTTAAGAAACACTGAAAAAGACGGCAGGTGTGGTTGGATATTGTCCTTGGCTATATAGCCAGAGTCTGTCTCTCTGACCTTTCTGGAGATTAATGAGTTAATAAGTTACTTTTCTGCTAAGACTCTCCAGTATAGGAAACTGATCTACATGGCAGTGGCAAATGTAGCCCAGCCCTGATTTGGAAAGCCAGCAGGAGTGAGGCAGCACACAGGGCCCAGGCCCACAGATTGGCTCTCCTGTGGGGAACCAGGCCTGCATTGTACCTAGGCTGCTCTGAGGCTTGCTTTTGCTAAAACTCCCTCATCCTGAATTGAGGCAGCAAATGTTTACTGCATATCTTTAAAGTAACTTCCTAAAGTCTGTGCTAAACCTCCTAAGGATGGAGTGTAACCAGTTCAACCACTTTTCCCCTTGCATCAGCAACATCCTTTCCTTTGTTATCTAAAAGGTAATCACCTAAAGCAGACCCATGCATAGAAAATGAGGGCCATCCTTCATGTAATGAGCTCAGAAAAGCAATAAAAGCTTGTCCAGCAAGGGTCAGGGCCTTCTCTCACTCAGAAAGTAGCCCTCTTACCTCTCTCAGAGAGTGGCCATACCATCCCTTTTTCTCCACAGGACTTCTGCAGTCCATGTGAACTTGTTCATTGCTGCCACAACACACAGACCCTGCTGGTCAGAGTCCACATCCCTCCAGAGTGAATATTTATGTTTGAACTAAAAACACTGACTTATACGAAGATACACAAACTGGGAATATTGGCTTTCCCAAGTAAGAGTTAGTGGTGAGTAAGGTGGGAGATCCTCATCAACAGGTGAGGCACCAAGGCAGAAAGTTATATGGCATATTGATACACTGACCATATATTTTATCATCTAAACTAGGGTTCTTTTAACAATTATCTTAGAGAAACAGCTAAAACTGGACAGTCTTGAGTAAACAAAATGCATGGCCATCTCACATGTCTAGAAAAAAGAAGTTACACAATAAAACCAGATAACACAAAAGTCAGCTGATCCAATTACACTAAAGGTATTAGTGACCAACCTGGAATTTAGTGACAAGTTCATAGGGAAGATGAACTTGTCCCCTCACATTTCCCATCCCACCCATATCCCATGCTCCACATTCTACATCTCAAATCCTACATCTCACATCCCACAAATCACATCTCAAGTCACATATCCCATTCTCAATTATAACACCTTACACTGAATATTTCACATCCCACATCTCAAGTCACTCATGTCACATTTCATATCTCACACCTCACATCTCACATTCTAAATCTCACATCTCACTACCCAAATTTTACATCTCATATCTCAAAGTCACATCTCAAACTTCACACTTCACATCCCACAGCTCTCATCCAACATCTCACATTTCACATCTCACAACCTACATCTCACATATCATGTACCAAAGCCCACATTTCACATCCTGCAATGCACACCTCATTTTCAACATTTTATAACCCACATCTCATATCTCATACCTCACAACCCACAACTCACATCTCACATCTTGTGTATCACACATCTCAAAACTTACATCTCACATTTTGCATCTCACAGCTCACACCCCATATCTCACACCTCAACCTCACATCTCACACCCCACATCTCACATATCAAAACTCACATCACATATGTTGTACCTCACATTCATATCTCACACTTCCCATTTCAAATCTCACATTTCACACCTCATACTTCACACCCCAAATCTCATACCTCACATCCTACACCTCACATGACAGCTCATAATCCATATCTCACATTTCACATTTACATTTCACACTTCACTTTACAATTTTCACATTTTACATCTCACATCCAAAATCCCACATTTCACAACCCACATCTGACATCTCACACATCACATACCACATATTACATTTATTTCTTCTTTTAAAATGTATTCTACTTTTATTTTTCAATTACAGTTTAATTTCAATATTTTTATTTGTTTTAAAATGTACAGCATAGCAGTTAGACAATTATATCCTTTATAAAGTGTTCCCCCCAATATTTCTAGTATCCACCTGGCACCATATATGTCTATTATAATATTATTGACTGTATTCCTTCTGCTGTACTCCACAACCTCATGATCCTTTTGTAACTACTGATTTGTAAAATTAATCCCTTTATCTCTTTAGCCCAGTCGCCCAAGGTCTCTCCTCTTTGACAACCACCAGCCTACTCGCTGTGTCTATGAGCCCATTTCTCTTTTGTTTGTTTGTTTATTTTGTTCTTTAGATTTTACATGTCAGTGAAATCATATGATTTTATTCTTTTTTATTTAGGGTTGAGTGGTATTCCACTTTATCTATGTACCACAACTTTTTTTTATCCACTAGTCTATTAATGGCCACTTGGGTTGCTTCCAATCCTTAGCTATTGTGAATAATGCTGAAATGAACTTAAAGGTGTATATATGAGTATATTCTTTTGAATTAGTGTTTTTGGTTTCTTTGGATAAATCCTCAGAAGTGGAATTTCTGGGTCATAAGGCAGTTGCAGACCCTTCACACTTTTTTCCATAGTGGCAGTACCATCTGAATTCTCACCAACAATGCATGAAGGTTCTCTTTTCTCCACATCCTCACCAACACTTGTTTGTTGATTTTTTAATGATAGCCATTCTGAAAGGTGTGAAATGACATCTAATTGTGGTTTTAATTTTCATATCTCTGATGATTAGTGATGTTGGGCATCTTTTCTTATGTCCTTTGGTCATCTGTATGTCCTCTTTAGAGAATGTCTTCATGTCATCTGTACATTTTTTTTTACTTGGCTTTTTTTTTTGATGTTGAGTTGTATGAGATCATTATACATTTTGGATATTAGCCTCTTATCAGATGTATCATTGGTGAATACATTCTCTTATTCAATAGGTTGTCTTTTTGTTTTGTTGATGGTTTCCCATGTTGTGCCAAACCTTCTTAGTTTGATATAGTCCCATTTGTTTATTTATTTTTTTTGTTTTCTTGTCCAAGGATCTATATCAGAAAAAATACTGCTAAGAGAAATGTCTGAGATTTTTACTGCTTGTGTTTTCTTTTAGGAGTTTTGTGGTTTTAAGTTTTACATTTTATTCTTTATTTATGTTACATTTTGAGTTTATTCTTTCCTTTTTTTAGTTTTCTCTTATATATGGTATAAGAAAGTGGTATAGTTTCATTTTTTGCATGTGACTGTCTAATTTTCCAAGTATAGACTGTCTTTATCCAATCGTATGTTTTTGTCTCCTTTGTCAAATATTAATTGACCATATAGGCATAGGTTTATTTCTGAACTGTCTGTTCTATTCTACTGATCTATATGTCTGTTTTTATGCCAGTACTATGCTGTTTTGCTTACTATGGCCTTGTAGTGTAATTTGATAACACATAGCATGATACCTCCATCTTTGTTATTTTTCCTTAATATTGCTGGGGCTTTTTGGGGATTTTTGTGATTCTAGTATGGACATTTTAACAATGTTATTTATTCCTGTTGATAAGCATAATATATGCTTCCACTAATTTATATCTTTTTCCATTTATTTCTTCAGTACCTTATAATTTTTCTGAGTATGAGTATTTTATCTCTATGCTTAAATTCATTTTTAGGTGTTTTTTCTTTTGATGATGGTGAAAATGGGATCATTTTCTTAATTCCCTTTCTGATAGTTCATTATTGGTGTATAAAGTGGAAGCAATTTCTGAATATTAATTTTGTATCCTGCTACTTTACTGAATTCATTCATCAGTTTTAATAGTTTTTTTGTGAAATCTTTAGGGTTTTCTATATGCAGTATCATGTCATCTGAAAATGATGACAGTTTTACTTCTTCCTTTCTAATATGGATGCCTTTTATTTCTTGTTCTACTCTGATTGCTGTGGCTAGGAATTTTAGTATTGTATTTAGTATTAAATTTATGTTAAAAGTAGTGAAAGCAGACATCCCTGTGTTGTTCCTGATCTTAAGGGAAACACTTTTAGTTTTTCCCTAGCGAAAATTGCTGTTGTCTGTGGGTTTGTCAAATATGGCCTTTATTATGTTGAGGTGCATTTTCTCGATTCCCACTCTGCTGAAAGTCTTCATCATAAATGTTTGCTAGATTTTGTCAAGTGCTTTTTCTGCATCTATTGATATGATCATCTGAATTTTATTTTTCATTACATGGTGGATCATATTAGTTGATTTGCAGGTATTGTAGCAACCTTGCATTCTCAGAATAAATTCCACTTGATCATGATGTATGATCTTTTTAATATATTGCTGGATTGTGTTTGCTAATATTTTTTTAGAATTTTAGCACCTGTGTTCATCAGGAATATTGGCCTATAATTTTATTTCTTTGTAGTTTCTTTTTCTGGTTTTGGAGTTTGGACAATTCTGACCTTGTCCAATGAGCTTGGCAATCATCCCCCATCTTAAAATTTTGGGGATAGCTTAAAGATAGGTTTTATTTCTCCTTTGAATGTTTGTTAAAATTGACCTGTGAAGCCATCCAATACAGAGCTTTTGTTTGTTAGAAGTTTTTTGATTACTGTTTTGATTTCATTGGTTGTAATTTGTCTGTTTAGATGTTCTGTTTATTCTTAATTTAGTTTTGGAAGATTGTATGTTTCTAGGAATTTATCTATTTCTTCCACATTGTCCAATTTGTTGGCATGTGTTCATAATATTTTCTTATAATCCATTTTTTTTCTGTTGTCAGCTGAGTCCTCTCCTTTTTCTTGATGAGTTTGGTTATTATTTCTTTTCTTCTATTCACTTTGGGCTTTGTTTGTTATTATTTTTCTAGTTCATTTAAATGTAAAGATAGATTTTTTATTGAAATTTTTCTTGTTTCATGAGGTAGGCCTCTAATGCTATAATTTTTTTTTGCTTTAGACTGCTCTCATATATCCCATTGTTTTGGGTTGTTTCGTTACCATTTTCATTTGTTTCAAGGTATCTTTTGATTTCTTCTTTGATCTCATTGATAAAACCATACATGTTTAGGAACATGGTATTTAGCCTCCACGTGTTTGTGTGTTTTTTCAGCTTTTCTTCTTGTAACTGCTTTCTATTTTTATATCATTTTCATCAGAAAAGATATTTGATATGGTTTCTATCTTCTTAAATTTATTGAGACTTGTTTTATGTCCTAACATGTATTCTATCTTAGAAAATATATGCACATAAACAGAATGTATATTCTGCTGCTTAGGCTGAAATGCTTTGAAAATATCAATTAAATCTATCTGGTGTAGTGTGTCCTTTAAGGCTAATGTTTTCTTGTTGATTTTCTCTCTGGTAGAACTATATATTGATGTGAATGGGCTGTTAAAAAATTCTGTCCTATGACTGTATTACTGTTAATCTCTCCCTTTATATCCATCAATATTTACTTTATATATTTAGGTGCTTCTGTGTTGGGTACATACATGCTTACAAGAGTTGTAGCTCTTGTTGAATTGATCCCTTTATCATTATGTAATGTTCTTCTTTGTCTCTTATTATAGCCTTTGTTTTAAACTCCATTTTGTCTTATATAAGTATTGACACCCAAGCTTTTCTTTTCCTTTCCTATTTGCATGAAATATCTTTTTTCATTCCTTTACTTTCATTCTGTGTGTATTTTTTCTTCTGTGGTGGGTCTCTTGTACACAGCATATATATGGGTTTTGTTTACTTATCCATTCAACTAATTTATGTCTATTAATTGAACAATCTTTTTTATCATCAGCAGAGGAAATTTTTTCATTGCTTCTTTTAGAGACAGGAAGGGAGAGAGACAGACAGAGCAAGAAACATCAATGTAAGAGAGAAACAATGATTGGTTGCTTTCTCATAGCACCCTAACCAGGGATTGAACCTGCAGCCTGGATTTGTGTCCTGACCAGGAATCAAACCCACAATCTTACAGTCTATGGGACAACACTCCAAACAGCTGAGCCACACCAGCATTTAATCCACTTACATTTAAAGTGGTTAGTGATAGACACATATTTACTGCCATTTTATTCTTTATAATTTGTTTCTCTTTTTTTTCTTTCTTCTTTTTAAAGAAGAACCTTTAACATTTCTTGTAATATAGATTTGCTGGTAATAAAACTTTTTAAGCTTTTTCTTGTCTGGGAAGCTCTTTATTTCACATTCAATTTTAAATGATAGCCTTTCTGGGTAGATTAGTCTTGGTTGTAGGTCTTTGCTTTTCACCACTTTGAATATTTTTGTGCCTATACCTTGTTGCCTGAAATGTTTCTGTTGAGAAATCATCTGACAGTCTTATTAAAGCTTTATTTTAGATAACTGTCTTTGCCTTACTGTTATTAAGATTCTCTCTTTGCCATTTTAATTATGATGTGTCTTCGTGAGGACCTCTTTGAGTTCTTGTTTGGGACTCTCTCTGCTTCCTGGACATGTGTGTCTTTTTCCTTCACCAGGTTAGGGAAGATTTAGCTATTATTTCTTCAAATAGCCCCATGATCTCTTTCTTCTTTGGGTACCCCTGTCATGTGAATGTTGTTATGCTTCACGTTGTCCCAGAAATCTCTAAGACTATCCTTATTTTTTAAAATTCTTTCTTTGTCTTTGTTTTTTCTGCTCTATTTTTTTTAAAGCTATCTGGTCTTTCAAATCTCTGATTTGATTCTCTGCTTCATACAGGCTGCTGTGGATTCCTTTTAATATATTCTTCATTTCAGATATTGTTTTCATTATTTCTTTTCCCCATTGTTTGTTTCTATCTTTTTCTTTCTTTTTTATTGAATTTATTTTGGTTACATTTGTTAATAAATTTATGTAGGTACACTTGGCTGGTGGATTGAGTGCCATTGTGAGAATCAAAGGGTCGCCAGTTTGATTACTGGTTGGGTCACATGCCTGGGTTGTAGGCAGGGTCCTAGTGGGGGCACAAAAGAGGCAACCACACACTGATGTTTCTCTCACTCTCTTTCTCTTCCCCTTCCCCCTCTCTAAAAATAAATAAAATCTTTTAAAAAATTATATAGATTTCAAGTGTACAATTATATATCAACTCTATATTGTATTGTATATTCACCACCCAAAGTCTAATCTTTTTCTATTGCTAGTTATTCCTCATTTATCCTCTTATACTTGTTCCTACCTCCCTTTACCTCTGATAGTCACCATACTCTTGTCTGTGTTTGTGACTTTTTTTTTGTTAATCCCTTCTATTTTCTTCATTTCTGATTGTTTCTTTTTATTGTCTCTATGTCCTTTTTTATGTTCATTATCTCTTTTTAAGTCTCCACTGAGTTCATCTATTAATTCCCTAAGTTCCTTGAACGCCCCTAAAACCATTGTTTTAAAATCTGTATTTGGTAGCTTGCTCGCCTCCATTTAATTTAAGTTTTTTTTTTCTGGAGATTTCTCCAGTTCCTTTATTTGGGGCATGTTTTTTGTCTCCCCATTTATACTACTATTATGTGTTTGTTTCTGTGTATTAGGTAGATCTTCTATGTCTTCCAGTCTTGTTATGGTGGCCTTAAGTAGTAGATGTCCTGTGGGATTGAGTGGTGCAATCTCCATGATCACCTGAGCTGGATGCTCCAGGAATGTTCTGTGTGTGGGTTATGTGAGCCCTCCTGGTGTAGTTAAGTCTTGATTGATGTTTCCCCATCTATGTGTGAGGTTGTCTCTACACCTAGCTATGAGAATTGACCCTGATTACAATATATGAACTTCTGTGAGGGGTGTAACCCTATAAAGCAGAATGTGCCCCAACAGTGTATAGTGCTTGCTGAGATATTCTTTTGGGTGTGCTGCTTGTGGAACTAATTGGTTCATGTTCTGATATTGTCTATATCCTGCCACTAAGCGTGTTGGTTCTGGGCCACATGGGAAGGGCTCCATGCAGGTAAATGTCAGGTGCTTCTTGTGTCTGGCCCTAGCCTACTTGTTACAGCTACAAAGTGGAAGGGGCCAACCTGCGCACCAATGCCAGTTTCCATCAGCACCAAGCTTGGGGGCAGGTCAGCAAAAGGCCCAAGACATGATAAGATCAGGCTCTGCCTGTCTGCTGCCATTAGGCTGAATCACTGAGTCTCTGGTGGTATGTGAATTGTGTGTGGTAGGTTCTCAGTGAGTCACTAGGTAGAGGCTAGTGGTGTTCACCAGATTGATACAGATTTAAATTCAGCATCAGTGCTGGGATTGAGGTCACTCAGCAGTAGTCTCAGGGTACGTCAAGGTCACCTGCCACTTGCTAGTTGCCCCAAGATATTTGTGGGTTTGTAGCGGGGGGTTCTCAGGAAGTTGCCAGGGTTCATCAGGTCCAAACAGACCCAGATTTAGTCCTGGGAAGGGAGAGCTCCACACAGAACGGTGGCACAGGTCTGACATGCCAGAAGTGGTCCTTGTCCCAAAGTCTGCCCAGACCTCCTAGAGAGTCTTCTGTAACATGGACCAAGCTGGCCACAGCCTGCTCTTAATTCTGTAGAGTGGAAGCTCACAGGGCGAGGTTTCCAGGAGTCTGGAGGGTATAGATGGTGTTCTCCTGGAGTGTGGTTAGTGATTCTTCCTTAGGGGGATGTGGCACCACTACTCTGGCCTAAAGGGCACATCTGCTCTAAAACAAAACCACATATCACATTTAAAATCTCATCTGTCACACCTCACATCTCACATCTCATACCCCACAACTCACATGTAACATTTCACATTGCACTTCCCACATATCACCAGTAAACTCTTACAACTCAGACCATGCATTTTTCATCTCACAACTCAAATATCACATACCATATCTCACACTTCATACCTCACAACAAATATCCCATATCTTGCCCTGGCCAGCGTGGCTCCATTTGTTAGGCATTACCCCACAAAGCGAAAGGTAACCAGTTCCATTTCTGGCCAGGGCATATGCCTGGGTCACAGGCCCAACTGGTCAGAGTGAGAGAGGCAACTGATCAATGTTTTTCTCACACACTTATGTTTCTCTCCATCTCTCTCTCACTTCCTCTCTCTAAGAATAAATAAATAAAATATTTTTTAAAAAACAATCCCATATCCCACAACCATATTTCACATCTCACACCCCAAGTCTCATATCTCATATTGCAACCTTATATTTCACAGGTCACATCTCATATCCCACAATTTACAACTAAAATCACATATCTCATAACCAACATCTCACTTCTCATGTCCATCACAGCACATGCCAAGTCTCATATCAGATTCTCTCCACACTTACACCTCATTCCCAAATTTATATCCCACATTTCACATCTTACATCTGACATTTCACACTAATGTCCCATATTTCATAACACACATTTCACACCCCACATCTCACATTCCACTCTCCATATATCATACCCAAAATCTCACAACCCATATCTAATGCCCATATCTCAAACCCAATATTTACAATCCACATTTCACATTCTGTCTCACATCTCACACTCCACATCTAATGCTCCACATCTACTATCCTACATCTTCCACTGTACCCCTCACATCTTACACCTCATATTTCACATGTCATATCCCAAACTGGAATCGTGCATCTCACATTTCACATATCACACCCGATATCTCAAAACCAACATTTATACACAATATCTAAAGTTCCAAATCTCACACTTCACATCCTGCATCTCAGATCTCAAACCCTCATCCTACTTCTCACATACCCCATTTCATACCCTACATCTCATTCCCAGACTTCACACTCTACATCTCATACCCTACATCTCACAACCCACATCTCACATGTCCACATCCTACCTCCCATATCTCACTTTTACATATCACTTTTACAATCCACATCTGACATGTTATATCCCACATTCTACAATACATCTCACATCTACACCCTACATCTCACAATCCACACCTCACATTAAAAGTGTCACATCTCACTCCCCATATCTCACATTGCATATCCCACATCTTACATCTCACACTCTATCTCACGTCCTGCATCTTATATCTTTCACTTCATGTCTCACATATCACTCTCCACATGTCACATATTACTTCTCACATTTCACATCCTAAACCCCATATCTGATACCCAACATCTCTCACTTCACATTTCACCATCCACATCTTACTTCAAAATTTCACCTCTCACATCCCACCTCTCACATCACATATCTTACACTACACATTTCAATTTCCACACATCACATCTTACATTTTGCCTCCCATATTTACCTCACAGCTTAAATCTCATAACCCACACATCACATCACACATTTCACATTCCACATCTCATACTCCAAATCTCACACTCACATCTAACATTTCCATTTTCATGTCCCACATGTTACATTCCACATTTCACTTCTCATATCTCAAACCCCAACTGTTACACCCCACATATCACAACCCACTTTCTACATCTCATATCTCAATCTCACACCTCACATCTTACACTAATATCCCACATCTCATGTTTAACATCTAATACCCCATCTAATCTTTTTTGCTTCCTGGCCATGAACAGGCTGCTCCACCTCTAACTTTGAGTCTTTGCTCAGTCAGGAAGAAGGGAAAAGAAAAGGGAACAAGGCTCATGCCTACTAAACCTTTCACTTGCAAGAGCCTTTGTAGAAATCCCACTTAGCAATTTCCTTTTCCATCTCATGTCCAGAATTGTGTCAGTGGAGTCCCCCAATTGCAAGGAAGGAACATCTCCAACTTCCAAATCACAGTTCTGTTTTTAAAGAAGACTGCATATTGAGTAGGCCATGAGCAGAGATTGCCATAGATTCTAACAAAATGGTGGGAGACATCAGCAAATAGGTATGTGGGAATTAAAATTATAAGGGAAACGAGATAAAATCATTCAAGGAGGAGTGATTATAGAGAACACACAAACACACAGAGAGAGAGATGGGCAGATAACAGAAACCTGAGGCACACTGACGTGTACTAAGCAGCTGAGGGAAGAGGAGCAAGAAAAAAAGAGAAGAGTGAAAACTGAGAGGACCAGAGAGCATGATTTCCATGTCTTTGGAAGGAGGAAGTGCCAAATTGTATGGAGCGATGAATGATGTAAAGGCTAGGAAGTGTTAAAATTTAGAAAAAAAAAACATTGGCTTTGACAATGATGGTCACTGGTGAGCAGTTTCAGTGGCATGGCTCTGACAGAAGTCAGTGAGTTGAAGAGTGAATTACAAACCATATGTGAGAATGCAATGGAGATGTATTAGTGGGGCCACTAAAAGGATGCTAGAGAGAGGGTTTTATAGGATGGAAGAAGGTAAAACCTGTTACAAAAAATGAGTATACAGGGAATGCACCTCAACATAATAAAGACCACATATTGACAATCCACAGCTATCATCATATTCAACATTGAAAAGCTAAAATCTTTTTCTCTAAGATCAGAAATGAGACAAGGATGCCCACTCTTACCACTCTTACTCAACATAGTATCTCAAGTCCTAACCAGAGCAATTGGAAAAGAAAAAAAAAGTAATTCAAATGGGAAAGGAAAATAAAAAACTATCACTATTTGCAGATGGCATGGTATTACATATAAGAACCCTTAAACACTTCACCAAAAATGTATTAAAACTAATAACTGAATTTAGTAAAGTTGCTGGATACAAAATCAATATATAAAAAATCTGTAGAGTTCATATAGTCTAATAATGAAGCAGAAAAATAAATTAAGAAAATAACCACGTTTATAATTGCATCAAGGCAATAAAATACCTAGAAACAAATTTATTGTTTTTTCATTTATATATATAATTGATTATGTTATTACAGTTGTCCCATTTTTTCTTCCCCTTTACTCCCCTCCACCCTGCACTGCCCCTCCCACCAGCAATCCCCCACCTCATTTCATGACCGTGGGTACTATATACAAGTTATTTGGCTACTCCAATTTCCATACTGTTATTAACCTCCCCCTGACTATTTTGTCCCTACCATTTATGCTTCTTATTCTGTGTACCTTTGCCCCATTCTCTCCCCTCCCCCTCCCTGCTGATAACCTTCCATGTGATCTCCATTTCTCTGATTCCGTTCTCCTCTAGTTGCTTGCTTAGTTCATTTTTGTTTTTGTTTTTTTAGGTTCACTTGTTGATAGTCATGAGGTTGTTGTAATTTTACTGTTCAAATTTTTGATCTTCTTTTTCTTAGATAAGTCCTTTTAACATTTCATATAATAAGGGCTTGGCAACAATGGACTCCTTTAACTTGACCTTATCTGGGAAGCACTTTATCTGCCCTTCCATTCTAAATGATAGCTTTGCTGCATAGAGTGATCTTGGATGTACATCTTTGCCTTTCATGACTTCTAATACTTCTTCCCATCCCCTTCTTGCCTGTAAGGTTTCTTTTGAGAAATCAGCTGATAGTCTTATGGGAACTCCTTTGTAGGTAACTGTCCCCTTTTCTGTTGTTGCTTTCAAGATTTTCTCCTTATCTTTAATCATGGGTAACTTACATATGATGTGCTCTGGTGTATGCTTCCTTGGGTCCAGCTTCTTTGGGACTCTCTGGGCTTCCTGGACTTCCTGGAAGTCTATTTCCTTCACCAGATTGGGGAAGTTCTCCTTCATTGTTTTTCAAATAAGTTTTGATTCCTTGCCCCTCCTCTTCTCCTTCTGGTACTCCTATGATTTGGATGTTGGCATGTTTAAAATTGTCCTAGAGGTTCCTAAGCCTCTCCTCATTTTTTTGAATTCTTGTTTCTTCATTCTGTTCTGGTTAAAAGTTTATTTCTTCCTTTTGTTCCAAATCATTGATTTGCATCCTGGTTTCCTTCCCTTCACTGTTGGTTTCCTGTACATTTTTCTTTAGTTCACTTTGCATAGCCTTCACTTCTTCCTCTATTTTGAAAACATACTCAACCATTTCTGTGAGCAACCATTTCTGTGAGAACCATTTCTGTGAGCATTACCAGTATTTTGAACTATGCATCTGATAGGTTGGCTATCTCTTCATGGCTTAGTTCTATTTTTAGAGCTTTGATCTGTTCTTTCATTCGGGCCTTTTTTTTTTTTTGTCTTGGAATGTCTGTTATGTAGTAAGCAATAGAGCCTTAGATATTTACTAGGGCAGAACAACCCTCTTTGCTGCATTGTGGCACTGTCTCTCGGTGAGTGGTTTGAGAGGAAAAAATGCCACTTGCTCAGCTCTCAGCTGGCTTTCTCTAGGAACAAATATAAGCAAGGAGGTGAAAGAGCTAATACACAGAAAATTATATGACATTGATGAAATAATGTAAAAGGGGCACAAAATAAGTGGAAAGATATTCTGTGTTTGTGGATTAGAAGAAGTATATTGTTAAAGTTCACACTACCCAAAGCAATCTACAGACTCAATGCAATCCCTATCAAAATTCCAATGACATTTTTCTCAGAAATAGAGCAAACAATTCTAAAATTTGTATGAAACCATGGTAGCCAAAGAAATCTTTAGACAGAAGAATAAAGCTGGGGGCCTCATGACCCTTGATTTCAAATTACATTACAAATCTACTGTAATCAAAACAGTAAGGTATTGGCATTCAAAACAGACACAGAGATCAACGGAATAGAACAGAGAACCCGGAAATAACCTACATCTATATTGTCAAATAATTTATAACAAAGAAGCTATGGGGAAAGGACAGCCTCTTAAATAAATGGTGTTGGGAAAACCTAACAGGCACATGCAAAAGAATGAAACTGGACCACTATCTTACACCACAAACAAATCAACTCAAAATAGTTTAAAGACTTGAACACAGAACATTAAAGCATAAAAAACTCCTAGAAGAAAACACTGGGAGTAAACTCCTTGACATTTGTCTTGGCAATGATTTTTTGGATTTGATAACAACCGGAAGTGAAAAAAAAAGCAAAAATAAACAAGTGGGACTACAACTAAAAAGCTTCTGCACAGCAAAGAAAACTATCAACAAAATCAGAAGGCAACCTACTGAATGGGAGAATATATTTGAAAATGAAATATCCAATATGGGTTAATATGCAAAATATATAAAGAATCCATACAGCAAAAAAAAAATCTAATTAAAATGGACAGACAATCTGAATAGACATTTTCCCAAACAAGACATGCAGAAGATATAGAGAAAATGGTCCCCTTGTGCAATGGTGGTAGAAATAGAAATTACTGTAGACACTATGAAAACAGTATGGAGGTTCCTCAAAAAGTTAAAAATACAATTACCACATGCTTGAGCTATTCAACTTCTTGGTATTTAAATAAAGAAAATGAAAACACCAACTTAAAAAGATGTATACTTCCCCATTTTCATTTCAGCATTACTTAGAATAGCCAAGATATAGAAGCAAACTAAGTATATGTGGGTGGATGAATGGATAAAGAAAATGTGGTATTTACAAATGTGTGTGTTTATTATAAGGTGCATTTTTTCTGGAAAAGTGATAAGCCTTCCAATAACTATTTTGAGTATTTCTATTGTTTCTTTTTTTAATATCTACAAAGGGAACATTATAAAAGCCATGAGAATGTATGATTTATTTTTCATATTAAAACTCAAAAAACCTTCAATATTAAAAAACCCATAAAATTACATATATATGTAACTTGATTTCACATTAAGAAAAATTCTTTTTTTTAAATATTGTGCTATTTTTATTTTAATTTATTTTTTTAGCTTTATTTATTTATTTTTAGAGAGGAAAGGGAGGGAGAAAGAGAGAGAAACATCAACGTGCGGTTGCTGGGGGCTGTGGCCTGCAACCCAAGTATGTGCCCTGACTGGGAATCAAACCTGTGACACTTTGGTTCGCAGCTGCGCTCAATCAAGAAAAATTCTTAAAATAGTAACAGGAGGTGTATTAATTAGCATTCTCAGCTGTAAGCACAAAAACTCACTCTTAATGATTTAAATAAAATAGAAATTTCTTAAAAGATTATTTAGAAGTTTACATAATCTCCAGGAGGGCTGGAGAACCAGGTTGGAAAGGTATGCCAATATAAACAATATTCAAAACCCATGAATTCCTTTGCTGGTGGCATCCAAAATGGTAACTATTAGCTACATGTGGCTATTGAGAACTTGAAATGTGGCCAGTCCTAATTAATATATGTAAAGTTTAGAAGTGTAAAATTCACACTGGATTTCAAAGACTAAATATAGAGAAAAAAAGAATATGAAATATCTCACTAATACTTTAAAATATTGATTACATGTTGAAATGATAATATTTGGACATCCTGAATTAAATAAAATACAATATATTAAAATATTTTTACCTGTTTCTGTTTACTTTTTAAAATGTGTTTATAGAACATTTTAAATTATATAAGAGAAACTTGCACAACATCTCTCCTGTTTTCTGTTGATGAAATCAAATCAGAAGGCCACTTCTGATATTTATGGGGAAAGGAACAGAGGTAACCTCAGCTGAAGCTGTCAGGGCCGTCTTTAGAAGAATGAGTGTCCCCAGTAGTAGTGCTTACCCCTAATGTTTGACTCTCTCAGAATGGGTTAAGTCATGCCTCTGTCTTAGAGTTTTTGTTATACACAAGAAGGAGGACCTTAGTGGACTGCCCATCATCTCCTTTGGTCCCAGGGAACCTCACAATCAACTCTATTATACATCCTATGGTCAGTCAGAGCATCTGGTAACTGCTTATCCTCCACCTGTTATGGTGGCCTCATCACATGCCTTCCTGCTCTGGTATTTGAGTGCCACAGCTTTGCCACAGCTATCCTTGAACCTCATCAGACGATGTGGTTTGTGCCCAGACCACAGAGCCCTAAACCAGAATCTTAGCCTGCAGAGAAGACCCACCATGGAGCCTTCATGGTTCCTGTCAACAAAGTGTTTTTTGAGCCCTCTTGGTGGATCATACTGGAGGATGGTGAGTCGCTTTTATAGGATAAATCCATCTTCACACCTTCACTCCTTCATGTTGTACCATAGATTTCTGGCATCTCCTCTTCACTGGGAATGCCACATTGTCTCTAGGTTTCTGTCAGCAAATAAGGTTAACTATTAAAACTGTCTTGGTTGCTGGAACTGGCACAGCTAATCCAGAAGCTTTCAATCTACATTTAATTCTTTCATCCTTTTTTTCAGCATACCCCAGAACCCATTCCTGTATGTGCTTACCAGACTTTGTAGCTAAAAAATAGTAAGTTTTTAAGGTTTGTGGTATGAAGATATCTCCTTCTAGACTTCAGACCTTTCCTGAGATGGCAGCTGTGAACCTATATGATGACTGCAAACCTCAGTCAGCTGCCAGGATTCCATGGCTTTTTTTTAAAAATATTTTTATTATTTTAAAAATTAAGGTATAATAAATATAATATAAAATTTACCACCAATTTTAAGAGCACAGTTTAGTTCAGTTCAGAATGCTCTGTAATAATCATCACCACTACCCATTTCCAGAACTTTTTTTCATTATTCAGCCAGAAACTCTGTACTCACTATGTAATAATGTCCCATTCCCCCTCTCCCAGCCCCTGGCAGTTGCCATTCTAATACAAGTACTTTCAATTTCTATGTATTTGACTATTTCAGGGACCTCATATAAGTGGAATCATACATATGTATATTTTTGTGTCTGGCTTATTTCACTTGGCATAATATCCTCAAGTTTCACCCTTGTTGTAGTATATGTCAGAATTCCTTCTTTTTAAAGGCTGAGTAATATTCCATTGTACATATATACTCATATATATTTTGTTTATCCATTGATCCATCAATGGACACCTGAGTTGCTTCCACCCTTTAGCCATTTGTGAATAATGCTGCTATGAACCAGGATGCCTAAATAACTCTCTCAGATCCTGCTGTCAACTCCTTGGATATATACTCAGAAGTAGATTTGTTGGATATATAATAGTTCTAGATTTAATTTTCTGAGGAACTGTCCTACTCTTTCCATAGAGGCTATACCATTTTACATTTCTACCTGCAGCTCACCACATGGCACTCCTTTTCACCTGGTCTCATTGACTCCCTTTTCTTCAAAAGCTTTTCCAAAACAATTTTTCAATTTCCTCAAGCTTCTCTCTTTCTTGCCTACTATCCCTTCCTCTAAAAAAATCAAAAACAAAAACAAAAAACAGCAGAACCCCCACATTTGTCCAGTAGACAATTCAGCCTCACAGTGAAGGCACTGGAGACATTAGTGGTTTTGAGCAGCATTGTTTTACATTTTTTGCACTGATCTTAACACTTTGTGCCATCCTTCCCCTCCTAACTCACAAACTGATTGCAAAGTAGTTCTGTGTAGAGAAGCAGCAGTCATGTTCCTTACACAACTCTCCAAGTAAGACATTTTGTTTCCCAAGAAAGTGTCAACCTGCGGCTTCTTCTGTTGCTTCTCAAGACCCCTTTTCACCTTATGCTGGAGGAAAACCTTCAATGAAAGAATCCTGAGTAGAAAATGAACCAGCTAGTTGCCAACATGTCCTTATTTTTCCAGAGTTCTAATTCAGATTAATGTCAATTAAACTGCTCTGAGGTTAAAAGCATCTAGGCAAGTCTTCACCTTGGTGAGAAGAATGTTGAAAATTTGGAGACTGAAGAACTAGGGAGGTTTTCAATGATAAAGCAAGGCGCCTGCAAAACCACTGACACTGTGTTTACTGGTAGGAGTTATGAATCTTTCAGGAATGCAAGAGGCAAATGTTATTGGTTTAGGTGAAGGATATTAGTTGGTGTGAGAGCAGATGAGTAAACTTCCTAGTGCTTCAAATTTCTGGACCTATCCACAATAGGAGTTGCCTCGAGACCAAGCTGAGGTTGGCTGTCACATTGCTGTCCTTTTAGGATTCTAAAGAATGTGGCCCCTCCTCTCAGTCTCCTGCAGAGATGAGGGATATTGGAGTCAGCAAGATTTTGTCAAGTTCAAGATTAGAATAAAGTGAGGATCATAAAACTGTTTAGAAAAACACAGTGGGTTTTCCTAAATCCTGAGGACAAGGAGAAAGGCATGGGCTACACTGCTTGTGGTCATAAGAGATCCTGAGAACATAGAAGGACTCTACCAATATTTTGTTTGCTTTCTCTATCCAGGAGTGAGATCTTCAAGTGATGAAGGGCAGAAGGGACACTGTTTAAGAGCAGATTGAAGCCCAAGGTAGGTAAGCAATCACTGCTTGTGGATACTCTTAGGCTTTGGCAAGTTACTTTCTGTTGCTCTTCCAGAGCTTGTGGTGATGATAGCTGAAGCACAGCTGGCCATCCTTAGTCAATAGTGGAGCAATTGTTTTCATTTAGGGGATGTAGAACTACCTCTTTCCAGTTAGGTAAAGACTTTCAAAAGAATAAGAAAATCTGTAAAACTGGGGCAGGAAAATGTCCTAAATTTTAACAAGGGGAAAAGGTAGATTAAGGGAATTTCCAATGTTTCCTACTAGGCAGAATCTCTCTGTGCTCAAAACTGCGGTAGCACTATGCTTCCTAAGCTGAGATGGTGCTATGGGAGCATCTGAGCTACAGTGAACTCAGACATGAGTGTGGGTGGGAGAAAGATTACTGGTTCAGGCATTATCAGCTCAGTTGAGAGTTGAGCCACTGCTCTGGTTCAAATGCTGAGATGCCCTGCTTCAGGCTTAGCACTCCACAGTGTAGGCATGTCAGTAGTTAGATCATTGATTTTGTATATGTGTGGTAAAATACACATAAAATTTGCCTTTTTAAAACCATTTTAAACTTAATTTAATTTTAATTTAATTTTATTGTTGTTCTGTTACAGTTGTCCCAATTTCCCCCCATTGCTTTTCCCTTTCCCACACAACTCCAGCTCCCACAGTTGACCTCTACCCTGTTGTCCATGTCCATGGGTAATTTATACTTGTTCCTTGACTAGTACCTTCCCTCTCCTTTCCTCCTTATCCCCCTCCCCTCCCCTCTGGTCGCTGTCAGTCTCTTCCTTGTTTCCATGCCTCTGGTTCTATTTTGCTTGTTTGTTTTGTGTGTGTGTGTGTGTGTGTGTGTTCCACATATAGGTGAGATCATGTGGTATTTGTCTTTCACCCATTGGCTTATTCCACTTAGCATAATACTCTCCAGTTCAGTGGCATTAAGGACATTCACACTGTGGTGCAACCATCATCACCATCCATCTCCAGACTTTCTCATTACCCCAAATTGAAACTCCATACCCATTAAACACTATCTCTTCATTCCTCTCTCTCCCAGTCCCTGGTACCTACCATCTACTTTATGTCTCTATGAATTTTACTGCTCTAGAGGCCTCATATAAGTAGAATTATACAGTATTTGTCCTTTTGGGCCTGGTTTGCTTCACTGAGCATAATGTCCTCAAGGTTCATCCTTGATGGAGCACATGTCAGAATTTTCTTCCTTTTTGAGATTGATATTCCATTGTATGCTTATACTACATTTTATCTATCCATTCATCTGTTAGACACTTGGGTGCATTAATGTTTTGGCTATTATGGATAATGCTGCCACAAACATGTTTGTATACCCAGTATATGTTTGAGTCAGCAAGGTATCATTTTAAATGCATTTGTTCATTCTTGCCATTGGTAGTGTTCCTGAAACCCTTCAGGGAAGGAAAATGCTGTGTGAAGTCCTCTTGAATATGTAATCTCATTTTAATCTTCAAACAAGCCTAGGAGGCAGGATGTCACTCCATTTTATAGATAAGGCTTAGATTAAGAACTTATCAGAGGTCTAATGGTGAAAGGTGACAGAATCCAGTATTCACTGGGCCAGGCTGGGCTGAACCCAGTCTTTAGCTTCAGCCTCTCATGTATATGGAATGACTTCTCTGGGACCTAGTGAAAGTGTAGGTTCTAATCCAAAGATCATAGGGGTCCACTGGGTGATGCCAGTGTTGCTGGTAAAGGCAATGCAATGAGGAGCAAAGTTTTCAGTAGCAGGTGCTGTCATCACTCCACTGTTCTGAAAAATGCCTCTTCCTTGCCACTCTGGACACTTGCTGGGAGTGCTCACATCTTTGTCAAATATCAGTTGACTGTATTTGTGTGGATCTATTTATAGGCTCTATATTCTGTTCTATTGTTTTTTTTTTAATACCACATTGTATTGATTACAGTAGCTTTGTAATAATTTTTTTGAAAGTGGGGTAGTTTAATTTCTACATATTTTGGAATTTTACAGATTTTCTGTTTTTGTTTCCCGTTTTATTTCTTCTCAGTCTGTACAACTTTTATTTTTTCTTCTTATTGCATTAGGTAGAATTTCCACTATGATGTTGAAAGGCTGTGGTTACAGGGTAAATACTTGCCTTGCTCCTGATCTTAGTAAGAAAACTTTGTTTCTAATCTTTAAGGATCATGTTAGTTGTAGGTTTTTTAAAGTATATTTCATTGATTATGCTATTGCAGTTTTCCCAATTTTTCCTTCAATTTATCCCCCTCCTTCCTGTACCCCTCTACCCTCCAGCATCACCTTATTCTCTTAGTTCATGTCAATGGGTTATACATATAAGTTCTTTGGCTTCTCCAATTCCCATACTATTCTTAACCTTCCCCTGTCTACCAATTTTCTGCCTACTAATTATGCTTCTTATTCCCTGTACCTTTAGCCCCATTCTTTCCCTAACCCTCCCCACTGGTAACCCTCCATATGATCTTTATTTCTGTGATTCTGTTCCTGTTCTAGTTGTTTGATTAGTTCATTTTTGTTTTTTAGGTTCATTTGTTGATAGTCGTGAGGTTGTTGTCATTTTGCTGTTCATATTTTTTATCTTTTTCTCTTTCTTAGATAAGTCCTTTTAATATTTCATATAATAAGGGCTTGGCAACAATGGACTCCTTTAACTTGACCTTATCTGGGAAGCACTTTATCTGCCCTTCCATTCTAAATGATAGCTTTGCTACATAGAGTGATCTTGGATGTACATCCTTACCTTTTATGACTTCAAATACTTTTTTCCAGACCCTTCTTGCCTATAAGATTTCTTTTGAGAAATCAGCTGATAGTCTTATGGGAACTCCTTTGTAGGTAACTGTCCCCTTTTCTGTTGTTGCTTTCAAGATTTTCTCCTTATCTTTAATCATGGGTAACTTACATATGATGTGTTTTGGTGTATGCTTCCTTGGGTCCAGCTTCTTTGGGACTCTCTGGGCTTCCTGGACTTCCTGGAAGTCTATTTCCTTCACCAGATTGGGGAAGTTCTCCTTTATTATTTGCTCAAATAAGTTTTCAATTTCTTGCCCCTCCTCTTCTCCTTCTGACACCCCTATGATTCAGATGTTGGAACACTTAGAGTTTTCACAGAGGTTCCTAAGCCTCTCCTCATTTTTTTGAATTCTTGTTTCTTCATTCTGTTCTGGTTAAAAGTTTATTTCTTCCTTTTGTTCCAAATCATTGATTTGCATCCTGGTTTCCTTCCCTTCGCTGTTGGTTCCCTGTATATTTTGCTTTATTTCACTTTGGGTACCCTTCATTTATTCTTTCATTTTGCAACTGAGCTCAATCAGTTCTGCGAGTATCCTGATTACCAGTGTTTTGAACTCTGCATCATATAGGTTGGCTATCTCCTCATTGCTTAGCTCTTTTTCTGAAGTTTTGATCTGTTCTTTCATTAGGAATATGAAAGAACAGATCAATATATATATTGGTCTCAGTGTACCTGTAATTTTGTAAGGGGTGGATCATTAAGTATTCACCAGGGCAGGGCAACCCTCTATGCTACATTGTGGTGCTTTCTGTTTTACTATGAATGGTTATTTGATTTTTATTAAATGCTTTTTCTTCATCTATGGATATTATTTTTCTTCTTTAGCCTACTGATGTGAAGGATTGCATTAATTAATTATTTAATGTTGAACAAGCCTTGCATGCCTGGGAAAATTCCACTTGTTCATGCTGTATAATTATATTTTTTAATTCTATTTGCAAATACGTTGTTGCGGATTTTTACAAGATATTTTATGAGGATTCGATGTTTACAAGAGACATTGTTCTGTAGTTTTCTTTGCCTATTGTGTCTTTGTTTGATTTCAGTATTAGTGCAATGCTGGTCTCCTGGAATGTTAGGAAGCAGTCCTTCTGCTTCTACCTTCTTGAAGAGATTGTTAGAAAATTTGGTATGATTTGTTTCTTAAATATTTGGTAGATTTCACCAGTGAACCGATCTGGGTCTGGCACTTTCTGTTTTGACAGATTATTATTGATTTAATTTATTTAATAGGTATAGGTCTATGCAGTTTATCTATTTTTTCTTTTGTGAGTTTTGTAGATCATATCTGTAAAGGAATTGGTGCATTTTATTTAGGTTACCAAATTTGTGGGCATAGAGTTATTTATAATATTTGTTTATTTTTTAATGTTCATGGGATCATAGCAAATGTTCCCTCTTTCATTACTGCCACTAATAGTTTGTATCCCTCCATATTTTCTTCTTAGCTTGGTTAGAGACATCAATTTTATTGATCTTGTCAAATAACCAGCTCTTGGTTTTGTTGATTTTCTCTATTGATTTCCTGTTTTTAATTGTATTGATGTCTGCTCTACTTTCCATTATTTTTACTTTCTGCTTATTTTAAATTTAATTTGCTCTTATTTTTTTAGTTTTTAATCTAAAATCAGGTTACTGATTTTAGAGCTCTGTTCTTTTCCAATATATGTGCTCAATATTATAAATTTCTCTCTAAGCACTGCTTTCACTGTAGCTCACAAATTTTTACAAGTTGTGTTTTTATTTTCATTTATTTTAAACTACATTAGATTTTTTCTTGATATTTTTCTTTGAACCAAATTTTACTTAGAATTGTGCTATTTAATTTCCAAGTATTTTAGAATTTTCTAGTTATCTTTCCATTATTGATTTCTAGTTTAATCACATTATGGTCAAAGAGCTGATATTAAATAATTTCTCTTCTGTTAACATTTTTTTTAAATGTCTCTGGTTTCATTTTTTTAAAGATTTTATTTATTTATTTTTAGAGAGGGAAGGGAGGGAGATAGAGAGAGAGAAAAAAAACATCAATGTGCAGTTGCTGGGGGTCATGGCCTGCAACCCAGGCATGTACCCTGACTGGCAATTGAACCTGCAACACTTCTTCTGTTAACATTTTTAAGGTGTATTTTATGGCTCAGAATGTAATCTACCTTGGTAAATTTTTCATGTGAGCTTGAGAACGGTGTGTATTCTGCTGTTTTTTAAATAAGGTCTATAGATTCCATTTTTTCTGTTGATTAATGGTGTTGTTGGTTAATGATGTTTTTGATTATCTGCCTGGTAGATCTGTTCTTTTTTGACACAGGGGTGTTAAAAAGTCTCTAACTATAATTATGGATTCATCTATTTCTCCTTGCAGTTCTATCAGTTTTGCCTCATATAGCTATATAGCTTCATTCTCTGTTGTTAGATGCATACACATTAAAAGTTGTTATGTCTTCTTGGAGGATTGGCTCCTTTATTATTATGTATGAGGGGGACCCAAAAATGAAATTTACTTATAAAAATTATGTATTTATTCTTACATGTTTAAACTTCAGTCACCTTCAAAGTACTCTCCATTTGATGCAGTATAACTATTGAGACATTTTTTCACTGCTCAAAACAGTTTTTGTTTTTGAACAGTTCAGAATTTGTCAATTTTGATGCTGTTTAGTGCTTCTGCCATTTTTTGTTTCATCTCTTCCACATCAGCACAACATTTCCCTTTGAGGACTTTTTTCATCCAGGGAAACAAAACAAAGTCACTTGGGTGAAATAGAATAAAGTCACTTGGGTGGGGCACAGGGGTCATGCCATTTTGCCAAAACTGTTGAACACTCACTGTGGTGTAGGCAGGTGCACTCATAAATCACCCATCATGAAATAGGCAAACACATTAGAAAAGTCTTCAAAAAAATTCACTGAAGTTAAATGTAGCCATTTACAACAACACCAGCTGGTACACTGATACAGATGATATAGATGGGTTCCTAGAACACTCACCTAGCAGGGGAAGCCTGTACTACAGGGGGCTCACCCTCCAGAAGATAATTCCATTTTAGGGGGGTCCCCCCAGAAAGGGTCAGGCCAACTTTTCCAATCTACCGGACTGCTCATGACTTAGCTATCCCAACTCATTTGATAGCTTGATGCTTAATTAACACTCTCTCCATCCCTCATGCATTTCTAAAATTTTGGTGCTGAAACACAGTACTAGTGTAATTGGGGAAGCCCACTTGCCTGACCTTTGCATCCATACCAGCGAAATCAACTAGGGTAAGGAGTATATTCCTCTCTCTCATCTTGACACTCTCCTTCTCTGTTCTGCTGTTGTCCTGGAAAACTTTCAAAAATCCCAGTACTGGGTGAGAGTCACTGCCTGTTGAATCTTGGACCCTCAGGAGTGAGAAGGATGGTGGGACACCTCCCTCCTCTCCTCCTTTTCCCTGTCATGATCTTAAGACACTCGAGGGTGGGGCACCTCCTTATTTGTCCTAAGTTAGGGAGATTGGGCTTACTCCTTTCCCTCCTCAATCTTATTCCTCATACTGAATGTGGTCAAACACTGGCTCCCCACAGCACCCCCTTGGGTGTGTCTGCGCAAAAGTCTAAAAGACCTAGGCCTAGGAATGGACTTAAAATTCAAGATACTTATTTTCTTCTATAGCACTGCCTGGCTGAAATATAAGTTAGATAATGGGTCCGTCAGTCCAGAAAATGGGACACTCAATCCTCAAATCCCCACAGACCTTGACAATATCTGTAGGCATCAGCAAGTGGAGTGAGGTCTCATATGTCCAGACCTTCTTCGAGCTGCAGAGGTGCCCAACCCTATGTCAGACTGGCTCCACCTATCAAATCCTTCTCTTCCACTCTCCCATTCCCCAAAAAACCTCCACCTATTTCCAGTGTCCTGGCAGAAATATCTTTTGATCCCTTTGAGGACTCTCTTCCCCTTGCCTACACAACCCCTCTTTCTCCCGCTGGCCAGGCCGGGGCCTGGACTGCAGACTGTGAATCCCCTGCCTCTCCTGACTATATATATATATCCCCTCCCTCCCTCTCTCCCTCCCATTAAAGGACCAGGTCCAACAGGCCTCAGCCTGTCTTATCCCTCTGGGAGGTGGAAGGACCAGAAGGGCCCATCTGAGTCCACATCCCATTTTCCCCTCTCTGATTTCTCCCAAATTGAACAATGCCTAGGATCCATTTCTTCTGACCTCACCCATTTTCTCAAAGAGCTTCAGTATCTGGTTGTCTCTTATGATCTCACTTGGTGAGACCTTTATCTCATATTCTCCACTTATCCATCCCCTGAGGAGAAGGAATGTGTTTGTCTGGTAGCCCAGGCTCACGCTGACACCCTAAACAGGCAAGACCCCACAAATGGCCTGGTAGGAGCTGCCTCTGTTCCCTGTGAAGGTCCTATCTAGGACTACCAAATAAGAAACCAGGTTGGCAGTCCCTCAATCACATAACTTGCCTTGTGGTGGGCTGCCACACACAAGGCAGTCAATTATAATAGACTAAAAGAAATTGCCCAGGGGGTAGATAAGAATCCTACCACCCTACTTGCTAGACTATAGGAAGCCCTCCAGTGTTTTATTAATCTGAACTCAGACTCCCCAGAGGCTACCATTCTCCTTCTTATACATTTTATCTTCCAGTCAGCTCCAGATGTACACCAAAAGTTCCAAAAATTAGAGGCAGGCCCTCACACTAGCTAGAATGAGCTAGTTAATCTAACCTTCAGGGTTTTCAACAACAAAGACAAGGAAAAGGTCCCGCAGGAAAGATAAAGAGAGGAAACTAAGGCCAAATCCCATAACCAGGCCTCAGCATTAAACCAGCTCTTTGCCTCAGCATTAAAAGAGGCCCAAGATTTTCCCAGACAAAAGGGAAAACCCTTTGAAGAAATGTTTCAAGTGCAGGAAACCTAGACATTGTGTCAAACAATGTCCAAACCCCTGAGCCCCCTGGGGCTATGCCTCCTATACAAACTAGAGGGCCATCAGAAGTCAGACTGCCCCCAGGGCCTCTCAAAGAAAGGGTGTATCAGTTACCCACTCAGATTGGACCCCCTGGTTTTGAACTCCCAGACCTTCTGGGGTTAGCAGCAGAAGACTGAACATGCCCAGGAACCACACATGATCCCACCATAATCAACAGGATGGAACCTCTGTAACTCCATCAGTAGCAGGTAAGCCAATCTCTTTTCTTATTGACATGGGGGCCACTTACTCTGCTCTCCCTGAATACTCCAGGCCAACAATCAATTCCTCAGTCTCAGTAGTAAGAGTTGATGTCATAATCTCACAAACATTA
Source organism: Phyllostomus discolor (assembly GCF_004126475.2). NCBI lineage: Eukaryota > Metazoa > Chordata > Mammalia > Chiroptera > Phyllostomidae > Phyllostomus > Phyllostomus discolor. The sequence continues at coordinate 100,862,451 of NC_040907.2, forward strand.
GCCACTCCTCTTCTACCCTGTTCACTAGAGGACTACTTATTTATGCACTTATTCTTAGTCCTCCTTCACTGTCCTATACCAATTCTCAGAAGAGACATTCTCTCTAAGCTTAAGGCCCAAATACTCATTCCTTTCCCTCAAAACTCACAGGGTATTTTCCTTCTCTTTCTAACAGGTGCACCCCTAGCCCTCTCCCCTTCCTCCCATTCCCCCACTCTGTTAATCCAGTGGAATGGATCACTGAAACACCAGTTATTGCCAGCCACTATGAACCAGTCACTCTACATGTCAGGGATCCGACCCAACACCTAGCCAAGTCCTGATACCCAATACCCCTCAAAACATTGTGAGGAGTTAAACCTACAATTACTTGCCTCTTGTAGGCAGGACTTCTATGACCAGCTAATTCCCCATATAACATCCCAATTTTACCAGTAAAAGAACATGATGGAACTTACCATTTAGTCTAAGACCTATGAATCATTAACCAGGTTGTAATTTCTATATATCCAGTAGTCCTGAACCCATACACTATTCTATCCCTCATACTGTAACAGGGTGCAGCCAAGAGGGGGTCCCAAATAGGGATTTGGAATGGGGCCAAGAGCTCAGGGTATCCAGGAAATATTAGGATGCCCTCACCCCCACCCCCCACAGGTGTGGGTTGGGGGAAGGGACAAATGGAGCAGGGCCATTGAGAGCTGTTTTGCATAGCAACAGCTTTGCAGCTAACCTCTGGTGTGGTCATTTAACACATCTATAACCTTTAACTGGTTGCATAGATATGTTAAATAGGTGTGGCCATGCTCTGAGCCAGGGGAATAGAGGTAACTTCCCCACCCAGATGTGACTAGGGGGCAGGTCCCCTGAGTTACGCACCTGCGTGGGAGCTTGGAGAAGATTGGCTCCATGACATGGGGCCATGCCTGCCCAGATCCATGATGGCAGCCCAGTGAAGCTGTAAGGATATGGGAGTGCTGGCAAGTGTGGTCAGTTGTAGGAGGAGTTAGAAATGGGGCTGCAGAGGATGATTGGCGCAGCGATTTAAACCCAGACACAGCAGCCATTGAGGAGAGAACCACTTGGTCTTTAGCAGAGTGGGGACTCCCACAGCCCTGGGAGAGAGAATCACCATGCAGCTTTATCAGAGAACTGCCACTCGGCTTTGGTAGAGTGGTGACCCACCTCCTTGCAGCCATTGAGGAGGGAGAACCATGCAGTTTTGGCTGAGTGGAGACTCCTGCAGCCATTGTGCAGAGAGGACCACGTGGCTGTGGCAATAGAAAGGAGAGCCATGCAGCTTTGCCAGAGTGTGGACCCCCACAGCTTTAGAAGGGGGAACCACCACCCGGATTTAGCAGAGATCCTGGTGACACAGCTGATGGTGCTGGGAACTGAGGGAGGCATACCAGCCGAGATGTATTACTGGGAATAACTGGGGGCTGCCTGAGCCATTAATTTATATTTCTTTTCTTGAGATACGGTACCCCAGCCTGGGCAAAGCAGGGGAGGGAATTGCTATGTGTTTGTGGGGTTTTTCTTAAGATTTTATTTATTTATTTTTAGAGAGGGAAGGGAAGGAGAAAGAGAGAGAGAGAGAGAGAGAGAGAGAGAGAGAGAGAGAGAGAGAGAGAGAGAGAGAGACATCAATGTGCGGTTGTTGGGGGCTGTGGCCTGCAACCCAGGTATGTGGCCTGACTGGGAATCAAACCTGCGACACTTTGGTTCACAGCCCGCGTTCAATCCACTGAGCTACACCAGCCAGGGCTTTGTTTGTGGGTGTTTAAGGGACTTTGGGGCTTTGATGAAGACATTAGGTCACTACTTTAAGTCTATACAGCATTAAATAAACATTTCTTTTCCTTTTCATGAATCTCTGGCATTGAGAGATGTCTTTCCTTTGGTGGCAGACATAAATGAACCTGAGGGGTTCCTTTTGGGTAATAGTACATTGCCTTGGCCTCCCCTTGTGCTCGGTAACAATACCACCCTCTACCACCCACTACTCTGTCCTAGACCTTAAGGATACCTTCTTTACCATCCCTTTACATCCCAACTCCAAGGACCTATTTGCCTTCATCTGGACAGACCCAGACACACATCACTCCTGATAGTTACCCTAGACTGTCCTCCCCAAGGGATCTTAGACAGCCTCCTCCTGTTTGGACAGGCGCTAGCCTGTGACCTGCTCAACACTGATCTCTTGCCCTCTACTATCATGTAATATGTAGACAACCTCCTACTATGCAGCCCATCCTTTCTAGACTCTCAACAAAACACCGCTAAACTCCTAGATTATCTAGGACAACTAGGATATTGAGTATCAGCCCAAAAGTCTCAAATATTACAGATATCAGTCACCTACCTAGGTTTTACCTTAACACCCACTGAGAAGGGAATGGCATCAGATGGATGAACACTAATAGCCTCAATGTCAATCCCTACTACTAAACAAGGCCTCATCTCCTTCCTGGGCCTGGCTGGATACCTTAGAAATTGGATTCCAAACTTTAGCATTCTTGCCAAGCCATTTTATGAAGCAATAAAAGGACCCCTATAGGAACCACTACCACTTGGGAAGCCTATCAAATGACCCTTCCAGGAGCTAAAGGAGGTTTTCACCAAAGCCCCTGCATTGGCCCTCCCAGACCTCAATAAGCGCTTCATCCTATACACAAATAAAAGACAGTACATTGCTCTAGGTCTCAGAACAGAAGTCAGGCCCAGATCTAAAGATTATAGCCTATTTATCCAAACAATTAGACCCCACAGTCCAAGGGTGACCTATTTGTCTCAGAGGTTAGCTGTTAGCTGCAGCAGCCACCCTCACCCTTGAGGCACAAAAGCTGACCTACTTTTAACCAATAACTGTATATTCTCCTCATGCTATTTCTTATCTAATATCCAATCAGGCAGAAAAATTCCGCCACCACTCCTGACTATAGCAAACTTCCTTACTGTACTGCAAGCCTCTCATAAAACAGTTGGGAGATGTACCACAATCAACCTGGCCACTCTCCTGACCCCCAACACAATCTCCACTCATGCTCTGAAGTTTTATCTAATAATTCTCCCTTTCTTCACATCTCTGAAACACCCCTGTCTAACCCAGATGACATCTTTTTCATTGAGGCAGCTCTTCTGTCACCAGTGCAAAAAGAAAAGCAACATACACAATAGTCTCATACCCAGGTCATAAAATCCAGTCCTCTCACTCCAGGAAACTTATCCCAATGGGCTGAACTTATCACATTAATACAAGCCCTGGAACTGGCAAAAAACAAACAAACAAATCAACATTTATACTGATTCCCACTATGCCTACCCCATCTTACACTCACATGCAGCAATCTGGGCAGAGAGGGGTTTCATACAACCAAGAGATTCCCCCATCACAAATGGTGACCTGACCTTCAAACTCTTACAAAAAGCACAAGAGGTCTCCCAAATGGCAATTATCCACTACTAGGACCGTCAAGGCTCATCCTCAAATATTGCACTAGGAAATGAAAAAATCTGACCAACAGGCCAAAACAGCCACAGCCATAGAGACCCCAGAGTGCAGAGTGTCAGCTCTTAACCATTGCCTCTATTATTCTTCAGTACACAACTAAAGAAACCTAGTCACTAACCTGGGGAAGCAGTGCTGTGGGGAGGAGCTTGGCTCACATCTAGAAGGCAGATGTATTACTCCCTAATAAACCAAAGGAACAAATACTTAAAGAGTTCCATGAGGCCCTACATGTGAGTTTTAGGCCACTATTAAAATTCTTTACCCCTTTAGTTATCTGCCTTCACCTAGCCTCCAAAGTGCAGAGCATCACCTAGCAGTTCAACATTTGCAACCAGGCATCCCCCCAAGGGGGGATTAGACTTCCACCCTCATTCCCCACCTACCAAGTTAGGGGACAGATTCCTGGACAAGACTGGCAAATTGACTTTATTCATATGCCCCCCATTAAAAAGCACAAATACCTCCTAACCCTAATAGACACCTTGGGTTGGGTAAGAAAGGCCAGCTGAGGTAACCCTCCTACCACCTCAGAAAAGGCAGCTGAGGTAACCCTAATCCTACTAGACAGCATCGTTCCTCACTTTGGGGCCCTTACCTGCATACAGTTTTATAATGGCCCCACCTTTATATCTCAAATCACACAGGAAGTAGCCACCATACTAAATATCCATTGGAAACTTCACATTCCATACCACCCCCAATCTTGGGGTAAAATAGAAAAGGCCAATTCCAACATAATGACACAACTCACTAGACTATCTCTAGAACTGTAAATGGACTGGGTTTTCCTTCTACCCCAAGCACTCACCAGAATCTGAGCCACTCTATGGGTGCCCACCTTCCTTAGCTCCTTTGTACTTACGTATGGCAGGCCCTTCCTACTTGTTAATTTCCAAATTCCCACTCACCTTTTGGAGACTTCCTCTGCTTTCTTGTCCTAACCAGGCAGATTCTGTGGGAACATGCTGACAAGAATCTCCCTAAACCAGTAGAAGACACACTAGTTTCCATCCTCCTAGAACCAGGAGACTGTGTCCTGCTAAAGACATGCTCAGAAGCTCGAGAGACTCTAGCGTTTTTTTTTGGGAAGGACCCTAGCAGGTTATACTCACCACACCCATGGCTGCCAGACTTTGAAGGCTCTCTCAATGGACGCATTCCTCCAGGCCAAAGAAGACCTCCCAGCTTGAATCCACCGCTTCTCTAAAGACTGATTTGCCTTAGTATGGACCAGAGGTCCTAACACCCACCCATTTGCAGCTAACCAGGATCCAGGAAGAAGACGAGAAGGTCATAAGAGAACCCACCACCCCTAATCCTCCTATAACCAGTGTGTCTCTTTACCATACCACCCTCCTTGGGAGCCTGAGCAGAATGTGTCCTACAACATGAGCAGTGCAGGGGCTCTTGAACATATCCTTTTTCTTATCTTGTTGTTCACTGCTATTATTATAACTCTCCTTGCCCTCCTAGAAGCTTTTTCCATTATTCCATCATCCTTTCCCAACTGCTGCAAATAATCCATACCTCAGCTTTTTACATGAGCAGTAAGAATTGCCCACCAGTTAGTGCCCAGGCCTCTTGTGATCTCTATGTAAGCATCATGACTGATGCAGCAATGCAGCACTCCACTGAGCAGTTGGACATACTCCAAATACTATGGGACAATTACCTGCAGGGAGACATCTAGGAATATCCCTGGGAACTAGTTCCTGCATGGCTCTAGCTAGATTAACCCTAATTAGCATTTTCTTCCTCTTCCTCCCACCTCTTGTTCAACCTTGCTTGGGCCAGAAACCTCCTTCAACCTAGCAGTCCATGTAGCCCACTCTTCAAGGTTAAATTACTCCTCCTGGCTTTTCTTTTCTGCCCACAGTTGGGAATATGTTCAGCCCCTACCACTGTCCCAGTGGGGAAATATTTCCTGTAATCTTGGGCTCACCACCATTCACACACACATTTGGACCTCCCAGGTTCTTAGTAATTACAAAACAAAGTTATCTCCAGCATTCACCATCCATGAATGGCATCCTCCTGGGGCCTGCTTTTCTCTTACATTATTAACCATCTAGAAGCCACCTGCCCCTTCTGCATCACAAGTTGAAGGAGCACAGGGACACTGGTAGGCTTCATTAACCCAGAACAATGTCAGTACAACTTCTGTATTCCCTCAAATGTCTCCCTCACTAAAGGCCACCAATTCATGTTTGACAATGGGCAGACTAAAGCTCACCTCTACACCTGCATCCCACGACCTGCTGTTTTCACTGGCAAACCTGTAATGCTAGCTCTGCCATTACACGAGCAAGCCCACCATAGTTGCTTCAGAAACAGATAAAACCTTCCTCCTCAAAAGAGCAGAATCCCAACAATGCCCCACTCTCTACTTGACCAAAACATAGCACTCCATTTGGGAAAATATCAGGGCTCCATTTTCCCTGAATATATAAGAAGGATGGTCACAACAGACCCTATCCCCAACCTGGCATCCCCAACCTTATCCCAAATCCTGCTGCTTGTAGCATCTCTGTTGGCTCAGGGGATAGAATTCTGGGGAACCAGGGAGGTATAAGGCACTCATAAAGAAAGCACACACATCCTGCTCACAAAACAGAACATTTTTGCAGACTTACACCCATCCTCGGGGATATAGTGGATCTGCAGACCATGGGCCCTGGGCCTTACCCCTGAAGTGGATACCCCTGAGTGGTGCTCCTTAGGAGACTTACTTCCAGAAGTAACCTTTGCTTGGGAGGATACATCCCTCCCCTTTCCCCTAAGGGGACATGGACACCTTTTTAAAAGAGGAGGATCCCTACTAATTCCTATAATAGCTATAATTGGTGCCACAACCAGGATTGCAACAGGAGGTGCCTCCCTAGGCATACAACACCAAATTTCCCAAGAAGAAGCTGAGGCACTAACAGAACAGAGGAGGCACTACCTATAATACAGGATCAGAAAAATTCCCTGGCAGGGGTAGCTCTACAAAACTGGAGGGTCCTTGACCTCCTCACTGCCTCAGGAGAAGGGACATACCTATATCTGAAGGAGGAATGTTGTTTTTATATAAACCAATCTGGTCAAGTCCAGCAAAACATTCAAAGCATACTAGAATCTTCATCAAAAATAAAAGATTTAAGACTTTCACTAGATACTGCCTCCTGGTCCCCTAATATGATGTGGCTGTTACCTCCTCTGGGACCCCCTTTCATGACATTCTTCCTCCTTAAACTTGGCCTGTGTGTCTTTAACCTGCTTTTAAAGTTCATATCTTCCAGGGTGGAGCAATTAAAGATACAAATTGGAGCAGTACTTGTCCTGAAACATGATCAACCTGAGCAAGCATGAGCAGAAGCACAGCTCATAGATATGACTTAAGGACAGTTCTATGACCCTTCGCAGCTGGAAGCAAGTCCAGAAGTCATACCTTCACACATTTATCCCCGGCTTCATAAAAATAATAAAAAGCAGGCTGGGAAGAAAGGGTCAGACTAGCTTTTGTGACCCACCAGACTGCTCATGATTCAGTTATCCTGACTCATTGGATAGCTTGCAGCTTAATTGAAACTCTCTCCCATTTTGCACAATAGACATCTGGTGCCAACTGTAATGGCAGGTGGTCAGACTGTCCTTCTTACACCTAGGAACAGTCCAGCTCTTTACCTAACCCATTGTCCTGACTCACATCCTGAAACCCTGAGGCAACAGTCCAGAAGAACAAGAGTCCTCCCTTATTCCCCCATGATCTTGCACTTTTTCTTTATTTTTTAAATTTTATTTTAATCACTGTTCAAGTACAGTTTTCTGTCCTCTACTCCCATCCCAGCCCACCCACCCATCCCTCCCCACCTCCCTCCCATTACCACCCTCCCTAGTTTTTGTCCCTGTGTCCTTATACTTGTTCCTGTATACCCTTCCCCTTTTACCCTGAAATTCTCCTGAAATTCCCTTCCCTCTCTCCTCTGGTCACTGTCAGCCTGTTCTCTATTTCAGTGTTTTAGGTTATATTTTGCTTGCTTGTTTGCTTTATTGTTTAGGTTCCTGTTAAAGGTGAGATCGTATGGTATTTGTCTTTCACCGCCTGGCTTATTTCGCTTAGCATAATACCTTCCAGCTCCATCCAAGCTGTTGCAAAGGGTAGGAGCTCCTTCTTTCTTTCTGCTACATAGAATTCTATTGTGTAAATGTACCATACACACATTTTTGATCCATTCATTTACTAATGGGTGCTTTTTCTTTAAAAAACCTATTCTTGCCTCCCTCCACTGCTGCAGTCTACCCAATCTCAGCCCATCCATAAGGAAGTTTCAAATAAAAGCACTTGGATCAGATCATCTGGCTCCTTCCGTCTCTCTCTCTCTCTCTCATGAATTTCTAACACCCCTTATTATGACCTTCTTTATCCTTGATAACTTTCCTTGCTTTGAAATATGATCTGCCTGAAATTACTCCTTTTTTCGATTAATGTTAGCATGGTATATTTTTCTACATTCATTTACTTTTAATCTATACATGTCTTTATATTTAAAGCGGCTTTCTTGTGGACAACATATAGTTTAGTCTTGTTTTTCAGTTCACTCTAATGATCTCTGTCTTTTTAATTGGTGCATTTATATCATTGACATTCAAAGTGATTATTGATATAGTTAGACTACTTTCTTGTTGGAAACCGCCCTGCCTAGTTTCAGAAACTGTAACCCCCTCATGGCTAAGGCTTAGTGAGAGACCTTAAGACCCTAAGCCACTAAGAAGACAAAGCTTATCTCCCTGGCAGGGGTGCTGCCTCTTCCCACTTTACTTCACCCAGCCTGGCCCCTAGTGCATGATCAGTCAGCCGATGACAGGTAAGATTCCTCAAGGGAGGGATGACCTAAGACAGGCACAGTCAGGGAAGAACTTAGGGGGCTATGGAGAAAGGGGTTGATGGATCCTCACCCTTCGGCTTTGACATAGCCTGAGTCGTCATTCGGTCTGCAAGAAGTCTCCTAATCTCTTGGCTGCCTTACTTCTCCTGCTCGGCCTAAGCCTGAAACAATGCTGGAGGTGGGTACAGTTCTGTGCTGGAAAGGATGTGTTCCCCAGGGCAATCATGCAGACAGAATGCATAAAATCCTGTGAAATCTGCTTTGCTAATACCCTAATTTAAATGATAAGTGTCCAAGCATGAAATGAGTTTGTTTCCCCAAAGTTTTATGGCCCATTAGCTATTTGACTCTGACTCAAAATAGGCCCTCAGAGTTCTTTGAATGTTATCTATTTGATTATTACTGTGTGACAATGATTGATGAGCTTTCAATATACACCCCGTATTTCTATGCAAATTAAGCCAATAAAAGCCTGTCAAGGCAAGGGTCTGCGTGCTCTCCTATTGAGAGTGGCTGAAGTTCTCTCCCCTTGGCAGAGTGGCTGTGCCATCCCTTTTCCTCAACAGGACTCGGTAGTCCGTGTGAATTTGTTTCATCTTAGTCATAACACTGTGGACACTGCTTGCCTGTGTCTGCATCAATTTTTATCATGTTTTCTATTTGTTGCAGTTGCTCTTTGTTCCTATTTTTGTCTTCCACTCTTTTTCTGTCTTTTATGGTTTTAATTAAGCATTTTATATGATTTCATTTTCTTTCTTAGCATGTCACTTATTCTTTTTGAAATTTTTTTAGTGTTTGCCATAGAGTTTGCAATATACTTTTACAACTAATTTGAATCCACTTTCAGTTAACATTCTACAACCTCACAGGTAGAATGTCACCTTAATAGAAAAATCATTCTAATTCCTCAATACCATCCCTTCTACCATTGCTGTCATTTATTTCACCAAATATAAACATGCATAAGCATGTGTATGTATAAATATGTGGCATATGCATATACATATGGTATATATACATAAGCATGCATAATTGCATACATTGTTGCTATTACTATTTTGAACAAATTTTATCTGTTAGCATAATTAAGAATAAGACAAATAAAAATTTTAATTTTACCTTTACTTACTCTTTCTTTAATGCTCTCTTTCTCACATATGCCCAGATTTCTGACCTATATTATATTCCTTTTCTCTAAAGAACTTCTTTTAATGTTTCCTGAAAGCAGGTTTAGTAGTAACAAATTCCCTGAATGTTTGTCTGAGGAAGTGCTTATTTCTTCTTCATTTTTGAAGAATATTTTTTTATGGTACAGAGTTTTAGGTTAGTGGTTTATTCCCTACAACAGTTTAAATATTTCACTTCCTTCCTCTACTTTGCATGTTTCCTGGGGATTTGGATATAATTCTTATTTTTATTTTTCTATAGGTAAAGTGTTTTTACCATCCCTCTGGTTTCCTTCAGAATTTTTGCTTTATTTTTTATTTTCTGTGGCTTGAAAATGATATGCCAAGTATAGTTTTTCTGACATTTATTTTACTTGGTGTTCTCTGAGCTTCCTGGATCTGCGGTTTAGTGTCTGACATTAATTTGAAGAAATTCTCAGTCATTATTGTTTCAAACATTTCTTCTATTTCTCTTTTATTCTTCTCCTGGCATTCCCATTACATGTATTTTATACTTTTTGTAGTTGTCACAGAGTCCTTGCACATTCTCTTCTGTTTTTACTTTTATCCTTTGTTCTTTTTGCATTTCAGTTTCAGAGGTTTCTATTGATATATCTCAAATCTCAAAGATTCTTAACTCAGACATGTCCAGTTTACTAATAAACTCCTGAAAGTACTCTTCATTTGTTAGTGTTTATTTTTTATTATTAGCATTTCTTTTTGGTTCTTTGGAATTCTGTGTCTCTGTTCACATTTCCCATCTGTGTTTGCACACAGTCTACTTTATTATAGCCGTTAGTACACTAATCATAGCTGTTTTAAATTTCTAGTCTGAGAATTTTAACATCCCTGCTATGTCTGGTTCTCATGCTTGATCTGTCTCTTTAGATTGTGTTTCTTGCCTTTTAGTATGTTTTGTAATATTTTCTTGGCAGCCCTATATGATGTACCAAGTAAAAAGACTTGCTGTAAATAGACCTTTGCAATGTGGTGGTAAGGTGTATGGGGAGGGAAAATATTCTATACTGTATTTTTATGCTTAGGTCCCAGTCTTTATGTGAACTTCTTCTTCTGAACTGTGAACTTCACAAGTATTTTTCAGTTTTTTTCTCCCTCAAGGTGGGAGAGGATGGCTAGAGTGGGTTGTAGTAGGGTGTTTCTGTTCTCTCATCTGGAAGATAGAGCTGACTGAAGTTGGCTATTTTCCTTCTTCCAGGACAGTGAGGATCTGAAAATACTGCAGGAGTTCAGGCTCTTAATTAGTTTCTCTGAAGGGTAGGCCTTGTTAAGAAGAACAGAGTAACTTCATCTGTTACTGTGTTTTTCATTTTTATCCTTCCACTTTATTCTCCCTTTTTTTTAAAGATTTTATTTATTTATTTTTAGAGAGGGAAGGGAGGGAGGGAGAGAGAGAGAGAGAGAGAGAGAGAGAGAGAGAGGGGGAGAGAGAGAGAGAGAGAGAGAGAGAGAGAGAGAGAGAGAGAAACATCAATGTGTGGTTGCTGGGGGTTATGGCCTGCAACCCAGGAATGTACCCTGGCTGGGAATCGAACCTGGGACACTTTGGTTCCCAGCCCATGCTCAATCCACTGAGCTATGCCAGCCAGGGCCTATTCTTCCTTTCAGTTTCCATCTCTCTGATGAAATTATCCATCTGATAGTACATATTCTAAGTTTCCATTAGATTCTTTAATATGTTAATCATACTTATTTCATTATTTGTCTTATTGTTCTAAAATATGTCATATACATTGATTTTTAACCATATTTTTTTTACAATGTAGATCTTTTACTTTTTTTGTATGCCTTGTGGTACTTTGTTCTGAGGTGTTGCAATATAGTTCCCCTTCTCTTCCCTCTGCAGGAACAAGTTCCCCTGTGGGAAATGGTCAAGCTCCTGGAGGCAAATCTCACAATATGGTGGGAAACCCCCACCCTGACTTGGTGCCATTGGAGTTTTAATTTTCTGACTTGTCCACACTGAACCTCCAGTAATTCATCAATTACAGTTCTGATTTTCCTACTCTGGAACTGGTTTCTCTGCCAGTTTCTGTGAGTCTCTGCTTAAGGGAGTCATGTCCCTGAATTGGCTTGTCTATCTCTCCAATCTTGGGGGCAGTGTTTGCTCTGAGTTGTAGATAGTAAAGTCTCCAGCTTTTTATTAGTTTTTAGAATGTCATGTAGACTTCCAAGCACCTTACATGTGAAACAAGAAACTGGAAGTTCTCTCAGATCTTGTTTTTATTTAAAATTTTGATATTTTGTTTAGCACTAACTTCTTCATTAATTTTGAGTATTAAAAATAAAAATAAATATTGCATTAATATATCAATCACATAAATGACTGAGTATTTTGTCTCCTCCCATACCCTTATATTTTGGGCATGATGTGTGTGTACTTCACCCTAGTACAGGCACTAAATGTAAGCTCCTAACTTTAAGGGATGTTATTATTTTTTCCCTTTGTAGTAAAAACTGTATAATGTGTAAGAAAACTTCTCTTACTCCAAGGTTAAGAAGATATTCTTTCAGAAGCCTTTATTTCTTGACTTTATATTTAGAATTACAATCCATCTGAAATAATTTATTTTGTGTATAGTGTCATTCAGTGACACTATACACAAAGTAAAAGTTTAAAACGGATGGCAGTGAGATAGGGTGCAAGATTGTGGAGGAGTTAATGGTAGTCTCACTAATCTCCTTCCAGGACCAATCTGTAATTACAACTAAATTGTGGAGAAATTACCCAGAACATACAACTGAGCAACAGTGAGAAAGAAGCCTTATAACCTCATACAGACAGAAGAATCAGCTGCAACACAACCTAACTGGTAAGGAGTGCAAAAGAGACTCAAGAAGGCTGGCTGGGCACCCACAGGAGGCAGCACCAGAGGGATAATTAAGCAGCCAGTTGGATCCTCCTGAGAAGAGTGGAGTATAAACCCTAAGCTGGAATCCCCAAAAGTACACAGATAAGAACCAGCACCAAAAATAGCAGGGTTGCTCTCTGCCAGAGACAGACAGCTGGAGACTCAAGAACCATTTAAAAGGCTGACACACAAATTTTCATTTGCATCCACTTACCCTGAGCTGTGGCAAAGACAGGGGAAGAGTGGGCTAGAGACACCTGAGGAGAGACTGGGGATGGACACTCTCAGGGGTGTAGGGGAAATGGAGTTAGTCAGGCTCCCTCACCAGCCAGACACGTAGTATTCCCATAGCCTTGAGAATGGGCCCACTTGGGCAAAAAATCATGCTTTGTTATATAATATCTTGGCTCCCTGCCAGCTCTGTGTGCATTTAGTACATAAGGGAGTTGGGACTTCCTGCTGGACACCAGGCTTTTGGTGTGCGTGGACAGCTCCACCCTAGAATAAAGGCATGTCAGACATCCCAATGGCTCTGTGAATTTTATTCCAGCTGCCTGAATCTCAAGTGAACCTGCCTGGCCTTGAACAGCTGCAAGACATTTGGTGCAGTTGGCAGGATTGGTCACAGTACTTTGGAGGAACTGTCACCTCCCTTGGAGGGAGGTCAAGAAGGGTGGTTGGTCACCGGTATGTGGTATCTGGTGGTAAGTTTCCTACTAGCATAGGCTCCCCCCAGGACTGGCCAAATACTAGTGGCACACCCAACACAGTGGAGAAGGATCTCCGGGTGGTAGGGGAGACCATAGAGAAGCTGAGTGCCTGGGCGACAGTAGGGGCTGTGGGCTGGGTGTTTCTTTCAGCTGTGTGAGCTGAGATGGAGACTTCACTTTGCAATGTGGTGAAGTTCCCAGAGCTCCAAGAGGGAGCAGAAGCTTTGTTGGGAGAAGAGTTTGTGCTGCATGAAGCAGTCAAGTTACCTGAACTCTAAGGCAGAGAGGAAGCCTCAGAGGCCAGAATCTGCACCCTGGAGGAAGACCTCCAAATGGTGCAGCAGCAATGATCCCCATCCCAGATCATAGTAAACAATGGGGAGGAAGAGGAGGGACATGGCCACTTTTATACCCCCTTCCCCTCCCAGACCCTGCACATACTTGGAACAAAGTTGCTGAAAATGACTGGGCTGGAGGACTGAGGCCTGGGTTGAGTGCACTGGTGGCAGCAACACCGGTACCCAGAAAGCTCTGCTCCAAGCATGCTGATGTGGGAAGGCAGCAATGGTGGAGCAGATGGCAGTGGCCAGAGATGCGGAGGCAGAAGCAGCAATCAGGGGCCCGAGGAAAAGTAGCAAAAGTTGGGAGGGACTGTCTTGAGCTCCCTCTGTCTTGCAGTTAAAGAGCAACTCTGTGTGGTTACGAGCTGAACATTTCCTGCAGTCCCAGAAGAAGAAGGCAGTGAAGAAAAACCTGGGGGTGTGCCCTGAGAGGCCCTATGTGTCACAAGGACCATATGCTGTGCCAACCTCCCAAGAAGAGGGAGGAAATATCCTTTTATATTTGAAGGGAGGGAGGGCCAAAGAACCCATCTACAAGGGATAGGTGGGGACCAGAAAAGGTGAAGGCCGTGCAGCTTTCCCTGGGTATTGGGTAACTGCTCCCCTACCTCCACCGTGAGTATACTATGTCCCCCATTCCTGAGTATATCCTGTGCCTTGATGTGCTTCAAGAATTGTGGCTGCAAACCATTGTGAAACAGCTCCAAACATTTTGAGGACTGTTGGAGTAGTAGAGTGTTTGTGCCCCACCTTGCTTGAGTTGTTTGCCCCTTGTATGCCTTGGTAAAAAAAGGGAGCAAACTAGACTCGACTCCAACCTTGGAACAAGCATTCCAAAGAGGAAAATTCATCATTAGACACACTCAGACCTTTCATGCCCTGGATCCTGCTAGACCCTGTGAGCTAGATGTGCATGTGACACAAGTAGGCTTTGGGTGGGACCTATGGCAAGGATCTGAATGACTACATCAACTACACCCATGTGCTGCCTGGGTTTCTGGTTGCAACTATGGAAGGGAGCAGAGGTACAGTACTCCCTGACTGAAAAGCAACTGGTTTCAGTGTATACTGCCCTGTTGGCCACAGAGGCTGTAACAGGAACTGCCCTGGTAACTGTGAGGATCACTTATCCCATTGCTGGGTGAATCTGAGACTGGATGACCAAGTGTCACACATCCACATTGGCTAAGTGGGGAACTTATCTGCAACAAAGGAGTACTCTTTTGACTAGCCCCCTGTGGGCTCAGTTGCAGGAAGTGTTGGGACCTGTTACCTATGTAAATCAAAAATCTACTGCTCCTGCCTCTATAGAAGAAATGGAAGCTAGCCCCTCCCTTCCATGAAGGGCAGGCATCTATTTCCTCAGGTGCATGGTACACTGATGGGTCCATCAGGAGCCAGCCTGCCTTGTGGACTGCTGTGGCAATTCAGCCAGAAACAGACACAATCTGATTTGTTATTAGTGTAGGTCAGAATAGCCAGTGGACAGAACTGTGAGACATTTGGCTTGTGGATGCCAGTGAGACACTGCCCCTGACTATTTGCACAGATAGTTGGGTGGTGTACAGGGGGGCTAACTAACATTATGGATCCCTACATGGCATGCAAATAAATGGATGGTTGTGCATAGGCCATTATGGGGGCAGCCCTTGTGTCAAGACCTATGGGAATTAGGCCACTAGAAGCAAATCACTATATATCATGTGACCGGGCATGCACCCCTTCCCTCCCCCAGGAATGATGAGGCTGATATGCAAACTAAGTATATTCCCCAGGCTGGAAATGGTGCCTGTTGGCCTGTCAGGAAAATAAGACGCCCAGTGGCTACACTGTTACCTCTTACACATTGGGCAGATGACCATGTGGTCTATTAAAAAAAACTTGGGGGTTACCTGTCACTTTAGCCAAGGTATAGGAAACTTGTGAGACCTATGTAGTCTGCTTGTGAGAGCATCCCCGAAGGCCTGTGGAAACTAAGGCAGGTTCCAGTAGGCAGGTCCACTACATGGACAGGAACCACTGACCTGGTGGCCAGTTGACATAATTGAACCCCTGCCTAGTTAAAAGGGGTATAAGTATACAATCACATGTGTGGACATGCCTACTGGACTTTTAACTGCTTACCCCACATGGCACCAAAATCAGAAAGCTATAATTGGTGTACTGGAGCACCCATGTGCTGCCTATGGGTGACCCTTAATCATTAAAAGTGGTCAGGGAACTTTGGTCGGTGTAGCTCAGTGGTTTGAGCAAGGGCCTGAGAACCAAAGGGTCAGCAGTTTGATTCCCAGTCAGGGCACATGCTTGGGTTGCAGGCCAGGTACCCAGTAGGGGGTGTGCAAGAGGCAACTGCATATTGATGTTTCTCTCTCTCTCTCGCCTTTCCTTCTCTCTAAAATAAAGAAAGAAAATCCTTTCAAAAAGTGGTCAGGGAACACACTTTGCTGAAACTAGGCACGGTGAAACAAGGAAATATTTTATTGCCTGCACCTGAAGGCCTGGAATGAGGGAAAACAGCCACTTGGATGTGGCCTTGGCAAATAAAAGCCCTCCACATTCATTGGACGGCTCTTGTTGCCCCTTGAGGACAAGAGGTGAAGAGAAACTTGCAAATGGTGTCCTGGGTGATCGGGACATGTTCCCCAGTCTTAAAGGTGACATATCCAGAGCCAGCAGACCATGAAATGCTTCTCCATGGCACCTTTGTGATATCCTTATGGACCATTAGGAGTTCTCCACTGTTGTTGCAAATAGATACTGAACCCTCAGTTGAGGCGTACAAGGTATAGGAAGTTCCCTTCTGCCAGCCACTGTCTTATCAGCTGACAAAAAAACTTGCTTTTATATTGCCTGAGGGTCATAATATGCCATTGTTTTGATGTCTATAACTGCTTTGTTTGCCCCTAGGGTGCTAAGTAACACCTTAATGGATTATGTACCTACCTGTGCCTCAGTGACTAACCAATCAGTGTGCTGGGTCTGCACTGAACTTCCTCTGAGCAGGTCTGTCTGCCTCCCATGGCACCTCTCTCCAGCTTCTGTCTCAAATTGGACTTCATTACAGAACCAATGGACAGTACAAATCCCTTGTGCAATGCTACCTGATCCAGCATCTGTGCTGGGGTGGAGCAGCAGTATGACCAGTCCCAGCCGTTGGTTGGCTGCTCCATGTTGGATGGCTCAGGGTTGGCTCATGGCTTGGGCTGTAGTGTTGAATGGACCAGTCCCCAACATTCCTGTGTTAAGAGCCTCAAGGAATGGGCCCAGGTGGGCTGAACTCCTATGGGTCTGTGTCAAATATATGCTATAGGGCACTGCTGGGAGGAAGAATGGTACATGGGCTGCAGTTTCCATTGGGACCCTCTGGGTGTGTGGCTTACATGGGTGGCCTTACTTGCCTGGGAATTGTACTGGCCACTGTACCTGGGGTTGGCCTTATTTGTTGTTTGTTGCTGCACCTTGTACTGTTGCTGTGACATGAGGGTGCAGGGCTCTGCCCGCTTTGTCAAAGGACCCTTGTGTAAGACACCTTTGTGTAGGCTGTACAGTGAGGAACCTTGAAAGGATGGATTGTAGGGTAAATGGAGTCAGTCAGGCACCCTAAATATCTTTTTTTTTTTTAAGAAGTGACAGTAAATCTATGGTTTATTTATTCTTAGACACAGAGCAATGCAAAAAATCAAAATTAGATTTTTTTTGAGGGGAGAGTGATACAACTCAAGAGATCACTCAGTTCAAACTTAAAAGACTCACTCTTCACTTGATTCCAGTTTTCTTTTTATTTTAATCATTGTTCAAGTACAGTTTTCTCCCTTTTACTCCCAATCCAGCCCACTCACCCAATCCTAACCTCTTCCCTCCCATTACTACCCTCCCCCTAGTTTTTGTCCATGTGTCCTTGTTCCTGCAAACCCGTCCCATTGTCTCCTGAAATTCCCTCTTTTTTCCCCTGTGGTCACTGTCAGCCTGTCCTCTATTACAGTGTCTTTGGTTATATTTTGCTTGTTCCTTTGTTTTGTTGTTTGGGTTCCTGTTAAAGGTGAGATCATATGGTATTGGTCTTTCACTGCCTGGCTTGTTTTGCTTAGCATAATGCTTTCCAGCTCCATCCAAGCTGTTGCAAAAGAGTAGGAGCTCCTTCTTTCTTTCTGCTGCATAGAATTCCACTGTGTAAATGTACCATAGTTTTTTGATCCATTCACATACAGATGAGCATCTAGGTTGCTTCCAGCATCTAGCTATTGTAAATTGTGCTGCTATGAACATTGGGATGCGTAGGTTCTTTTGGATTGGTGTTTTAGTGTTCTTAGAATAAAGTCCCAGCAGTGGAATTGCAGGGTCAAAAGGCAGATCCATTTTTAGTTTTCTGAGGAAGTTCCATACTGCTTTCCACAGTGGTTGTAACAGTCTGCAGTCCCACTAACAGTGCACTAGGGACCCCATTTCTCCACAACCTCTCCAACACTTGTTGTTTGTTGCTTTCTTTATGAGGGCCATTCTGACTGGTGTGAACTGGTTTTAATTTGCATCTCTCTGATAGCTAGTGATATTGAATATCGTTTCATGTGTCTTTGGATTTTCTGTATGTCCTCCTTGGAGAAGTGTCTGTTCAAGTCCTTTGCCCATTTTTTTAAATTGGGTTCCTTGTCTTCTTAGAGTATAGTTGTGTAAGTTCTTTATATATTTAGGAGATTAAACCCTTGTCTGAGATGTCATTGGCAAATATGTTTTCCCATATGGTTGGTTCTCTTTTAATTTTGAAACTATTTTCTTTAGCTGTGCAGAAGCTTTTAATTTTGATGAGGTCCCATTTGTTTATTCTTTCCTTTATGTCCCTTGCTCTAGGGGACATGTCAGTAAAAAGGTTTCTAGGTGAAATATCTGAGATTTTCCTACCTATGTTCTCCTCTAGGACCTTAATGGTGTCACGTTTTATGTTTGCCTTTTATCCACGTTGAATTTATTTTTGTATAAGGTGTAAGTTGGTGCTCAAGTTTCTTTTTTTTGCACGTGGCTGTCCAGTTCTCCCAACACCATTTGTTGAAGAGGCTATTTTTACTCCATTTTAGGTTGCTGCCTCCTTTGTCAAATATCAATTGAACATAGAGACTTGGGCTTATTTCTGGGCTCTCTGTTCTGTTCCATTGGTCCATGTGCCTGTTTTTATGCCAGTACCAGGCTGTTTTGATTACAGTGGCCTTGTAGTATAGTTTAGTGTCAGGTATTGTGATCCCTCCTACTTTACTCTTCTTTCTCAAAATTGCAGCAGCTATTCGGGGTCATTTATGACTCCATATAGATTTTTGAGGTGTTTGTTCTATGTCTGTGAAATAAGCCATTGATACTTTAATAGGAATTGCATTGAATCTGTAAATGCTTTGGGTAGTATGGACATTTTGATGATGTTAATTCTTCCAATCCATGAACATGGTATATGTTTCCATTTGTTTGTGTCTTCCTTGATTTCTTTCCTCAGTGTTATGTAGTTTTCTAAATACAGGTTTTTTACCTCTTCGGTTAGATTTATTCCTAGGTATTTTATTTTTCTTTTTGCTATTTCAAATGGGATTTTTTCCTTGATTTCTGCTTCTGCTGTTTCATTGTTGGTGTACAGAAATGCCTTTGCTTTCTGGATATTGACTTTGTATCCTGCAGTTTTGCCAAATTCGTTTATTAGGTCAAGCAGTTTTTTGGTGGAATCTATAGGATTTTCTGCATACACTATCATGTCATCTGCAAACAGTGACAGTTTTGTTTTCTTCTTTCCAATTTGGATGCCTTTTATTTCTTTTTCTTATCTGATCACTGTGGCTAAAACTTCCAGTACTATATTGAATAGAAGTGGTGAAAGTGGACAGCCTTGTCTTGTTCCTGATCTTAGTGGAAAAAATTTTAATTTTTGCCCATTGAGTATGATGTTGGCTGTAGGTCTCTCATATATGGCCTTTATTATGTTGAGGAATGCTCCCCCTATTCCCACTTTGCTGAGTGTTTTTATCATGAATGGGTGCTGTACCTTATCAAATGCTTTTTCTGCATCTATTGATATGATCATGAGGTTTTTGTCTTTGCTTTTGTTTATGTGATGTATTACATTTACTAATTCACAAATATTGAACCATCCTTGCATCCCTGGGATGAATCCCCCTTGGTCATGGTGTATGAATGTTTTAATGTATTGTTGGATGCATTTTGCCAGTATTTTGTTGAGGATTTTAGTGTCAGTGTTCATCAATGATATTGGCCTGAAGTTTTCTTTCTTTGTTGTGTCTTTATCTGGTTTTGGAATTAGGATGATGTTGGCCTCATAAAAAGAGTTTGGGAGTCTCCCATCTTTTTGGAATTTTTGGAATAGTCTGTGAAGGATAGGGGTTAATTCTTCCTTAAATGCTTTGTAGAAATTCTCCTGTAAAACCATCTGGTCCAGGGTTTTTGTGTGTTGGGAGTTTTTTGATTACTGCTTCAATTTCTTTTGCTGTTATTGGTTTGTTCAGACTTTCTGCTTCTTTTTTATTGAGTTTTGGATGATTATATATTTTTTAGAAATTTGTCCATTTCATCTAGGTTTTCAAATTTCTTGGCATACAGTTCTTTACAGTAATTTCTTACAATCCTTTGTATTTCTGTGGTATCAGTTGTAATCTCCCCACTTTCGTTTCTGATTGTGTTTATTTGGGTCTTCTCTCTTTTTTTCTTGATGAGTCTGCTTAAAGTCTTGTTGATTTTGTTTATCTTTTCAAAGAACCAGCTCTTGGATTCATTGATCCTTAGAATTGTGCGTTTAGCCTCTGTGTCATTTAATTCTGCTCTGATCTTGGTTATTTCCTTCCTTCTGCTTGCTCTGGGCTGTCTTTGTTGTTGTTCCTCGAGTTCTTGTAGACATAGGGTTAGGTTGTTTGTTTGGAATGTTTCTAACTTTTTTAGTTGGGCCTGTATCGCTATGAACTTCCCTCTCAGGACTGCCTTGGCAGTGTCCCATAAGTTTTGGGTTGTTGTGAGTTCGTTTTTATTTGTTTCCAGAAACCTTTTGATTTCTTCCCTAATATCATTCTTTACCCATTCATTGTTTAATAGCATGCTATTTAATCTTCATGATTTAGAGTGTTTTGTTTTTTTTTTTCCTTGGGGTTGGTTTCTAGTTTCAGTCCCTTCTGATTGGAGAAAATGGTTGGTATGATTTCAAGTTTCCTGAAATTGCTGAGGCTTGTTTTGTGTCCTATAATGTGGTCAATCTTTGAAAATGTTCTGTGTGCATTTGAAAAGAATGTGTATTTAGTTTCTTTTTGATGGGGGGTTCTGTATATATCAGTTAAGTCCATTTTATCAAGGTTATTGTTCAATGCCACAATATCTTTGTTGATATTTTGTTTGGAAGATCTGTCCATTTTTGATAGTGGGGTGTTAAAATCCCCCACTATAATTGTGTTGCTGTCCATATCTTTCTTGAAGTCCTCTAAGATTTTCTTTATGTATTTGGGTGCTCCTATGTTGGGTGCATATATATTGACAATATTTACGTCTTCTTGGTGGATTCTTCCCTTGAGTATTATGAAGTGACCTTCTGGGTCTGTCTTTATGGACCTTTTTTGGAAGTCTATTTTGTCTGATATGAGTATTGCTACCTCAGCTTTTTTTTTTTTTTTTTCTGTCCATTTATGTTGGGAACTGCCCTGTCTGGTATCAGAAGCTTTAACCCCAGAAGCTTTAGGCTAAGGCTAAGGGAACGCCCTTGGAACTGTAAGCCAGCAAGGAGACAAAAGCTTATCTCCCTGGCAGGAGTGCTGCTTCTGCTGCTTCATTCATAACTGAACCCCAAAGCTTGGTCTGTTAACCAAAGACAGGTAAGATTCCCTAAGGGGGGAATGATCTAAGACAGGCACGATCATGTGGGAGACTCCCAAAAGAAGGACTTTGGGGGCTACAGCAAAAGAGGGTGATGGACCCTCGCTCCTCAGCTTTGAAATAGCCTGAGTCCTCATGGTCTAGGAGAAAATCTCCTTATCTCTTGGTTGCCTTTGTTCTCTTGCTCCACCTAAGCCTGAAGCAATGACAGGGTGGTGCAGCTCTGTGCTGAAAAGGGCGGATTCCCTGGGTGATCAGTCCTAAAAAAGAACATGCAAATTACTGTGAAACCTGCTTTGTTTAGAATGCTCTCAGTTGAATGAGAAGGGTCCAAGAGGGGAGTTAGTTTGTTCCTTAAAGTCTCACAGCTCTTTGACCCTGACTCAAAATAGGCCCTCAGACTTCCTTGTTTTCTATTGTTTGATTCTTACTTCCTAGCAATGAGTAATGAGTTTTTACCTGAATTCTTATGCAAATGAAACCAATAAAAAGCCTCTCTGGAGGGGGAAGAGTGCGCTCTCCCCACCAAGGAGGGTGGCCATGTCACCCTCCAGGAGAGAGGGTGGTCAAGGCGCTCCCCACGTAAGGAGTGGCCCTGCTGTTCCTATTCCCCCACAGGACCTGGTTGTCTCCGTGCATGTTTTTCTCACGTTTTTCAAGAAGCCATCTGTAGCATTCCGTGATCACTGCTGGCCAGTGACCCACGCATTACATTTGCTTGGAAGATTTGTTTCCAGCCCTTCACTTTCAGCATGTGCAGGTCTTTTATCCTGAGGTGGGTCTCTTGTAAGCAGCATATATGTGGGTCATTTTTTCTTATCCATTCAGCTATTATATGTCTTTTGATTGGAGCATTTAATTCATTTATGTTTGAGGTTATTATTGATAGGTACTTATTCATTGTCTTTCATGTACATGTGTTCTTCTCTCTCTCTCTTTTCCTTCCCTTCCTTAAAGCAGTTCCTTTAGAATCTCTTGCAGAGCTGGTTTGGTGGAGGTGTATTATTTTAGACTTCTTTTGTCTGGGAAGCTTCTTATTTGGCCTTCTGTCTTGATTGAGAGCCTTGCTGAATAAAGTAGCCTTAGTTGCAGACCTCTGGTTCTCATTACTTGGAATATTTCTTGCCATTCTCTTCTGGCTTGAAGTGTTTCCACTGAGAAGTCAGCTGTTAGCCTTATTGGGGCTCCCTTGTATGTTACTTCCTGTTTCTCCATTGCTACTTCTAACATTCTTTCTTTGTCTTGAAATTTTGCCATTTTAATTATGATGTATGTTGAGGTGGGCCTCTTTGGGTTCCTCTTGATTGGGACTGTCTGTGTTTCCTGGATTTGTGTGACTTTTTCTCTCATCAAATAAGGGAAGTTTTCCTTCATTACTTTTTCAACTAGGTTTTCTATCCTTTGCTCTTCTTCTTCTTCTGGTATCCCTATTATACGAATATTATTATGTTTCATATTTTCTTGCATTTCTCTTAATCCCTCTTCATTCTTTCTGATCCTCTTTTCCTTTTCTTGCCCTTTCTGGGTGTTGTTTTCTACTTTGTCCTCTCGCTCACTAATTTGATCTTCTGCTTCATCCTGCTTTTCATTCCTTCTACTGTGTTCCTCAGTTCAAAAATGGCATTCTTCATTTCCTCTTGGCCCTTGTTCAGAGTTTCTATTTCCTTTTTCATGTTTATATAGTTTGCAGTGAGATCATTGTAGCTTCCCTCTAGTTTCTGGTAGCTCATTGTGAGTTCATTGAACTTCCTGATAATCATTGTTTTGAACTCAATATCCTATAGTTGAGTTGCCTCTATTTCATTTAGCATTCTTTCTGAGACTTCCTCCTTTCTCTTCAGTTGGGGATTGTTTCTTTGTTTTCTCATTGTTTGTGAGACTCTTCTTGTTAGCCTCAGCTTCTTAAATTGTTCTGTTCTGGTTCCCTGTGATTATGATGTGAATTTCTGTGGTAGAATACCTGTGAGATTCAGTGGTGCAGTCTCTTTTGTGTATCCTGGTGTTCACAACTTCCCCCTACTCTTTTTTGTGATCAGTTGGAGGAGTAAGGAGAAATGGCTTAGGACAGCAAGACAATATACTGTGATATTTACATTAGCAGTCAGTAGAGAAGAGGTGGGATATCCTTTGGCTACTTATAGTGTTAACCGTGATCCTCCACCCCACTATCCATGTTTTAGAAAGGATGGAAAGAAGGTAAGACTTTTATTGGGGATGAAAGGATTGTTAGTTGGATTTAGAAAGCTGTGAGGCTGTGGGAGGTCAGATTCTGAGGTAGGGTGGAATAAAGATTAGTAAATAGGAGTAGTGTGTAAAAGAATAGAGACAACCCCCACAATAATATAGTTCAGGAAATTGCGAAGTGGGCTGAGATCAGGTAGGGGCGTTGAGTAGTATTTACAATTGTATGAACTAGGTCTTATTTACAGTAATATTAAAGCAACAATCTTGTAGCAGAATCTATGAGATCTAGATAACAAGAATAAGGAGTATAGAACCTTGAGAGGTATACTGATGGAACAGAAATGAAGGACAGTAAATTATCAACACACAGTGACTGAGATAACAGGGGGAACCTATCAAATGACAGTATAGCCAGCCAAGCAAAGAAGATTATACAGAAAGAAAAAGAATACCAAAATACTATTAAACTAAAAAATATCAGAAAAGTGAGAAAAAGATTGTACAAATTTGCAGTAACTTGCAAGCTCAAAAGAAAAAGGGGGGGGCAGAAGATGGAATGCAGGAGAGATAAATTTGGAGTGGAAGGAATAATACTAGGATGAATGGAAGAGAAACATAAGGGATTGAGAGATATAAAAATAATAAGAATTGAAAAATGAAAAGTCACTCAAGACACAAGATAAAATCAATCGACCAACAACAGCAAAACAAAACAAAACAAAGCACAACAAAACAAAAGGACCTCTTGTTGGTTTCTAACTGGCCAGACCAGTTTTTCTGGTCTTGCTGGCTTCAGCAGGCTGAGGGGCATTTGAAATGTTTATCACTCTTTCCAGTCAAATCTCAGTAAATCTCATAGGTACTATCCCCAGGGTCAGCAGGGCGCTCTCCCCAGGGCCAATCTGACTTTCCCCTACAGGACCCTGGGCACTTCTGAGCATGCTCTCTGGAGCTCACTGCCTCAGTCTCCTGGGCTCTGAGGCCCGAAGGGCTCCTGCGTCTTTTTTGTTTCACGAAGCAAGCTCGGGGGATTGCAAGGAGAAGTGCCCTTCCCCCAGATTCCACCGCGGCAGGCGCTGTGTTCTCAGTAAGCACCCTCGACTTTTGTGGATTCACGGTGCAATCTCTGAGGATTGCAATAGAGCGTGCCCATCCACCAAATTTTTGAGTTTCAGGCTCTAGGAATGCACTAAGCGCTGCGTCCCTTCTGTGTTCACAGCGCAAGAGTCAGGATTCCCGAAGGGATGTGCTCTTCCACAGTTCAGCACCAGTCTCCAGAAACCTGAGAACATCCTTGTGCTTTCCTCGATGGGGGCTGTGAGGTCTGGGTTTTCCACTAATCCACACTCCCACTGGTCCCACTCCCTGGGGGTGCAGGCACACTTCCAGGCCACCCCTGGTGATGCTGGCTGGAGGCACTCACTTCTCCCGGGGCTATGGGTGGGTGCTCACAGCCCCAGGGCGATTGTCTGCCAGTCCAACTGCGCTCTCTGTGCCTTCAAGCCTCAAGGTCTCCCCTGGTGTTGCTCAACCCCTGTAGTCCGGGGAGGGAGCAGCGACTCAGCTCTCCTGGGTGCCCTGAGGCAGACCCGGGAGCACCGGGCCTGGGGACTGCAAACCCCTGGTCTGCACGCTGATCCCTGGGTCCCTTTTGTCCTGAAGCAGTCTCCTTCTGAAGCAGTCTCCTTACCATCTGGTTTTTCAATGATCGCTATAATTTTTGATGTCTTGTTTTCAAAAATGTTTCAGTAACCTAGGCCACTTGCTCTGTTCCTCCACTGATCTGAGACTTTCCCTTCTCTTCACAGAAGCCGAGAATCATGCTACCTGGAGCAAAGCTGCTATCTTTCCAAACCCCCATGCCCTAAATTTGATAAGCAGTATTCTGGTAACGTTGAGGATTGGCCCACAGGACAGAATCACACTGTTATATAATATCTTGGCACCCTACCAGCTTTGTGTGACTTTAATATATAAGGAGTTGGTACACCCTGCCAGCTGAACATGTGGCTTGCAACATTCGTGAATCACCCCACCCTAGAATAAAGATTTATTAGACATCCCAACGGCTCCATGAATTTTCTTCCATCTGTCTGAATCCTATGTAAACCTTGAATAGCTGCAAAACTGGGAAAGATCTGAGAGAGTCGACACTGGGATCCCTGTGCTGAGTCATCCCCCATTTGGCAGCAGCCATCATGCTCACGCAAACCACTTCCCTCTGAGCTACGGCAACTTGAGGGGAAATAATAGTCCCACCCCCAGGAGGGATTCCGCCCCACAGTGTAGTGCTTAAGCCTGACTGCTAAGTGAAGAGTGACTAGATTAACATCTGAGAGACACAGCCACAGACAGTAGATCCCTGGAAGTCTCAAACTGGTTGCCTAAGGTCAGACAGGGTTAATATCTGACATCACCAGAAGTGGATCCAGAAAGAAAAAGTGATGAATACTAGGGCCTGCCAAGACAAAATCCAACATGATCTTCTCCATGATTTGTGATACTTTCTCTCCTGGGTAGCTTTTCAACATTCATTTCTTGTCCATCAAGTTTGTGCATATTCAGTCACTAGATTTTATACTATAGTTTATTTCAAACCACATATTTTGCCCCTCCCTTCTCTTACCCCATCTTACCTCTTCTCATCTAGTAATTTTCATTTAAAATTTTGTTTTCTCTCTTCTACAACATATTTCTATTCTGTACTCTTACTATTTCTCCCCCATCCAGGCATACAAAATAAATTTCCTTGTCAATGGTAGTCTCATTCTTTTTCCCTGCTTTTTTTTTAGGGTTTTTTTTTTTAAATTTTTAAATTGATATTCCAATACAGTTGTCTCCATTTTCCCACCAACACTTTACCCCACCTTACCCATGAAGATCTCCCACCCTCAATTCCACCCTCCTTGGCTCCATTCATGGGTCCCTCATTCATGTTCATTTATGTCACTTTCCCTTCTTTCCCACATTATTTCCCTCTTCCCTCCCCTCTGGTTACTTTCAGTTTGTTCTTAATTTCAGTGTCTCTGGTTATATTTTGCTATGGTATTTATATTTCACTGCCTGCCTTACTTCATTTAGCACAATACTTTCAAGTTCCATCCATGTTGTTGTGAAGGATAGGAGCTCCTTCTTCCTTTCTGCTGCGCAGTATTCCACTGTGTAAGTGTATAATAGTTTAAAGATCCACTCATTTACCATTGGGCACCTAGGCTGCTTCCAGCACTTGGCTATTGTAAATTGTACTGCTATGAACATGGGTGTACATAGATTCTTTTGAATTAGTGTTTCAGGATTCTTAGGGTATAAATCCAGCAGTGGAATTGCTGGGTCAAAGGGCAATTCCATTTTTAGTTTTCTGAGGAAATTCCATGTTGTTTTCCACAGAGGCTACACCAGTTGGCATTCCCACCAACAGTGCACTAGGGTTACCTTTTCTCCACAGCCCCACCAGCATTCACTGTTTGTTGATTTGTTTATGATGGTGATTCTGACCTGTGTGAAGTGCTATCTCAATGTGGTTTTAGTTTGCAACTCTCTGATGGCTAGTGAGGCTGAGCATCCTTTCATATGTCTCTGGGTCCTCTGTATGTTCTCCTTGGAGAAGTGTCTGCCTAGGTCCTTTGCCCCTTTTTCTAATTGGTTTGTCTTCCTGGTGTGGAGTCCTGTGAATTATTTATATATATTGGAGATCAAACCCTGTCTGAGGTATCTTTGGCAAATATATTTTCCCATACTTCTGGTTCCTTTTTCATTTTGCTAATGTTTCCTTTAGCCATGCAGAAGCTATTTTTTTTTTTGATGAAGTCCCATTCATTTATTCTTTCCTTTATGTCCTTGTTCTAGGGGACATATTGGTGAAAATATTGCTGAGTGGAATATTTGAGATTTTCCCGCCTATGTTCTTCTCTAGGAGTTTTATGATATCATGACTTTTATATAAGTCTTTTATCCTACTTGAATTTATTTTGGTGTATGGTGTAAGTTGTTGGTCTAGTTTCATATTTTTGATGTACCTGTCCAGATCTCCCAACACCATTTTTTGAAGAGGCTATTTTGATTCCATTTTATGTTTCTTCCGCTTTGGTCAAATATTAATTGACTGTAGAATCTTGGGTTTATTTCTAGGCTCTCTATTCTGTTCCATTGATCTATGTGTCTGTTCTTATGCCAGTACCAGACTGTTTTGATTACTGTGGACTTGTAATACAGTTTGATGTCAGGTATGGTAACAGCACCTACTTTATTCTTGTTTCTCAAAATTGCTGCAGCTATTCAGGGTTGTTTATGGTTTCATATAAATTTTTGAAATCTTCCATATCTGTGAAACATTTCATTGGTTTTTTAATAGGTATTGAACCTATAAATTGCTTTGGGTAGTATAGATATTTTGATGATTTTAATTCTTCTATCCATGAACATGGTATATGCTTCCAGTTATTTGTGTCTTCCTTAATTTCTTTCTTCAGTGTTGTGTAGTTTTCTGAGTACAGGTCTTTTACCTCCTAGGTTAGGTTTATTCGCAGGTATTTTATTTTTCCTGTTGCTACAGCAAATGGGATTTTTTTCCTGATTTCTGTTTCTGATATTTCATTGTTGGTACACAAAATGCCTTCAACTGACTTTGTATCCCACTGTTTTTCTAAATTCACTTATTAGATCAAGTAGTTTTCTGGTGGAATCTGTAGGGTTTTCTATGTACACTATCATGTCACCTGCAAACAATGACAGTTTTACTCCATTCCAATTTGAATGCCTTTTATTTCTTCCTCTTGTCTGATTGCTGTTTCTAGGACTTCCAATATTATGTTGTGTAGAAGTGGTGAAAGTGGATATCCTTGTCTCGGGCCTTGTCTCAGTGGGAAGACTAATAGTTTTTGCCAACTGAGTATGATGATGGTTGCAGGTCTCTCATATATGGCCTTTATTATATTGAAGAAAGCTCCCTCCATTCCCATGCTGCTGGGTGTTTTTATCATAAATGGGTTTTGTACCTTATCAAATGCTTTTTCCGCATCTATTGATATGATCATATGATTTTTGTCTTTGCTTTTGTTTATGTGATGTATTAGGTTTTTTGACTTGTGAATATTGCACCTTCCTTGCATCCCTGAGATGAATTTCACTTTATCATGGTGAATGATCTTTTTAATGTATTGCTGGATGCGGTTTGCCAAGATTTTGTTGAGGATTTTAGCATCTATGTTCATCAGCAATATTGGCCAGCAATTTTCTCTCTGTTAGGTCTTTATTTGGTTTTGGGATTAGGATGATGCTGGCTTCGTAGAAATAGTTTGTGAGTCTTCCACTTTTTGATATTTTGGAAAAGTCTGTGAAGGATAGGGCTTATCTCTCCCTTAAATCCTTTGTAAAATTCCTCTGTGCAGTCCAGGGCTTTTGCATATCTGGAGTTTTTTTTTAATTGTTGTTCAAGTACAGTTTTCTGTCTTTTACTCTCATCCCAGCCCACCCCCCAGCCCTCCCCACCTCCCTCCTATTTCCACCAACTCCTAGTTTTTGTCCATGTGTCTTTTATACTTGTTCCTTCCCCTTTCCCCCTGAAATTCTGTCCCCTCTCCCCCCTGGTCACTGTCAGCCTGTTCTCTATTTCAGTGTTTTGGTTACATTTTGCTTGTTTGTTTGTTTTGTTATTTAGGTTTCTGTTAAAGGTGAGATCACATGATATTTGTCTTTCACTGCCTGGCTTATTTCACTTAACATAATGCTTTCCAGTTCCTCCATGCTGTCACGAAGGGTAGGAGCTCTTTCTTTCTTTCTGCTGCACAGAATTCCACTGTGTAAATGTACCACAGTTTTTTTTTTGATGCAATTATTTACTGATGGGTTGCTTCTAGCACTTGGCTATTGTAAATTGTACTGCTATGAACATAGGGGTGTATAGGTTGTTTTAGATTGGTGTTTCAGGGTTCTTTAGGATATAATCCTAGTAATGGAATTGCTGGGTCAAAAGGCAGATCCATTTTTAGTTTTCTGAGAAAATTCCATAGTGTTTTCCATAGTGGTTGTACCAGTCTGCAATCCCACCAACAGCGCACTAGGGTCCCCTTTTCACCACAACCTCTCCAACACTTGTTGTTTGTTGCTTTGTTTATGATGGCCATTCTGACCGGTGTGAAGTGGTATCTCATTGTGTGTAGTAATTTCTTAACAATCCTTTGTATTTCTGCAATGTCAGTTGTAATTTCTCCCTTTTTTCTGATTGTGTTTATTTGGGTCCTCTTTCTTTTTTCCATGATGAGTCTGCTTAAAATCTTGTCAATTTTGTTTATCTTTTCCAAGAATCAGCTCCTGGATTTATTGATCCTTAGAATTATTTCTTTGGTTTCTATGTTGTTTAATGCTACTCTGATCTTGGTTATTTCCTTCCTTCCACTTGCTCCAGGCTGTCTTTGTTGTTGTTCCTCAAGTTCTTGTAGGTATAGAGTTCAGCTGTTTATTTGAAATATTTCTATCTTTTTTTGGGTAGGCCTGTATCGCTATGAACTTTCCTCTCGGGACTGCCTTCACTGTGTCCCATAAGTTTTGGGTTGTTGTAAGCTCATTTTCATTTGTCTCCAAAACTTTTAGATTTCCTCTTGATCTCATTCTCAGCCCATTCATTGTTTAATAGCCTGCTATTCAATCTCCTTGAGTTTGAGTGTTTGGGGTTTTTTTCTTTGAGGTTGGTTTCTAGTTTCAGTCTCTTGTGGTCAGAGAAAATGCTTGATATGATTTCAATCTTCTTGAATTTGTTGAGACTTGTTTTGTGACCTGTCATGTGCTCTATCTTTGAAAATGGTTCATGTGCATTTGAAAAGCATGTGTATTTTGCTTCTTTGGGATGAAAGGCTCTATATATATCAGTTAAGTCCACTTGATCTAGGGCATTGTTCAATGCCACAATACCTTGGTTAATATTTTGTTTGGAAGATCTGTCCATTTTTGACAGAGTGGTGTTAAAAACTCCTAGTATGATTGTGTTGCGGTCAATAGCTTTCTTAAAATCCTCCAAGATTTTCTTTATGTATTTGGGTGCTCCTATGTTTAATATACACACACGCACATACACACACACACTGTTTATATCTTCTTAATGCATTCCTCCCTTGAGTATTATGAGGTGACCTTCTGGGTTTCTTTTTATGGCCCTTTTTTGGAAGTCTATTTTGTCTGATAAAAGTATTGCTACCCCAGCTTTTCTTTCCTGTCCATTTGCTTGGAATATTTTTTTCTACCCCTTCACTTTCAGTCTGTGTAGGTCTTTTTTTCTCAGGTGGGTCTCTTGTAGGCAGCATATATGTGAGTCATGTTTTCTTATCCATTCAGCTATTCTATATCTTTTGATTGGGGCATTTAATCCATTTATGTTTAAGGTTATTATTGATTGGTACTTATTGATTGCCATTTTTTCATATCTGTGTTCCCCTCTCTCACTTTTTTCTTCCTGTTCTTAAAGCAAACCCTTTAGCATCTCTTGAAGAGCTGGTTTGGAGAAGGTATATTCTTTGAGGGTTCTTTTGTCCAGAAATCTCCTTATTTGTCCTTACATTTTAATTGAGAGCCTTGCTGGATAGTGTATTCTCAGTTGTAGGCCCTTGGTTTTCATTACATGGAATATTTCTTGCCCTTCCCTTCTGGCTTGGAGCATTTCTATTGAGAAGTCAGCTGCTAGTCTTATCAGGGCTCCTTTGTATGTTACACTGCTTTTAAGATTCTCTTTTTGTCTTGGAATTTTGCCATTTTAATTATGATGTGTTTTGAAGTGGGCCTCTTTCTGTTCCTCTTGATTGGGATTCTTTGCATTTGTTGGGTTTGTGTGACTTTTTCTCTCATCATGTTAGGGAAGTTTTCCACCATTCCTTTTTTAAACAGGTTTTCTATCCCTTGCTCTTCTTCTTCCTTCGGTATACCTATTATACAGATATTATTTCATTTCATGTTATCCTACATTTCCCTTGGCCTGTCTTCACTCTTTTTCAGTCTTTTTTCTTTTTCTTCCTCTCTTTGGGTTTTTTTTTTTCTACTTTGTCCTCCAACCCACTGAGGTAATCCTCTGCTTCATAGAGCCTGCTTTTGATTCCTTCCACTGTGTTCTTGAATTCAGAAGTTGTATTCTTCGTATTTTCTGGTCCTTGTTTTTTGTTTCTATGTCCTTTTTATGCTGATATCATTTGCAGTAATTTCCTCATAACTTTCCTGCAGTTCACACTGAGTTCATTGAGTTTCCTTATAACCATTGTTTTGAACTCACTGTCTGATAGTTGACTTGCCTCTATTTCATTTAGCATTATTTTTGAGGATTCCTCCTTTCCTTTAGATTGTTTTTTTTTTTCTTTTTCTTCCCATTGTTTGTGGGACTCTTCTTGTTTGCTTCTGTTTCTTAAATTCATCTGTTTTGACTTTCTGACTTTGTGGTGTGAACTTCTATGATGGGAGGCCTGTGAGATACAGTGATTCAATCTCTTTGATCACCTGAACTTGACT
This sequence comes from Phyllostomus discolor, assembly GCF_004126475.2. Classification (NCBI taxonomy): domain Eukaryota; kingdom Metazoa; phylum Chordata; class Mammalia; order Chiroptera; family Phyllostomidae; genus Phyllostomus; species Phyllostomus discolor. The sequence goes on from NC_040907.2 coordinate 100,894,430, forward strand.
TTCTTGGGATGTTATTTATGCGTTTTCTGCTGCTTTTTCTGGATGTAATTGGGTTTTGATTGTTGTTGAATCATTCTGTCCTGGGTCCTTCACTGCCACTGGTTGACTGAGGGTCATTCCAACCACAACCTCTTGTGTGCTGTGGTGCAGGTTCTGCCTAAACAAAACCACAGAGCTCAAGAAACAAACCCATACCTGCAAATGTAACTTCTCTCCACAATCCCACTATCAATAGCTAATGAACCAGTATTAATCAAGATGTAATAAGATTAAGACTATTATAAGAAAAGAGAGTGGATATGAGATGACCTACTAAAGGAGAAATGGTTTGAAAGGGTAGAGGGAGGAGCACTGATAAGTGTTGAGAGTTGGAGCAATGGAAGGAGAGATGGTAAAGTTTACCTCATGAATAAAGAAAGGGAATGAAGAGTGTGGAATAGAGTAAGAGCAAAGAAGCCTATATTAGGTTTAAACAGAAATTAAAATAGTATAAAATAGAATAAAGTGAGAGAGAGAAAAAATATATTAATTAATTAATAAAAATATAGGATCCAAATTGGAAAGATTCACCAGAGTACTATCAACAACAAATGAGCTAAAATTAATATAGGTGGTATGGGAATAAGAGGGAAAATAGAAACAAAGAAAAGTCTAAGAGATGTTTAGGAAGTGATTTTGTAATGATAGAGGGAGAGGAAATACTAAGAATGAGGGACAAAAACTAGACTAAGTGAGGGAAAAATTAAATATTAGGATGTAAAGGAAAAGAAAAAAGATAATATAGAAGAATAAAGGGGCAGGATGAAAGAGAAACAGAGGAAAGACAAAAAAGAAAAAGCAAATAAAAAAAACAGGCTAAGACAATATAATTACAATTTGATTAAAAAAAAAAAAAGAGTAGGAGAAGGGCCCAGTAAAATTTGTTATCTGATATACAGATTAGTGAAGTTCTACAGATTCCCTTGAAAAAACAATGCAACAACAACTACTCCACCCACAACCAAGTAGCAAAGTTTGTTATAGTGGTAGAGAGAACATGGATATTTTAATAGTTGGGCAAAAGGATGTGAAATGACCCTTGACAGGAGAATTCATTTTGAGTGTCTGGACAGGGAAGAAATAGTAAGAATGTGTAATGGAGACAAGTTTTAGCTTTAGAGAGATTTAGAGAGAAAATCAAATTTGAAATGAGAATATTGCAAGGAAAAAGGAAGGTAATATGAGCTAAGAGAAGGTAGGGGGAAAATGTGTAAATTGAAATACACTATAGTTTAAAATGTAGTGATTTATTATATACAAATTCACTGAACAAGAAATTAATTGTTATAAAGTTATGCAGGAAAAAAGTACCTTAAATCATGGAGGAGACCACAGTAGCTTTCATATCAGTAGTCTCTTGTATTTACCACTGTTTTTTTGTTTTTTTTCTTTCTGGATCAGCCTTTGGTGATGTCAGATGTTGACCCCATCTGACCTTAGGCAGCCTGTTGGCTACATCCAGTGATCTGCTGTCACTGGCTGTCTCCTTCAATTGTTAATGTGGTCCCTCTGCACTCAGCAGTCAGGTTTAAGCACTGTAGCGAGGGGCCAAACCCTCCTGAGGTGGGGGCTATTGTTTCCCCTCAGGTATGTGCTGCTCAGAAGGGAGTGGTCTGCCAGAGCAGGATGATTGCTGTGTACGGGTGTTGGCTCAGCACCAGATCCTGGTGGCTGCTTTCTCAGTTCTCTCCCCAAAGCCTCCATCCCCAGTCATTCTTCAAGTCTCCCTGGTCCTCTCTGTCCCACCTTTGCCAGTGATGTACTGTCTCTGGCTGTCTCCTTTCATTATTTATCTGGTCACCAGGACTCAGCAGTCAGGCTTAAGCACCAAAGGGCCAGGGCAGAGACCCTCCTGGGGTCAGGGCTATTGCTCAGAGGTGAGTGGTCTGCCTGAGCACAAAGGCTGCTACTGTCTTGGAGATGACTCAGCACCAGGATCCTGGTGGCTACTCTCTTAGTTCTGTCCTCAAAGCCTCTGTAGCCAGTCTCTCCTCAAGCATCTCTAGTCCACACTGTCCCTGCCTTTGCCTGAGCCCCAGGTAAGTCGCTGGAAATGAAAATTTGTGTATTGGCCCTTTAAACACCCTTGCATCTCTAACCAGATGGTCTCTGTCCCTGGCAGAGAGCAATCCTGCTGCTTTTTCCACTGGTTGCTATCTGTGTACTTTTTGAGCTCTGGCATTGTAGGCTGGGAACCCTAGCTTAGGGTTTAGACCCCAATCTTCTTTGGGGGATCCAACTAGCTGCTTAATTATCCTGCTGATGCTGCCTCCTGTGGGTGCCCAGCCAGCCCTCTTGAGTCTCCACAGCACGCCTTACCAGACCAGTTTTCCCAAAGCTGGTTATGTATGTCTGATGTTATATGCTTCTCTCTGGCTATTGCTCAGTTGTTTGTTCCGGGTGGTTTCTCCACAACTGAGATGGAATTCCAGATTGGTTCTAGAAGGAAGTCAGTGTGATTTCCATTTACTCCTCCATTCTTCCTTTTTTTCTTTGCCTTTAAAATACCCACACTCTCTCTTCACCTTTAGCAATCTTTGCTAGTTGGTTGTGTATAAGGTAGTTGTTGTTGCATTGTTTTTCAATTTTATCTGCAGATCTTCACTAATTTTGTATTTAAAATCTCAAATTTTACTGGTCCTCACTCCTACTCTTTTTTTTTTATCTCAAATTTTTAATTTTGCACTGTCTTAGCCTGCTTTTTCTTTTTCTTTCTTCTTTTTCTCCTTAGCCCTGTTCTTTTATTTTTATTTATTTACTTTTATGTTCTTCATTTTATTTTCATCTCAAATTTTAATTTTTCTCTGTCTTAACCTTGTTTTCATTCCTCATTCTAGTATTTCCTCTCCTTCTATCATTTCAAATCACTTCCCATTCCTCTAGACATCTCTTAAGCTTTTCTTTCCTTCTATTTTTCCTTTATTCCCATCTCACATATATTAATTTTAATTTATTTGTTGTTGATAGTGCTGTGGTGGATCTCTTCTCCAATTTGGCTCCTATATTTTTATTATTTATTTACTTTTTTCTTCCATTTTCTTTCTCTCTCCCAGTTTATTGTATTTGATTTTAATTTCTATTTAAACCTAATATTATACACTTTATCTCTCATACTCCATTCCACCTTCTTCAGTTTTCTTTTTTATTTATGATGTAAATTTAACCTTCTCTCTTTGCATTACTCTGACTCCCAACTCTTATTAGTGCTTCTCCCTCTACCCTCTCAAAAATCATTTTTCTTTTAGTAGGTCATCTCATATTCACTATCATTTCTTATAATAATCATAAGCTCCTTATACTCTTAGTAATACTGGTTCATTTGCTGTTGATAAGGGATTCTGGGTGGGAGTTGTTTTTGTAGGTATGGGCTTGTTTCCTAGGCTTTGTGGTTTTATTCTGGCAGCACCTGAACAATAGCACACAAGACATGTTGAGTGGAGTGACGCTGGGTCAAACAGCTAGAGGGAAGGACCCATGAAAGAATGACCCAACAACAATCAAAACCCAATACATCTAGAGAACCAATATAAATGGCATAAAGGGAATCCCAAGAGCATCAAGTTTGGGAGATCAAGGAGACTGCACCACTGAATCACACAGGTTTCCTATCACAGAAATTCACCCCACAAAAACAGGGAGTCAGAGCAGATCAATTTAAGAAGCAGAAGCAAACAGGAATTTTACCCCTGCCCCCAAAAAAGGAAAGACAAAGAAACAACCCCCGCTGATAGGAATAAATTCTGAATAAAATAGAGGCAAGTAAACTATCAGATATTGAGTTGAAACAAATGGTTATAAGGAAGCTCAATGAGCTCACCAAAAACTATAGAAAAGCTATGAGAGATTTACTGCAAACTATATCAGCATGAAAAAGGAAATAGAAACTATCATCAAGACTCAAGAAGAAATAAGGAATACAATTTCTGAGTTGAAGAACACAGTATAAGGAATCAAAAACAGGTAAGGTAAAGGAGAGGATTGAAGCACCGAGCTAGATGGCAAGGTAGAAAAAACATATAAGAAAGAGCAAGAAAAGGAAAAAAGACTAAAAAAGATTGAAAATGGGTTAAGGAAACTGCAGGAGAAAATGAAATGTAATAATAGTCATATAATAGGAATACCAGAAGAAGAAGAAAAGTTGCAAGGGATAGAAAATCTGTTTCAAAAAGTAACAATGGAAAGCTTGCCTAATTTTTTTTAAATATATATTTTAAAGATTTTATTTTATTTATATTTAGAGAGGGAAGGGAGGGAGAAAGAGAGACAGAAGCATCAATGTGCAGTTGCTGGGGGTCATGGCCTGCAACCCAGGCATGTACCCTGACTGGGAATCGAGCCTGCGACACTTTGGTTCATGGCCCACGCTCAATCCACTGAGCTACGCCAGCCAGGGCGAAAGCTTGCCTAATTTAATGAGAGAAAAAGTCACAGAAGCCCAGGAAGGACAGAAGGTCCCAATCAAGAGGAATCCAAAGAGGCCCACTCAAAGACACATCATAATTAACATGGAAAAATTGAAAGACAAAGAGAATCATAAATGTAGCAAGGGAGAAACAGGAAGTAAAATACAATGGAGCCCTGATAAGGCTAGCAGCTGGCTTCTCAACACACTATGGGCCAGAAGGGAATGGCAAAAAATATACCAAGCAATGAAAAGCAAAGACCTGCAATTAAGGCAACTCTACCCACCAAGGCTCTCAATTAAAATGGAAGGCTAAATAAGAAGTTTCCCAGACAATAGAAGTCTAAAAGAATACACCTCCACCAAATGAGCACTGCAAGATATGTTAATGAAACTGCCTTCAGAATAGGAAGAAAAAGAGTGAGAGATGAACTGAGGTATAAAGGAAATAAAATGGCAATGAATAAGTACCTATCAAAAATAACCTTAAATATAAATAGATTGAATGCACCAGTCAAATATCATAAGATAGCTGAATGGATAAGACAATCATGACCCACACATATGCTGTCTACAAGTGACCAATCTCAGAAGAAAAGACCTACAGACTGAAATTGAGGGGTTGCAAAAAAAAATTCCAAGCTGATGGATGGAGGGAAAAAGTCAGGGTAGCAATACTTATATCAGACAAAATAATCTTCAAAACAAAGGCCATAAGAAGACACAGAAGGATACTTCATAATACTCAAGGGAAGAATCCATCAAGAAGACATAAATACTGTAAACACATGTGCACCAAATATAGGAGCACCCAAATGTATATGAAAACCTTGAAGGACTTCCAGAAAGATATAGACAGCAACACAATCATAGTAGGGGATTTTAACACCCCACTTTAAAAAATGGATAGATCTTCCAAACAAAATATCAACAAGGATATTGTGGCATTGAACAATGCCCTAGATCAAATGGACTTAATTGATATGTATGGAACCTTTCATCCCCCAAAAGAAAAATATATATTATTTTCAAATACACATGGAACATTTTCAAAGGTAGACCACATGATAAAACGCAAAACAAATCTTAATAATTACAAGAAAATTGAAATCACATTAATTGTCTTCTTAGGCTGCCGAGGTCCAGCCGCAGCTGGGTCCAGGGGTTCCTGAAAGGTGGGTAAGGCATCAGCAATGGGATACAGATGACAACACACCTCAGAGGACGGTGATGCTCTGTTCCATTAATTGCAAGTACAAGCAGATTTTTATACTTTCACTTTTGGTAGTGATTAACATTTGCAATTAGGTGAAGCAGGAAAAAATTAATACAAAGGTAACCAGGAAAAATACAAAAGTTTCCATAGATTCAATTATATGAAACAAAGATTATTTGGACCAGGAGAGCCATAAATCAGACAATTAGGAATAGCTGTATGTACAAAGTTTGAATGTCTTATTGTTTATTAAAGTTCTCAGAATTTGTCATCTGACTCCCTGGTAACTGTTTTTACATGCTTAGTTTGTAATAGCTAACCACCTTTTCTTATTTCTTTGCCTGTCTAATTCTACTTGATATATATTCCTATTCAAGGTAAAGGCGGGGCTGTTACTTCAACAACTTTTAGACATTCAGGGGCTATTTTATTAGAGGGGATTTTGTTCTCTGGTCAAGAAATTATTTTATACAACTTCATTGGAATTATGTGAATCAATAAACCTGAGATACAGGTGTCTAACAATCCCACCACCTTTTGATCACCAAAACAAACATATAAGGAGAGATAAATAGGAAATCCAGCTACAGTAAACCTTTTTTGTTCCTTAGTTAATAAACACCAGGGAGGTCTGCTTTGAGCTAGCCTTTCCATGAAATTTAGACTATTATAAGGCACTTGAACTCCATCCTTATTGACCATTCTAATGTCATCCTCATTACATGCTCCTGTATAAGGCAATGGGGGATCTGGAACCCTCTGGAGACTATTAGCTCCTCTTGGGGGATACCATAATTTGCCATTAATCCAATATGCTACCCAGGGGTATCTCTGGGTTGTGGGTAGGGGTCTATATAATTTTTTCTTGTTTTCTTGAAAGACTCTTTATATCTATGGGTAAGGAACAGGCATGGGAAAGTCTGCCAATAATTCAGCCTGTTGTAACTGATTCATGGATTCTTTTATGGGAACAATTGGGGATAATTTCTTACTCGGGTTTATAAACACCTTGTTTAAAACAATTTGGGCATGATTCAATAGTCTAGGGAGAACTAATTGTCCCTTCAGAATTTCCCTCAAAGTCAATCATTGACTCTCTTCAAGCCTCTTTCTCCTCATGGCCTGTTCTTATGGGAATCAGGGTACAAAGTAAGACCATGATCAATATTAGCAAGGAAATTATTAAGAGCAATCCCCAGGAAAATTACCGCCCCCCTTTGTATGCTACACTCTCTTCCAGGAAGATGGATTCCTTGAATTCCCTCTTTCCACGTTCAGACCTTGTCAGAAAACATGGTTGCAAGAGGGCATGGAAGACCACAAGGGTCTGAAACTAGAAACATACCTGAAGGAAAAACTCAAAAAATTTCAAACTCATGGAGACAGAATCACATACTATTGAACAATGAATGGGTTAAATAATGAGGTCAAGAAGGTAATCAAAAAGTTTCTGGAAATAAATGAAAATGAACACAGAATGGTTCAAAACCTATGGGACATAACAAAGACAGTCCTGAGAGGCAAGTTCATAGTGATACAGGCCTACCTAAAAAAGATAGAAACACTTCAAATAAACAACTTAACCCTATATTTACAAGAACTGGAGGAACAACAACTAACAAAGCCTAGAGCAAGTAGAAGGAAGGAAATAATCAAGATCAGAGCAGAATTAAATGACATGGAGATTAAAAATTATTCAAAGGATCAATAAATACAGGAGGTTGTTTTTTGAAAAGATAAACAAAATTGACAAGGCTTTAACCAGACTTATCAAGGGAAAAAAAAGGGAGAGGACCCAAATACACACAATCAGAAATGAAAGAAGACAAAATACAACTGATACCAGAGAAATAGAAAGGACTGTAATTTACAATGAAAAAAAGTATATGCTAAGAAATTTGAAAACCTAGGTGAAATAGACAAATTTCTAGAAAAATATAATCACCCGAAACTGAATTAAGAAGAAGAAAACCTCAACAGACTAATAACAGCAGTGAAATCTAAGTACTAATTACAAAATTCCTGGCACACAAAAGGTCTGGACTGGACGGTTTCACAGAAGAATTTACAAAACATTTAAGGGAGAGCTAACCCCTATCCTTCACAAACTTTTCCAAAATATCGAAGAAGCAGTAAGACTCTCAAACTTTTTATGAAGCCAGTATCATCCTAGTCCCAAAACCAGATAAAAACACAACAAAGAAAAGAAAACTATAGGCCAATATTACTGCTGAACATAGATGCTAAAATCCTCAACAAAACATTGGCAAACCTCATCCAGCAATTCATTAAAAATATCATATACCATGATCAAGTGGGATTCATCCCAGGAATACAAGGATGGTACAATATTTGCAAATAAATACACATAATATATCACATAACCAAAAAACAAAGACAAAAACCACATGATCATATCAATAGGGGCGGAAAAGGCATTTGATAAGGTACAGCACCATTTTATGATAAAAATACTCAGTAGAATGGGAGTAGAGGGTGCATATGCCAACATAATAAAGGCAATATATGAAAAACCTACAGCCAACATTGTACTCAATTGGGCAAAATCCAAAGTTTTCCCACTCAGATCAGGATAAGACGAGGATATCCACTTGCACGGCTTCTATTCAACAAAGTATTAGAAGTCTTAGATGCAGTGATCAGACAAGATAAAAAAATAAAAAGCATTCAAATTGGAAAGGAGGAAAACTGTCATTGTTTGCAAATAACATGATAGTATACAGAGAAAATCTATAGACTTTACCAAAAAACTGCTCAACCTAATAAGTGAATTTGGCAAAACAGCAGGATACAAAGTCAATATTCAGAAATTGAAGGCATTTTTTTACAGCAACAATTAAATATCAGAAACAGAAATCAGGAAAAAAATCCCATTTGACGTAGCAAGAAGAAAAATAAAGTACCTAGGAATAAACATAATCAAGGAGGTAGAAGACCTATACTCAGAAAACTACACAACACTGAAGAAAGAAATTAAGGAAGACACAAATAAATGGAAGCATATACCATGTATATGGATTGGAAAAATTAACATCAGAATGTCCATACTACACAAAGCAATTAATAGATTCAATGGAACCCCTATTGAAATACTAATAACATATTTCAGATATGAAAGAAACATTTCAAAAATTGCTATGGAACCATAAATGACCCCAAAGAGCCATAGAGATTTTGAGAAAGAAGAACAAAGTAGAAGGGATCACACTATCTGACATAAAATTATATTACAAGACCACTGTTTTCAAAACATTTTTGTAGTGGCATGAGAAGAGACAGATAGATCAATGGAACAGAATAGAAAGCCCAGAAATAAACCCTTGTCTCCATAGTCAATTAATATTTGAAAAATGTGGCAGTTGTGTAAAGTGGAGCAAAAATAGCCTCTTCAACAAATGGTGTTGGGGGATCTCCACAGCTACATGGAGAAAAAATGAAACTTGGCCACCAACTTACACCATACACCAGAATAAATGCAAGATGGATGAAAGAGTTAAGTTGTGACCCCATAAACATCCTAGAGGAGAACCGAAGAAGGAAAATGTCAGATATTCTATGCAACAATATTTTCACCAACATATCCCCTAGAGGAAGGGAAATAAAAGAAAGAATAAGCAAATTGGACTTCATCAAATTAAAAGGTTTCTGCATGGCCAAAGAAACCATCAGCAAAATGAAAAGGGAACCAACTATATGGGAAAATACATTTTCCAATCATACCTCAGACATGGATTGGATCTCTAAAATATATAAGGACCTTACACAAGTCCACACTCAGAAGAAAAGAAATCCAATTAAAAAAATGGACAAAGGACTAGAACAGACACTTCTCCAAGGAGGACATACAAAGGGCCCAGAGACATATGAAAGGATGTTCAGCATCGCTAGCCATCAGAGAGTTGCAAATTAAAACCACAGTGAGATATCATTTCACACCAGTCGGAACAGCCATCATAAACAAATCAACAAACAACAAGTGTCGGAGAGGATGTGGAGAAAAGGTAATCCTAGTGCACTGCTGGTGGGGATGCAGACTGGTGCAGCCACTGTGGAAAACAGTATGGAATTTCCTCAAAAAATAAAAATGGAACTGCCTTTTGATCCAGCATTCCACTGATGGGATTATACTCTCAGAATCCTGAAACACTAATTCAAAGTGGACCCTGTGCACTCCAATGTTCATAGCAGTACAATTTACAATAGCAAAGTTCTGGAAACAACCTAAGTGCCCATCAGTAAATGACTGGATCAAAAAACTACAGTACATTTACATAATATAATACTATGCAGCAGAAAGAAAGAAGGAGCTCCTACCCTTTGCAAAAAGCATGGATGGAACTGGACAGCATTAAACTGAGTGAAATAAGCCAGGCTCTGAAAGGAAAATACCATATGATCTCACCTGTAAATGGAACCTAATCAAGAAAACAACTTGAACAACAATAAAAGAAAAAAAAGAAAAGAAACAAGCAAAGTATAACAAAAAGCATTTAAATAAAGAACAAACTGTCAGTTGCCACGCCCTCTTGCAACCATGTTTTCTGACAAGGTCTGAACGTGGAAAGAGGGAATTCAAGGAATCCATCTTCCTGGAAGAGAGTGTAGCATACAAAGGGGGGCGGTAATTTTCCTGGGGATTGCTCTTAATAATTTCCTTGCTAATATTGATCATGGTCTTACTTTGTACCCTGATTCCCATAAGAACAGGCCATGAGGAGAAAGAGGCTTGAAGAGAGTCAATGATTGACTTTGAGGGAAATTCTGAAGGGACAATTAGTTCTCCCTAGACTATTGAATCATGCCCAAATTGTTTTAAACAAGGTGTTTATAAACCCGAGTAAGAAATTATCCCCAATTGTTCCCATAAAAGAATCCATGAATCAGTTACAACAGGCTGAATTATTGGCAGACTTTCCCATGCCTGTTCCTTACCCATAGATATAAAGAGTCTTTCAAGAAAACAAGAAAAAATTATATAGACCCCTACCCACAACCCAGAGATACCCCTGGGTAGCATATTGGATTAATGGCAAATTATGGTATCCCCCAAGAGGAGCTAATAGTCTCCAGAGGGTTCCAGATCCCCCATTGCCTTATACAGGAGCATGTAATGAGGATGGCATTAGAATGGTCAATAAGGATGGAGTTCAAGTGCCTTATAATAGTCTAAATTTCATGGAAAGGCTAGCTCAAAGCAGACCTCCCTGGTGTTTATTAACTAAGGAACAAAAAAGGTTTACTGTAGCTGGATTTCCTATTTATCTCTCCTTATATGTTTGTTTTGGTGATCAAAAGGTGGTGGGATTGTTAGACACCTGTATCTCAGGTTTATTGATTCACATAATTCCAATGAAGTTGTATAAAATAATTTCTTGACCAGAGAACAAAATCCCCTCTAATAAAATAGCCCCTGAATGTCTAAAAGTTGTTGAAGTAACAGCCCCGCCTTTACCTTGAATAGGAATATATATCAAGTAGAATTAGACAGGCAAAGAAATAAGAAAAGGTGGTTAGCTATTACAAACTAAGCATGTAAAAACAGTTACCAGGGAGTCAGATGACAAATTCTGAGAACTTTAATAAACAATAAGACATTCAAACTTTGTACATACAGCTATTCCTAATTGTCTGATTTATGGCTCTCCTGGTCCAAATAATCTTTGTTTCATATAATTGAATCTATGGAAACTTTTGTATTTTTCCTGGTTACCTTTGTATTAATTTTTTCCTGCTTCACCTAATTGCAAATGTTAATCACTACCAAAAGTGAAAGTATAAAAATCTGCTTGTACTTGCAATTAATGGAACAGAGCATCACCGTCCTCTGAGGTGTGTTGTCATCTGTATCCCATTGCTGATGCCTTACCCACCTTTCAGGAACCCCTGGACCCAGCTGCGGCCGGACCATGGCAGTCAGTAACTGGAGGGGGTGCAGAAGGCAATAAAAGGGGAAAGAAGGGCAAAGGTTGTCAAGGAACATGTATAAAAGACATATGGACAAATTTAAATAGGGGAAGGACTGAGGGTGAATGGTGTGGGTGGATGGTGTGCGGGGAATTGGTGGTGGGAAAAGGAAGACAACTGTACTTGAACAACTATAAAATAAATAAATAAAGTAAGTAAGTAAGTTTAAAGGGTATCACTCCATTAGATATGACCTACATAATTTCTTGAAAAGAAGTTCTTTGTAATCTTTGTTCTTCTGTGCATAGTGTGTTTTATATTGCTACTTTCAAGATTTTCTTGTTGTCTTTGATTTTTAGTACTTTGAATATGAAATGCCTAGAGGTGTGTGTTTGTGTGTGATTTGGTATTTATTCTGCTTGTTTTTGTGTGTGTGTGTGAGGTTGTTAGATGTATGGTTTGGTATTTGTGAAAAGAAAAGATTTTCTCTTTTCATTTTTTCAAATAATTCCATCTTCTTCATTGTCTCTCTCCTTCTTGAATTCTAATTACACACATATATATACTAGACCATTTGATATTGTTCCATAGTTCTTAGATGCTCTCTTCTGCATTGATTCCTTTCTTAGCTGTGTTTAGTCTGCTTATGAACCTGTTGAAGGCATTCTTCATCGCTGCTACTGTATTTTTTCATTTCTCTTGTTCCCATTTGATTCCTTCTTACAGTTTCCATGGTGTCTGCTGACATTATCCACATGACATCTCATATTCTAACTTTTCCATTCAATCCTTTAACTAATTAATCATAGTTATTATAAATATTTTTCTTATAGTTCTAAATTCTGTGTCACACACATTGATTTATTTTTATCCTTTGGCAATATGTTTTTCTATCTTGCTTTTTAAAAAATTTTATTTAAATTGTTGTTGCAGTACAATTTTCTGTCTTTTACTCCCATCCCAACCCACCCACCCAACTCTATCCTCCTCCCTCCCATTTCCACCCCCCCCTAGTTTTTATCCATTGTCCTTATACTCGTTCCTGTAAACCCTTCCTTTTTTCCCCTGAAATTCCCCTGAAATTCCCTCTCCTCTCCCCTCTGAACTCTGTCAGTCTGTTCTTTATTTCAGTGTCTTTGGTTATATTTTGCTTGTTTCTTTGTTTTGTTGTTTAGGTTCCTGTTAAAGGTGAGATCATATGGTATTTGTCTTTCACTGCCTGGCTTGTTTCGCTTAGCATAATGCTTTCCAGTTCCATCCATGCTGTTGCAAAGAGTAGGGCTCCTTCTATTTCTGCTGCATAGAATTCCATTGTGTAAATGTACCATAGTTTTTTGATCCATTCATTTACTGATGGGCATCTAGGTTGCTTCTAGTACTTGGCTATTGTAAACTGTGCTGCTATGAACATTGGGTGCATAGGTTCTTTTGGATTGGTGTTTTAGGGTTCTTCGGATAGAATCCTAGTAGTGGAATTGCTGGGTCAAAAGGCAGATCCATTTTTAGTTTTCTGAGAAAATTCCATACTGTTTTCCATAGTGGTTGTACCAGTCTGCAATCCCACCAACAGTGCACTAGGGACCCCTTTTCACCACATCCTCTCCAACAGTTGTTGTTTGTTGCTTTGTTTATGATGGCCATTCTGACTGGTGTGAAGTGATATCTCATTGTGGTTTTAATTTGCATCTCTCTGATAGCTAGTGGTATTGAGCATCTTTTCATGTGTTCTGGATCCTCTGTATGTCCTTCTTGGAGAAGTGTCTGTTTAAGTCCTTTGCCCATTTTTTAATTGGGTTGCTTGTCTTCTTAGAGTGGAGTCATGTAAGTTCTTTATATATTTAGGAGATTAAACCCTTGTCTGAGGTTTCATTGGCAAATATGTTTTCCTATACAGTTAGTTCTCTTTTCATTTTAATACTGTTTTCTTTAGCTGTGCAGAAGCTGTTTATTTTGATGAGATCCCATTTGTTTATTCTTTTCTTTATTTCCCTTGCTCTGGGGGACATATCAGGAAAAATGTTGCTGTGTGAAATATCTGAGATTTTCCTGCATATGTTTTCCTCTAGGACTTTAATGGTGATATGGCCTATATTTAAGTCTTTTATCCACCTTGAATTTATTTTTGTGTATGGTGTAAGTTGGTGCTGGAGTTTCATTTTTTTGCATGTAGCTGTCCAGTTCTCCCAACACCATTTGTTGAAGAGACTGTTTTTACTCCAAGTTATGTTGCTGCCCCCTTTGTCAAACATTAATTGACCGTAGAGACTTAGGCTTATTTCTGAGCTCTCTGATCTGCTCCATTGGTCCATGTTCCTGTTTTTATGCCAGCACCAGGCTGTTTTGGTTACCATGGCCTTGTAATACAGTTTGGCATCAGGTATTGTGATCCTTCCTACTTTGCCTTTTTTTCCCCCCTCAAAATTGCAGCAGCTATTCAGGGTCGTTTATGGTTCTATATAAATTTTTGAAGTGTTTGTTCTATGTCTGTGAAATATGCCATTGGCACTTCAATAGGTATTGCATTGAATCTATAAGTTGCTTTGGGTAGTGTGGACATTTTGATGATGTTAATTCTTCCAATTCATGAACACGGTATATGCTTCCATTTGTTTGTGTCTTCCTTAATTTCTTTCCTCAGTGTTGTGTAGTTTTCCTTATATAGGTCTTTTACTTCCTTGGTTATATTTATTTCTGAGTATTTTACTTTTCTTTTTGCTATGTCAAATGTATTTTTTCTTGATTTCTGTTTCTGCTGTTTCATTCTTGGTATACAAAAATGCCTTTGATTTCTGGGTATTGACTTTGTATCCTGCAGTTTTGCCAAATTCGTTTATTATGTCAAGCAGTTTTTTTGGTGGAGTCTATAGGATTTTCTACATACACTATCATGTCATCTTCAAACAATGACAGTTTTGTTTCCTCCTTTCCCATTTGGATTCCTTTTATTTCCTTTTCTTATCTGATTGCTGTGTCTAAAACTTCCAATACTATATTGAATACAAGTGTTGAAAGTGGACATCCTTGTCTTGTTCCTGATCTTGGTGGAAAAGATTTTAATTTTTGCCCATTGAGTATGATGTTGGCTGTAGGTCTCTCATATATGGCCTTTATTATGTTGAGGAATGCTCCCTCTATTCCCACTTTGCTGAGTGTTTTTATCATGAATGGGTGCTGTACCTTATCAAATGCTTTTTCTGCATCTATTGATATGATCATGAGGTTTTTGTCTTTGCTTTTGTTTATGTGATGTATTACATTTACTAATTCGCAAATATTGAACCATCCTTGCATCCCTGGGATGAATCCCACTTGGTTATGGTGTATGATCTTTTTAATGTATTGTTGGATGTGGTTTGCCAGTATTTTATTGAGGATTTTAGCGCTATGTTCATCAGTGATATTGGCCTAAAGTTTTCTTTCTTTGTTGTGTCTTGATCTGGTTTTGGAATTAGGATGATGTTGGCTTTATAAAAAGAGTTTGGGAGACTCCCATCTTTTTGGATTTTTCGGAATAGTCAGTAAAGGATAAGGGTTAGCTCTTCCTTAAATGCTTTGTAGAATTCTCCTGTGAAGCCATCTGGTCCAGGGCTTTTGTGTGTTGGGAGTTTTTTTTATTACTGCTTCAATTATTTTTGCTGTTATTGGTTTGTTCAGGCTTTCTGCTTCTTTTTCATTGAGTTTTGTAAGATTATATTTTTCTAGGAATTTGTCCATTTCATCTAGATTTTCAAATTTCTTGGCATACAGTTTTCCATAGTAATTTCTTACAGTCCTTTGTATTTCTGTGGTATCAGTTGTAATCTCTCCTCTTTCATTTCTGATTGTGTTTATTTGGGTCTTCTCTCTTTTTTTCTTGATGAATCTGCTTAAAGGCTTGTTGATTTTGTTTATCTTTTCAAAGAACCAGCTCTTGGATTCATTGATCCTTAGAATTGTGCGTTTAGCCTCTATGTCATTTAATTCTGCTCTGATCTTGGTTATTTCCTTCCTTCTGCTTGCTCTGGGCTGTCTTTGTTGTTTTTCCTCGAGTTCTTGTAGACGGGTTAGGTTGTTTGTTTGAAACATTTCTATCTTTTTTAGGTAGGCCTGTATTGCTATGAACTTCCCTCTCAGGACTGTCTTGGCAGTGTCCCATAAATTTTGGGTTCTTGTGAGTTCATTTTCATTTGTTTCTAGAAACTTTTTGATTTCTTCCCTTATTTCATTCTTGACCCATTCATGGTTTAATAGCATGGTATTCAATCTCCATGATTGTGAGTGTTTCGGGTTTCTTCCCTTGGGGTTGGTTTCTAGTTTCAGTCCCGTGTGGTCCAAGAAAATGCTTGGTATAATTTCAATTTTCTTAAATTTGTTGAGGCTTGTTTTGTGTCCTATCATGTGGTCTATCTTTGAAAATGTTCCATGTGTGTTTGAAAAAAATGTGTATTTTGCTTCTTTGGGATGAAGGGCTCTATATAAATCAGTTAACTCCCTTTCCTCCAGGTCATTGTTCAATGTCACAATATCTTTGTTGTTATTTTGTTTGGAAGATCTGTCCATTTTTGACATTGGGGTGTTAAAACCCCCACTATAATTGTGTTGCTGTCAATATCCTTCTTATAGTCCTCTAATATTTTTTTTATGTATTTTGGTGCCCCTATGTTGGGTGCATATATATTTACAATGTTTATGTCTTCTTGGTGGATTCTTGCCTT